>NC_090447.1:1535254740-1535568979 GCF_031143425.1 Pleurodeles waltl | reverse complement strand
TTTAGTGTGGCAAATTACTTGTTTTTCTTTTGTCTCTGCCCTTCATGCTTCTGGCGCTTTAAAGTTTGATACAGCGTGAACATGATCGGTCGAGCACCAGTTACGTTACATTGTTTCCTTTGTCTTTCCTTCGCGAGCCTTAAGACGAACAAACTTCACTGACTTTATTTTTTTAATTATTTTATTAGAGACTTCGCTGCCAATGCGATTTATCTTTAGGTATGGCATGCCTGCCTTCAGTTACAGAGAGCCAACGCTGAGACTCCAACCACAATCCTCAGTTCAACAGTCTGCAGCTGTTCATGTTCTGCCACATCACTCCAAAGCAATCGACTTTTTCAGGAAGATTTGCCAACATTTCAGTCAGTTACCCTCCCACCCTTTACCCCGTCCGACCTTTTGCTTCCCTCAGCCCCTCTGTTCAATTAAACCATCCACTGCAGAGCGTGGCATCCGGAGACTCTCTCCAGGGGCCCCTTCCTGAAGGAACAGTCAGTTAAAATATAAACACATTTCAAATAAATTCACTTTTCTTGTTACATTAATGGTAATAACTTTGCAGCACTTTAGGACGTCTGCGGTTAACGCCTCAAATAGGTCAGAGATTTCCTTTGCAGACAGTAGTATGACTTGGATTCTGAAAATATGCTTTGAATATCAATTGTTTTACAGTTTTATGCAGCACAAACTCCACCCGAGGGTATTGGCGTGCTTTGCATGGGCACCAGGTACATGACACAAGTATACATCCATTCACGTTTGTTGTGAATACCCTCGTATCGCACATTGGTGGGAGCTTTCACAATGTCCAGAGCCTACACTGAACTCCATGACCCCTCTGACCGTCCCCCAAGTGGATTTATTCTTGCACGCGATGCTGGGAAATATTATGCACAGGTAAATCTCTTTAATTAGGCAAATTGCATGTTTGAGAAACACAATCACTTAATTTAAGCGATTTAGACGTTTTAGGTTGAACCTGCATGCGGAAAAGGCTTCGTGGATGGGCCCATCTTGGGTCTCCTAACGTTGGTGGCCTGCTATGAAGGCACGAGAGTCTGCTCCATGCCCGAGGAGGAAGGGATATGGTCTCACATTCCTTTCAGGTGCACGTGAAGGGATAGTCCCACCAGAGTTGGTCTGGCCTGTTTGTTGCACATCTGTGCCATGGGAACCAAGTCTCACTTCCAGAAGAGAAGCTCACACCTGGGGCTTGCCTGGTCTGGATGATGTCACTGCGGGGCTTGTGGCTCACAGTGAACATGTCTGCATCAACTTCCGCATCCAGGCCATCCTGGCTCCGGGGCTCGCATTTGCTCGAGTTAGAGCTATTAGCGTTATAAACTCCTAACCGGACTTTTCTTGCCACACAAATTAAAAGAAAAAAAAACACAGCAAGATCGCGCTAAAATTGAAAACAAAAAAACTGAGCGCAATGGCGCTGTGTAAAATGCAGCACAATCTCGCTGCGGCGAAAAGATAAAGTAGTCCAGAAACCAAGCTCAAAACATCGAGCCTCGTATGTTTCCAGTAGTTTACCGGTGCTGTGTAGGCGGGCTAAACACCGGAAAAGGCATGACGTATGCATGCCTTTCACGAATGAAAGCAAGCAGATTTTAAAGAGCAAGCCCAGGAACCAATGAAAGACACAGTCGTGACCTGGGCGTGGTTTGAAGCCCAAAGAGAGGAGACTTTATGGACGGAACTCACTGCGCTCGCCCATAAAAACAAGTAAGTGGTGTTTCACCAAAAGGGAGTTCATTGGCTAAAATCTTGACCTTGACTGTTCTGTAGTGCACAATTGATGGAGCAACGTACTTCGAGTACCACTCTCTAAAGTTTCAGCGTTGATGTACATTTTGAAAGAAAACAAGTTGATCGTCTAAGGCCTCTGTTTACCTTGTGCACTCCTCGCCTCAACCCCATCTACGTTTTGACGCCGATGTGTAAAGCCATGTCCATGGCAAACTGCTCTATAAAGAAGTTGCAAGTGCTTTACTTATATGCAGGGCCACTGGAATTATGTGACACAGAGGACCAGATTATGTGGCAGAGTGACCAATTTATAGGGCAAGAAAAGTCTGGTTATGCATTTACAATGCCAATAGCTCCAACTCAAGTAAATGCGAGACCCACTGTACTACAAATGCTTGTTTTAGTATATGGTTTGGCCCTCCTCTATCTCCCTGTATATTTCTCTATGCTATTTTGCTGGTTATTTTATGTTTATGATTGTATGTAATATCTCCAAAGGGAGATACACCGATGTCAGTTTAGTAGCAGTGCTGTAAAAAAGTATCCTTTATTCTTGCAGCCCTTGTGTGGTTCTTTCTTGTGAGTGAGCTACTGTCTGACTAACGTGGACCTGCAAGTGCTTTACATTCCTCCTGGATAAGCTTTAACTGCTCGCCAAAGCTAACCCTAGAAAACTTCTGCAATCTGGATACCTGTTCACTATCACTAACTTGCCTGGACTCCGTATATGGTGCCACACCATAGGTGTACACCATAAACTAAGCTAGACTTCTGCAATAACCACATCACCACAGAACAAACCTTTTCCTAAAATAATAAAATGAATTGTTTCTAGGCTAAAGGGCTCCAGCTGCCGGCCTTAGGCTAAAATAACTGCCCAGAAAATGCAGCTAAAATTACCTCAACACCCTCCCCTTGTCGGTTCAAAGTGTAGAGGTCAGCCTGGTTACTACTTTAAAGCGGCTAAAATGTAGCACTTAAAATGTCTAAGTTGACAAGGCAATTTGGAATTTAACAACATCATCAATAAAAGAGTGAATGTCAGCAATATATAAAAAAAAAAAATCAGTGTCTTTAAAAATCGCCAATTACATCCAGGACAATAGAACTGAGGATGTATCCCACTTCGACAGATGTTAGTGTGACCAAATCGGTGCCAAGGAAAATCAAAGAGCACTTGTGTTCCAAAGCCTCAGCTCCAGCTAAGGCGGGCAGCATTCAGTTTAGAGCCTGATGTCAAAGTACCAAGAGCCACTCGATCCAAAAAGAGCGTCTCGTAGGAGGCTTCCCATAGCAAATGCACCCTCTAGCATGTCTAGTAATGAGCCCTCAGCAAGAACATCAATAGACCAGCGTCCAATGAAAGTAAGCGCTGCGTAGGAAAAAACACTTTCAGTGCATATTCAAAAAGGCACCATTGAGACACAGGCTGCATGCGGTCCAATATCAGTCTAAACGACAAAGACCAGTTGCACTCCAGTTCTTCATGGGGTGGTGTTCCAAAATACTGCATCATGTGTTCACAACACAGATGCGCCATCAGTCCTCCTTGTGATGGGGATGCCATTACGTAGAAAAGAAAAAAATAACAGCAGCAAGATGACACCTACTAAGCCCAAAGTAAGTGTGAAGTCCCTGAAAACACTCAAATATTGAGTGTATGGCTGAAGGTATACCAAATATAGATGAGAAGCTGCTGACAAAGCCAGAACCAACAGCTTTAAAGAAATGTACAGTGTTGGACGTGTTAACAATTTGTCCCACAGGTTCACCGAAGTGTCTCAGAAAGTTTGTATTTAAAAGGGACTGTATCTCTGCAGATGACCTTGCTACTTGGAGCGCACAGGTCTTGTGGGCAGATGTCCACGTCACATGCTTTTGAAACAATAGAGCTTTTGGTCTGCTTAGCTTGTCAAAACGTACATTACAAGTAGCAATGTGAGGCCAAATATCTGCTACTTTCGTCTGTTGCATGGGGGGAAAAAAGCATGTTAACGCAACAGATGACTATTTGGGAGGCAAACTACATAGGCAAGTCTGGTTTGCATTCCACAACAGCTCTCACTCTTTAGAAGCACATAACTTCCATTTAAGAGTACCTGGAACGTTGGACGAATTGAGGGAACAGGAACTCCCTTCAGAAAACAATCCAAATTTGAGGCAGAAGGGTTACATGCTGTGTGCAAGGACAGCTGTTATCAAACCATTGAATGGCTCACAGATGTCTCGCATTTGCTGCCGCTAAGAAAGACCTCTTTTATACCATTGAAACGCTTGTACGAGAAGGGTAGCTCTCACACCTCTTGAATGTAACTATATCCTAGCTTTTCATTTCTGCCCACTGGAAAGTGTTTTAAGCAACATGTAAATTGCAGTGTTGAAATAGGCACATTGATAACCCATGAATTAACCACACTGCAGATGGTATTTCCTCCATAGTAAAAGGCAACTTTCCAATTTTTCGATGTTCAACATAACGTAAGTCGCTTCTTTCTTAGCCATTATTTGTTGCTGTTGCATCAAATTAAATTCAGCAAACAGGTATTTCATGCTAACGTATTGCCAGGGAATGCGACCAATTTTCATTGTCTGTAGTGTCCAACCTAACTGCATAATGGACCCAAGTTGACACTGTCCATGTTGTAAAGATGACATATAATTTTGCATAATGTCAATTGCAGAAGAAATAATGTTGTTAAGAGTGTACATGTTGTCACACAGGGTGTTAATTCCATTATCTACAATGGCTGATGCTTTCTGTAAGTTTTCCTGATCTTTTTGCTTTAAGCGTCCTCTTGTTGGGAAAGCTTCCAAATTTTGTTGTAAATTGCAAATAAGAAGCACTTTTTATGTTGTGTTCTGGGGCCTAGCAAGAAATCTTGTAAGTTTGTGTTTTTATTAATTTATTTATTTTTGAGGTGTTCTTTTACAGCTTTTTGTGAGGAACCTTTTAACCATTGCTGGCATAATTTTCCTAACTGTATGTTGTCACACTGCCTGAATTTTCTGATGACACAACAGGGTCTGCTTGCTCTAAAACCCCCTGTTGAGTTTACAAAACACGCAGTACAATCATTTGTGCCCACAGGCCACAATAACCGCCCTTCAGGACCTGAAAGTGTTGTGCTAAATGTTCTATTCTGGACCCATCCATCGAGCTGTTCTTCTGTTGCATTAATGTATTTTTGCCAATTGTAAAATTTTGCTGGAGGGGCGATACTGGGTGCATTAAATTCTATCATTTTTGCCAAGCCTAGACAACTTGTTTGTTGCACAGTTTCATGTAAAAATATCATTTGTAAAGGTATCAGGCATGCTCTAAATTAAGCTTCCCTTCCCTGTATTTGCCAATTTTTAGTTTCCCAAACACTCTTTAAGTCAATCGACTTCAACCAATATTCATAGCCTTCTATAGCCAACCGGGAAACAAAGGAATCAAAATAAATTAAGTTTGTGTCCATTAGCAATACGTTGTGCATTTCCATTGGAGGCCATTTAAAATAATAGGACTCCGCATTTTTAACATTATGTCCAGAAAAATATGCAAACTTGACTGTGTATGTTTTAGAACTCCCCACTGGTGGGGTAGGACAATGTTCCTGTTGTGTCTAATTAAAACCAGTCTTCAGGGTACTTGCTCTATGAAGGAAATTATGTCCTTAATAACCATAACAGAAAATATCTCCATGATTTTCTTTTGTTTTGTAAACATCTTCATTTTCAAATACAGTAAAATATTCAAGTTCAGAAAGCATAGAATCAGCAGTTTTTACATCCCAGTCATCAGAAACAACCCCAGGTGTTCTCACATCGTTCATTGAAAGTTTGAAAGCAAATGGAATTTGAACAACCTCTGTTGCGCCAAATATATCAAAGGATACTTTATCCCAAACAATCCGATCAGGAATTGGTATCGCTGAAATGTTCACTAGTTACAAGTCTTGGTGGACCTTATGGAAGGAAAAATGAATTTTTAGGGCCTCATCAACCAATGCGATTGCAAAGCATTCAGGAACGTAATGGCCATGTATAAGTAAGAAAGAGACGATGACAAGCCCAATCCATAGGAGAAAGGCAAGCACAGTTAGTAAGATTCATAGATGGTTCCATGGCAAATAAAATAGTTAATTTTGAGCCAATTTATCAGTTTACGTGCTCTTGACAGTCTTGTGGCAGATGAGTCTGTGAAGGAGTCATTGATGTCGGCAAGGTATCCAGAAGCAGTTCGTTCAAAGACTAGAGCCAGATGAGAAAATGGAGAAATGGCAGAAGTCTCCCTTGGTGGTTCGTAGTAAACAATTCCAGCCGTTTGAGTTGAATTTGAGAAAAATTGCTCATTATTTTGAACGTTTCTTGTCGCAGATGAAGACAGTGGTATTAATGAAAGATCATTTTCCACTCTCCTCAAGCTCAGGATAATGTCAGCGTTGCTGCTCCAAACCTGTAGAGGATCTTCCTGGTCAGTAGTGAGAGAGATTAGGGAACTACGCAGGAGTCCACTAGGCCTGCTGTTTAGAATCGGCCACATGGTGTCACTTGACATTATCAAAGTAGCCAAAGCAGTTTTCTTTTGAACCAGGCAGCAGTGATAGAATAACAGTTCTGGTACTGTGTATTCCCAGGACTGGAACCAGTGCACACTATGAAGGACCAAACTCCTTTTTTCACAGCACTCTTTTCTCGCGCTAGATCCCCAACTTTCGGAATACAGCCGGTAGATGTTATTGGTGCATCTCTTATTCCCAAGGAGGTGGCACAAGCAGATGTGTTTTTATCATAGAATTGTTGCAATTCCTGCAAGATAGTAACCTGTTCATTTATGTCAAAGGGTTGGTCTGCAGTGTCTGCGCCAGAGCCATAAAGATCTGGACCATACATTTGTTTTCCAAACAGAACCTTATGTGGGGTATGCCCTGCCAGGTACCTTCTGAGCAGAATATTAAGTGCTCTCTGGACTCCATTCAGGTAGTTAAGCCAACTACGACCCGTGCCTAGTACTCTTGCTGTTAAGGATTGCTTTAAGTTTTTGTTTTTTCACTCAACTACACTGTTACCCTCAGGATGGTAGGGAGACAAGAAATGCTATTTAACCCCTAACGATGCCATGGTGTCCCTAAATGCCCTTAAGGCAAAAGCAGGGCCCTGGTCCAAGTGGAAAGCCGCAACTGCATATGTCCTGATGAAGACTTGCAAATTGTAGGAAATACCCTCCTTTTGGCATAGTTACCGCCACTTTTTGCCTGCTGTCAGTGTTTTGACTGTGTTCACTGGGATCCTGCCAACCATGTCCCAGTGACTGTGCTCTATCCTTCTAAATTTGGTTGTTCCTGATTTCATACAACTGACAATTGGCATACTGGTGCCCCCATATAAGTTCATAGTATATGGTACTAGGTACCCAGGGCATTGGGGCACCAGGGGAATCACCATAAGCTGCAGCATGTATCATGCTATCCTTGGGGGCCCATGTAAAATGTATCTGGAGGCCGGCCTCTGCAGCCTGCATGAAAAGGTGCATGCACCCTCTCCTTTCAGGTCACTGTAAGTCACCCCTTCTGGTAGGCCCTCCTAGCCCAGAGGGCAGGGTGCAAGTACCTGTGTGTGAGGGTATCCCTGCATGAGCAGAGGTGCCCCTACGAACTCCAGCTTCAATCCCCTGGACTTCGTAATTGCGGGGAAGCCATTTCTCCCTAGTACTGGAAACAGGTCACTACCTGTGTCCAGCTACATAATGGTAACTCCAGACCTGGGCATGTTTGGTATAAAAAATGTTGGAGTCATACCCCAATACTGTTGCCGTTATTGGTTGTATAATTCCATGCACTCTAGGGGCTCCTTAGAGGACCCACAGCTTTGCCCGGGAAAACCCTGCAAACTGGTAGGAGCAGTCTGTGTTGCTGCCATCCTACAGACAGGTTTCTGCCTTCCTGCTGTTTAACCAGCTCAAGCCCAGGAAGGCAGAACAAAGGATTTTCTTTGGAAGTGGGAGGCAACACCCTCTCCCTTTGGAAATAAGTGTTACATGGCTTGGGAGGGATAGCCTCCTCTAGCGCATCTGGTGCCCTCCTTGCATAAACCAGTCTGCACCGGTTCTGGGACCTCCGCTCGCTGCTCTGGCACGAAACTGGACAAAGGAAAGGTGAGTGACCACTTCCCTATCCATCACCATCCGAGGGGTGGTGCCTGGAGCTGCTCCAGGTGGCCACTCAATTCTGTCATCTTGAAACCAAGATGTGCAGAGGCTCCTGGAAGCTTCTGAGTGGCCAGGTCAGGCAGGTGACTTCACAGAGACCTTCTGATAGGTGGTCATCTTGCAAGGTGACCAGACCACCTTTTAGGGCTATTTAGGGACTCTCTTGTGGGTGGGTTCCCAGATTCGATGTGACAGACTCCACCAGGACTCCGCTGCATCGTTCACTTCTACGTCTGGCCACTGGAACCACAACTGGACTCTTCAGGAACAGAATAGACTGCAACTCCAGAGACGACCTCACCTTGCAATATTGTTTCTCCAGCTCTTTCCAGAACTGCAACATTACCCCGGCTGTGCAGCCTCTGGGGTTGGTGAGACTTCAGTCTGCACCAAGAAGCAAGAAAGAATCTCCCTTGGAGTGAGGAGTCGCTCCCCTGCATCTGCAGGCACCTACAGCAACAACGTCTTACTGGGTGGATCTGCTCTCCTCTGGAACCATATGGATTGTGCATCACAAATGGTGGTTTGGAGTGGTTCCCTTGGTCCTCTCTGCCCGCTGCCCAATTTGGGAGATGGCGGGCCCTTGCCTCTTCTTGCAGCACAGTAGCCCTGTGCACCGCAACTCTTGCAGCTACCAAGGCTACTTGTCTCCTGCTCCAAGGGATCTTCAAGCTCCTAGTAGCCCAGGCCCCTAGCACTTCATTCTGCCAAGAACAGTCTCCTCTCTGCTCCTCCAGCAATGTGGGAATCCCCTCCAGCTGTGCTGATTGGGCCTCACTACAACTCACTGTGCCTGCTGCCAGCAGGTTGCGTGTGAGGGCTGCAACTACCTCTGTTGGCTCTTCCTACTGCTAAGGGTCAGCCCGGACTCCCCTCCAAGGATCGAGTCCCGTGGACCTTGCCGTTTCTCCTCAGCCTTGCAACTCTTCTTTTGCTCCTTTTGCATTTGCCAAGGCTTGTTGGTGGTTCTCGTACACCACTGTTCATCTGCGACCCGACAACTGACGTGGGACACCATCTGCACTGCTCCAAAGACTTCTCTTCCGCTCCTGGGCTCCACAGCTGGTCTCATTCCTTCCCCATTGATCCAGATCTTCATCCACAGAATTTTGGGTAGTAGCTCCTGCTCACACTGGACATTCCATCGTGGACTGGACTCTGTTCTCTTCTTTTGCAGGTCCTCTTCTTCTGGAACCCACCTTTGGTTTCTCTTAGACTGGTCCTGTTCTTGCACAATCCCTTCTCTAAGTCCACTTCTTAGTCCTTGGGAAAAGCAGGTACTTACCTGTGCTCTCCTCATCGCTAGGGGTCACTTAGGTACTCACCTCTTGGTATCCTAGTTTTTCCAGCTTCCCTCTAATGACTCCATATCTTTGGGTAGGGGACTTCACTTAGCATTCCACTATTTTAGTATATGGTTTAGTCCTCCCCTAGGGTCCTAACTATGTTTCACTAATTCTTGCCAATGCTTGTTTCTTGTGCCAATTCCTAATTATTACTGTGTATGTATATACATAGTGTGTACCTACTTCCAGTTGGGGGACTGCCTATAAGTAATCTAGTATTGTGTGACTATAATAAAGTACCTTTATTTTTGGAACACTGTGTGGTTCTTTCATGTGTTATCGGTTGCTGTGTGAATATTGTGGTATTGCATCAGCTTTGCATGTCTTCTAAATAAGTCTTGGCTGCTCATCCACAGCTACCACTAGAGAGCCCTGGTTTCCTAGACACTGTCTACATTCACTAATATGGGTTGCCCGGACCTAGTATAAGGTGATAACACCATAGGTGCTCATCGCACACCAAGGCAGCTTCCTACAGCTCTTACCAGTCTTCCAGGGTTTTATGGGCAGCACACGCTGCTGCTACCCCTCAGACAGGTTTCTGCCCTCCTGCTGCTTGACCAGCTCAGGCAGGGGTAGGCAGAACAAAGAATTTCCTGTGGGAGAGGGTGGCAACACCATCTCCCTTGGAAATAGGTGTTACAAAGCTAGGGAGGGGTAGCCTTCCTAAGCCACCTGTTTGCTTTGAAAGGCACATTTGGTGCCCTCCTTGCATAAACCGGTTTGCACCAGTTCAGGAACCCCCGGTCCCTGCACTGGCACAAAACTGAACAAAGGAAAGGGGAGTGGACACTCCCCTGTCCACCACGACCTCAGGGATGGTGTCCAGAGCTTCGCTGGGTGGCCGCTTGATTCTTCCATCTTGAAAACAAGATGTGCAGAGGCCCCTGGGAGGATCTGAGTGGCCAGGTCAGGCAAGTGACATCAAAGACCCCTCCTGATAGGTGGTCACCATGCAAGGTGACCAAATCCCTTTATAGGGCTATTTAGGGACTCCCTTACGGGTTTCGGCGTGCAAGACTCCATCAAGACTCCTCTGCATTGCCCTCTTCTGCTCCTGGCCACCGGAACCACAACTGGACACTTTAGGAACTGACAAGACTGCAACTCCCCAGATGACCTTGCCTTGCAACATTGTTTCCCTGACTCCTTTCAGTAACTACAACATTTCCATGGCTGTGCATCCTCTGGAGTTGGCAAGGCTTCAGCTGCAAAAGTAAGCAAGAAGAAATCTCCCTTGGAGGGAAGGAGTCACTCCCCTGCATCTGCAGGCACCTACAGCAACGACGTCCGTCAGTGTGGATTTGCTCTCCTCTGGAAGTGCGTGAATCCTGCAACACACGTGGTGGTCCGTAATGGTCCTCTCTGCCTTCTGTCCATTTTGGGAGACAGTAATCCCTTGCCTCTCCTTGTAGGACAGTACCTGTGTGAACTGTAACTCTTGCAGCACCAAGGCTTGTTGACTCCTGCTCTAAGAGATCTAAGGGTTCCAAGTAGTCCTGGCCTTTAGCACCTCATCCTTCCAAGGACAGTCTCCTCTCTATTGGTCTAACGACGTGGGACTTTTCTCCAGGTGATTGGACCTCACTGCATCTTATTGTGCCTGCTGCCAGTGGCTTGCCTGTGGGGGCTGCGACTGCTTCTGTTGGCTCTTCAGACTGTGGAGGGTCAGCCCAGACTCCCCTCCCCTGGACCTTGCTGGCCGTCTTCAGCATTGCAACTCTTCTTATGCTCCAACTTGCATTTGCCAAGGCTTGTTGGTGATCCTCCTGACTACTGACTGACTGCAACCTGGCGACGAATGTGGTACATCATCTGCATGGCTCCAAGGATGTCTCTGAGCGCCTGTGCTCCACAGCTGATCTTCTTCCTCCCCCATCGACCCAGATCTTTATGCACAGAAGGGTGGGGAATGGTTTCTGCCCCATCTAGACAGTCCACCATGGACTGCACTCTGTCCCCTTCTTTTACAGGTCCTCTTCTCCTAGAATCCCATCGTTGGGTTCCTATGGTCTGGTCCTGTTCTTGCAAAGTTCATTTTCTAAGTCCTCTTGTTGGTCATTGGGAAGACCAGGTACGTACCTCTGCTCTCCTGGTTGCTGGGGGTCACCTAGGAACTCACCTCTTTGTAGGAAAGTACCATCTTGCCTGGCATGTTACCCCCATTTTTCACTGTATATATGTTGTTTTAGTTGTATGTGTCACTGGGACCCTGCCAGCCAGGGCCCCAGTGCTCATAAGTGTGCCTGAATGTGTTACCTGTGTAGTGACTAACTGTCTCACTGAGGCTCTGCTAATCAGAACCTCAGTGGTTATGCTCTCTCATTTCTTTCAAATTGTCACTAACAGGCTAGTGACCAATTTTACCAATTTACATTGGCTTACTGGAACACCCTTATAATTCCCTAGTATATGGTACTGAGGTACCCAGGGTATTGGGGTTCCAGGAGATCCCTATGGGCTGCAGCATTTCTTTTGCCACCCATAGGGAGCTCGGACAATTCTTACACAGGCCTGCCACTGCAGCCTGAGTGAAATAACGTCCACGTTATTTCACAGCCATTTTACACTGCACTTAAGTAACTTATAAGTCACCTATATGTCTAACCTTTACCTGGTAAACATTAGGTGCAAAGTTACTTAGTGTGAAGGCACCCTGGCACTAGCCAAGGTGCCCCCACATTGTTCAGGGCCAATTCCCCGGACCTTGTGAGTGCGGGGACACCATTACACGCGTGCACTACATATAGGTAACTACCTATATGTAGCTTCACAATGGTAACTCCGAATATGGCCATGTAACATGTCTATGATCATGGAATTGCCCCCTCTATGCCATCCTAGCATAGTTGGCACAATCCCATGATCCCAGTGGTCTGTAGCAGAGACCCTGGTACTGCCAAACTGCCTTTCCTGGGGTTTCACTGCAGCTGCTGCTGCTGCTGCCAACCCCTCAGACATGTTTCTGCCCTCCTGGGGTCCAGCCAGGCTTGGCCCAGGATGGTAGAACAAAGGACTTCCTCTGAGAGAGGGTGTTACACCCTCTCCCTTTGGAAAATGGTGTGAAGGCAGGGGAGGAGTAGCCTCCCCCAGCCTCTGGAAATGCTTTCATGGGCACACATGGTGCCCATTTCTGCATAAGCCAGTCTACACCGGTTCAGGGACCCCTTAGCCCTGCTCTGGCGCGAAACTGGACAAAGGAAAGGGGAGTGACCACTCCCCTGACCTGCACCTCCCATGGGAGGTGTCCAGAGCTCCTCCAGTGTGCTCCAGACCTCTGCCATCTTGGAAACAGAGGTGCTGCTGGCACACTGGACTGCTCTGAGTGGCCAGTGCCACCAGGTGACGTCAGAGACTCCTTCTGATAGGCTCCTTCAGGTGTTGCTAGCCTATCCTCTCTCCTAGGTAGCCAAACCCTCTTTTCTGGCTATTTAGGGTCTCTGTCTCTTGGGATTCTTTAGATAACGAATGCAAGAGCTCATTCGAGTTCCTCTGCATCTCTCTCTTCACCTTCTGCCAAGGAATCGACAGCTGACCGCGCTGGAAGCCTGCAAAACTGCAACATAGTAGCGAAAACGACTACTGCAACTCTGTAACGCTGATCCTGCCGCCTTCTCGACTGTTTTCCTGGTGGTGCATGCTGTGGGGGTAGTCTGCCTCCTCTCTGCACTAGAAGCTCCGAAGAAATCTCCAGTGGGTCGACGGAATCGTCTTCCTGCAACCGCAGGCACCAAAGAACTGCATCACCGGTCCCCTGGGTCTCCTCTCAGCACGACGAGCGAGGTCCCTTGAATCCAGCAACTCTGTCCAAGTGACTCCCACAGTCCAGTGACTCTTCAGTCCAAGTTTGGTGGAGGTAAGTCCTTGCCTCCCCACGCCAGACTGCATTGCTGGGAACCGCTATTTGTGCAGCTACTCCGGCCTCCGTGCACTTCCGGCGGAAATCCTTTGTGCACAGTCCAGCCTGGGTCCACTGCACTCTAACCTGCATTGCACCTTCTAAGTTGTTCTCCGGCGACGTGGGACTCCTTTGTGCGACTTCGGGTGAGCACCGTTTCACGCATCCTCGTAGTGCCTGTTTCTGGCACTTCTGTGGGTGCTGCCTGCTGCTGAGAGGGCTCCTTGTCTTGCTCGACGCCCCTTCTGTCCCCTGACGCAATTGGCGACATCCTGGTCCCTCCTGGGCCACAGCAGCATCCAAAAACACTAACCGCACGATTTGAAGCTAGCAAGGCTTGTTGGCGGTCTTTCGGCAGGAAAACACTTCTGCACGACTCTCCACGGCGTGAGGGATCCGTCCTCCAAAGGGGAAGTCTCTAGCCCTTGTCGTTCCTGCAGAAACCTAAGCTTCTACTGTCCAGTAGCAGCTTCTTTGCACCCACAGCTGGCATTTCCTGGGCATCTGCCAATCTCCGACTTGCTTGTGACTTTTGGACTTGGTCCCCTTGTTTCACAGGTACCCTCGACTGGAAATCCATTGTTGTTGCATTGCTGGTTTGTGTCTTTCCTGCAGAATTCCCCTATCACGACTTCTATGTCCTTTGGGGAACTTTAGTGCACTTTGCACTCACTTTTCAGGGTCTTGGGGTGGGCTATTTTTCTAACCCTTACTATTTTCTAATAGTCCCAGTGACCCTCTACAAGGTCACATAGGTTTGGGGTCCATTCGTGATTCGCATTCCACTTTTGGAGTATATGGTTTGTGTTGCCCCTATCCCTATGTGTCTCCATTGCATCCTATTGTAACTATACATTGTTTGCACTGTTTTCTAATACTATTACTGCATATTTTGGTATTGTGTACATATATCTTATGTATATTTGCTATCCTCATACTGAGGGTACTCACTGAGATACTTTTGGCATATTGTCATAAAAATAAAGTACCTTTATTTTTAGTATATCTGTGTATTGTGTTTTCTTATGATATTGTGCATATGACACTTGTGGTACTGTAGGAGCTTCACTCGTCTCCTAGTTCAGCCTAAGCTGCTCTGCTAAGCTACCATTATCTATCAGCCTATGCTGCTAGACACCCTATACACTAATAAGGGATAACTGGGCCTGGTGCAAGGTGTAAGTACCCCTTGGTACTCACTACAAGCCAGTACAGCCTCCTACACTCTTGGGGTCCCGTGTTCTCCCATCTCCCCTCTAAAGACTCCATATCCTTGGGTGGGGGACTTCACTTTGCATTCCATTATTTTAGTATATGGTTGGTCCTCCCCTAGGGCCCTAGCTATTTTCTATAGTTTCTTCCTAATGCGTGTTGTTTCCTATGCTAATTCCTAGTAATTACTGTGTGTGTGTGTGTGTGTGTGTGTGTGTGTGTGTATATATATATATATATATATATATATATATATATATATATAGAACATCAAGGTAATGCCACTGCTCCAGCCACTTACTCATGGTGTCACAGCAGGGCAGCAACCCCTTCACACATAGATACAATGTCGATCCCACTTCAAAGGAAAGGAGAATCCCTCGACGAGGAAGAGACAGCCAAAACGTTGTTTATTGACAAAGAATTCCTGACGCGTTTCGGAGCACCCGCTCCTCGATCACAGTTTCAACAAACCTTACTCACTCTAACATGTATTTATGTTAAAAACACAGAAGAAGGACTAACAACCATGCTTTTGCTAATGTCAGCCATTTTAGAGTGGAGCAGACTTCCCATATTACTACAATAATATCATATTTATGCCATTATATTTAGTATACTGAGCCTTATTATAACTTAATGAGAACCAATTCCTTGCTATTTCCAAATAGAGACAATGAGGACAACGAGAAAAATGATGAGAAAAAAGTAAATAAATTAATACAAATCAGTCAATCTGAATACTTATCTTCTTTAACCCAAACACCAAACTCAATAAACTTCATTATAGGATCCCTAATCATCTGTATCATCCCTAATAATCATTAGGTGTATGTAATGTTATGTCTCAACACAAATAAGGATATAAACAGGTCTAGTACTCATCTCATATGTAGAGTATATTGGCCAGGATATAATAGCTCCATTGCGTTTCTTGCTGCTCCACTTACAACCTTAAACAAACAATCACATAATTATTATTAGAACTATTAGTTCAGAATCAAATATAACCTATACACAATATAATTCATTAGCTCTATTCCCTCTTCCAAAAATATAACACAATATTAAAAATAAATAATAAGTATAAATATAAAAATAAAAAGTGACATCTCTACATACTACACTGACTTCAGATGAACAAAAAGTTACTCATCTTGGTTAAGTCCATCAGGTGTATTGGTGAAATACTTGATAATAAACTTAGATTCCAATTGTCTCAGTTCCAATTCCCTATTACCTTCTCTTATACCTGGTGGAATATTATCAAGTACACAAAATTTTAACAAATCTCTATTTTTACCATGGACCTCAGCAAAATGTCTTGCCATTGGGTAACTTTTATCCACATTCGTGATAGCTCTCATATGTTCCAGAACTCTTTTCTTTGCCCTATGTATCGTGCTGCTGATGTAATACTTGGTACACGGGCAGCTAAGGGCATATACACAATAATCTGTGTTGCAATTAAGATACTTTTTAATAATAAAGGGATTTGCATTTCTGGATAACTTGATCTTACAACAATTACTACTCCCTTTACATGCTTTGCATCTCCCACATATAAAGAAATGCTCTGAGCGTATCTTTTCTTGTCTGAGGTGATTGTATTAGGCTCTTACATAACCGATCTTTAAGAGAAGCGCACCTCCTAAAGGTCACCTGTGGTTGTTGACCAATAAACTCAGCTACCACCTCGTCACTTCTGAGAATATCCCAGCTCTTCATTAAGACACGTTTAACTTCCCAAGCCTGAGTGCTATATGTAGTGATAAATCTCATTGTCTGGCTATCTGGCAGATCCGGACTTTTCTGTGATACCAAAAGTTTCTCACGATCTAACGAGAGTGCTTTGTTACAAGTACTGTCAATCGATTTCCTCGAGTATCCTCTCTCAAGAAACCTCTTTTTCATCACTTGCATTTCCCTCACAAAGTCACTATCTTCACTACAATTCCTTCTGGCTCTTAAAAGTTCACCATAAGGGATACTCTGAATCAAGTTTTTTGGATGACAGCTGCTAGCATGTAAGAGACTATTTCGAGCTTTCTTCTTACGAAATAGGGTACTAGTTAATTTAGTATTCTTGACACATCATTTCAAATCCAAAAATTCAATTTCAGAGCGATGTACGTGTGATGTTAATTTCAAATTCATCTCACTAATATTAAGTTGTTTGACAAATTCTCCCGCCTGTTCTTCACTGCCTTTCCAAATACAGAAAATGTCATCAATGTACCGAACCCATAACATTACATGTTGATCAAACATAGGCATATTATACACCACCTGCTCCTCCCACCAGCCTAAAAACAGACCTGCATAGCTTGGAGCAAAGCAAGTTCCCATTGGGGTCCATTGCACTTGTCGGTACACTTGATGGCTAAATATGAAGAAATTATTGGTTAGGCAAATTTGCATCATCTCCAGTAACATTTCAGTGTGTTGAAAATGGGAAAGTGATCTTGCTTTAAAAAAATGTTTATATGCCAAGATACCTAAGTTGTGCGGGATACAGGTATACAAACTCTCCACATCTAATGTTAATAATAAAAATTGCTCTTCCCAAGGTACCCCGTAAATCCTTCTTAGAAAGTCCCTCGTGTCCTTAATATATGATGGCAACGCTTCTACAAATGTCTCAAGAAAAAGTCAATATATTTAGATGTATTTTCCAATGCACTGCCCCTCGAAGAGACTATAGGTCTCCCAGGTGGATTATTATAATCCTTATGTAATATGGGTAATAAGTATAACACCGGTAATTTCGGATGAGGACACCTTAGATATAAGAATTCTTCCTTCACTATAATCTTGTTGCTTGCCCACATAGTTAGTTTCTCAGTGTACTTCTCATTAGCTTCATGATATCTCTGTTTACAGGTTTTCGCATATTTGCTGCTGTCTCTCAATTGTTTCAAGCCTTCCTCCAAATATTTAGATGTACGCCAAATTACCACATTGCCCCCTTTATCACAGGGTTTAATAACTATGCCTGCATTCCTACTCGACTCCTGGATTACTTGAAGCTGATCAATATTCAAATTTTGATGACCACATATTTTATTCCTATTCACATTCAATTTCTTAAAATCCCTAATAACATATTTCTCAAACACATCAATTGCTGCACACTTAACTTGAGGATAAAATGTAGAGTTAACTTTAAATCTGTTAGTATCTGCGCAGTCTAAATTCGTTTGGAAACTTTCCCTTTCCAAACTGAGTATTGGGTCAGGAACCCATCCACTATCACCTATTAACTGTCCCATAGTTTGAAGTGTCTCAATATCCGCAATTTGTAGCGGGGATGGTATCATCTTTTCCCCACTTGTTTGTTGTACCTCATTGGCCTTAGTCACATACCAGTATTTAAGCTTTAATTTCCCGATGAAGTGAAACAAGTCTATTCGACTCTGAGTATAGTCAAATAATGACGATGGACAAAACGATAAACCAAGGGACAGAACCTTCTCCTGCATCTTAGATAAACTTACATCTGATAAATTCACCACCGTTCCTTCTATGGGTTGGTAGCCGTTTGACCTCTGGTGCGTATTCTCCATGTGCTTTCTATATCTCTTTGTCATAGTCCGTTGGTTTTGGTTCTCCTCTTCCTCCTCTTCAACGAGCTCTGAAACCTGTTGCGCCTCGGCCTCGTTGGGCCTTTACTCTTCGTTGGGTCAATAGGTTGAACTCCTTTAAAATTTGGGATTTTACTCCCTCAGATTCAGAATGACTTGACACATCACTTTCACTTATTTCACTCTCTGCGGATTCTCTTTGCAAATTCTCCTGTGAATCATTAGATCCCAAAGATGAAGCTTGTATATCCTGTATTCCTTGTTGTAATCCTTTGTTTCCCTGATTCTCCCTCAAGTGTTCATATTTCCATGCAAAAGTTAAAATCTGACCCTTTTCATATTCATATTCATCACGTTTAAATTTACGTTGTTTTTTGGCCATAATTTCACATTCTACTTTGTCCAATCTCACTTGTATTTTTTACATGTCAGATTTAAATTTATCCACACTACATATCTCTTGTAGTGCAAGGGAATGTTTCTCTATCTCTTTTGCAGCATTTTCCAAATCCTTTTTGGCATATTTGATTAATATTTTTAACATTCCCATTGAACATTGGTGATTATTGTTAGCCCGTTCTTGAACCACTTCAGGGTCAGGGTTAAATATTATGGGTAGGATAAAGATTCACAAACCTCGTGGCACTCGGTCCACATCAACATATTTTTGAAGAGTGATTGCCTCCCACCACTTGGCTTGTTCCGGCTTGGCAGCTTTCCACAAATTGTCCCACAATTTTTTCTTGTTGCCTACCTCGTTCATCAGAAAGATTATACTGTCCCCCCAGTGGGCAAAAATAACTTGGCTGCTGCTTCTTATCGTTTCTGTTCCCGTGTAGAGATCATGATATCACAACGGTGAGCACAAAACTATATATATAGGCCCTCATTCCTACTCTGGCGGGCGGGAACCGCCAATTGCCCGCTACGCGGTCAAAAGACCGCTGACGGCATTCAGACCTTCCCGCTGGGCCGGCGGGCGCTAACTATGTTAGTGCCCGCCGGCCCAGCGGGAAGGAGGGCTGCAACACAGGAGCCAGCTCCGAATGGAGCCGGCGGTGTTGCGGCCGTGCGACGGGTGCAGTTGCACCCGTCGCGCTTTTCACTGTCTGCTAGGCAGACAGTGAAAAGCTGGCTGGGGCCCTGTTAGTGGGCACCTGCACTGCCCATGCCAGTGGCATGGGCAGTGCAGGGGCCCCCAGGGGCCCCAGGACACCCGTTCCCGCCAGCCTCTTCCTGGCAGTGACAACCGCCAGAAACAGGCTGGCGAGAAGGGGGTCAGAATCCCCATGGCAGCGCTGCTTGCAGCGCTGCCATGGCGGATTCGCCCAACCGGGGGTAAATCGGCAGGAAACCGCTGGCCCCGGTTTTCTGACCGCGGCTTTACCAGCTCGGTCAGAATGGGCAAGGAAGCACCGCCAGCCTGTTGGCAGTGCTTCCGTCATTCGTGGCCCTGGCGGTCGATGACCCCCATAGTGTGTACTTAACTCCAGTTAAGGGGGACTGCCTATAAGTAATCTAGTGTAGTGTTACTGTAACTAAGTACCTTTTATTTTTGTATCACTGTGTGGTTCCTTTCATGTGTTATGTTACTACTGTGGTACTGCATAAGCTTTGCATGTCTCCTAGATAGGTCTTGGCTGCTCACCCACAGCTACCACTAGAGAGCCTCGCTTCTGCAACACTGTCGTCATTTACTAATAGGAGTTGCCTGGATCTGCCAACACCATAGGTGTCCACCACACACCAGGCCAGCTTCCTACAGACAGTATCACCCTCATGAAATGTTACATAGGTGAAGTCGATGGCACCAGCAGTTACTCTGATGACCAAGTGTGTTTTGTTGTCCCTTGTAAGTGTTTTGCTACAAGCATGTTTTGTTGCAATGCTCTGAGAATGCATGTGTTCTACTGTCCAATATCTGCTTGAAGAGACAGGCGTATTAAATCATATAATGGTTTAATGTGTTGTGCATAGTCTGGGATGTAAGTTTTGCCAAAGTTTAAAAAGCCCAATAATGAATGCAGCTTTTCTATGGTATTCAGTGGTTGCAGTTGTGCACATTTTTCTAGAAAGTAGGGAGTTAGGCTGTTTCCTTCATCTGAAAACTTGTATCCCAAAAATAGAACTGTGAGAAAAGGCCTCTCTTTGACATGGTTAGCCCCCACTTTTTGCCTGATGTTTGATATAGCCTGGAGGTTGTCGTGCCCAGGGCCCCTGCTAACCAGGTTCCCTGGGCCAGAGCTCTTTTCCTAAAACTGTTGTGACAGGTTGGCACAATTGGATCCATCCTTAACTACCACTATAAGTCCCTAGTAAATGGGTATCTATAGGCCCTTGGGGACAGCAGCACTGATTGTGCCACCCTGTAGGGCCATGCATCCAGATGCACCCAGAACTGCCATTGCAGGCTGAGTGTCCTGGTGCAAACCTAAAACACAAACTTGACATGACACACTGCTTGTGTGACCTGTTCACCATACACTGCATTTACTATGGGTAAGACACTTCTCTGGCAGGCCTTACAGCCCTAAAGCAGGGTGCTCCATATTATATGTGAGGGCATAGCTGCATGAGCAGTATGCCCAAACTGTGTCTTTACCAAACCTGGGACACAGTGAGTAGCCATTTTAAAATATGTGCTGGTCACAGGCCAAACTACATGATGGCCACTCTGAACCCTGGGTTGTTTGGTATCAAACAACTCAGAATGATCAGTCCAAACTGGTACTAGTATTGGATTTATCCCTAAATGTACCCAGGGTTCCCCTTATAGGAGCCTCCTGCAAATCCTTTCTTCCCTGGCATGGTTGCTGACTGGTTCCATCCAGCATGCCACCTCCAGACAGCCAATATACAAACCTTGGGGGAGAGCCCTGTCTCTCTGGTTTGTAAGACAATGCCCTTCCTGGGCGGAGGAGCCAACACCCCTCCCTCCAAAATGTGCACTGCCCTGACAGTGAGCTTCAGAGGGCTTAACGACAACCACCAGGACAAACCCCCCGAAGTGTGCCAAGTTTGGTGGCACTGTGCCCTCCAGTGGCCAAATCATGCCAATACCTTGGGTACTGGTCGGGTGACATCAAACACCAGGAAAACCAAGTCGCCCAGAGCTGAAAAGGGTCCCGGAGGACGCCCCAGTCAAGAGACTTCAGGAACACCCTGGACCTCCCGCCAGTGTGCCCCCATTGTCCTGTGGGTAACACTCAACAAGACTTACCTCCAGCTCCAAAGGGCACCATTGCACACAGCTCTTGAATCACCAACTGTTTCTGCACCTGGCCATCCTTTGACCTGCAACGATGAACCTACTGTGCCTCAATGGTCCCTCACATCTTGCAACCTCGACACCCCAAGGGAACCCTAAAGATCCACTTTTATCTTGACCATAGCAGGCGTTTTCCAAGTGGTCCCCCCCCCAGTGGCCCTACACCAGCACCAAGAGACTTTCCACCTCTGTTCCCGCCAGAACCGGGAGCCGCCCGAACGTCTCAGGTGACACGGTGTGCCTACCGACGACCTCGACCAACCTGCAAAAGCGGAACTTGATAAAGCAACTCTGTGATTTACTGTGAATTTTTAAAGGTGTCTTCCCATTGATTCCTATGGTTCGTGGTTACGCACAGAAATTAAAACTTCAAAAATTCATATCTTCAAAAGTACTTAACCAATTTAGATAATCCTGGTCTTAAAATTTATATAAGAATCTGAAGTATTTTTATAAATTGGTCTCGAGTTATTCCTTTGAATGTGAGTGTTGCGTGATTGAAACTGTGAATACAACAAATGCTTTGTACTTCTCCAAGATTAGCCTAACTGCTCGACCAAGCTACCATAAAAATTAGAGCATTAGGTGGTCTAGTTTACACCTCAGGAAACCACTGTATGCCTAGTTTTGCACACTACATAAAGGGCCAGTCTCCTGCATTTGGTGGAAGCGGCGGGATAAAGACTTTGCATTTTATGATACCACTTTGTCAATTTTGGGAGCACATGGGTAACTCTCCAAATTGCCTTTAGTTAAATATTTTTGATTTTTAATTGACTAAATATTTTTGGCAAATTTTTTCAATAATTGACCCTGATTAGGTCCCTACAACTCTAGCAAAAAGATTTTTTTTGAAGTCCTCACTTTAATTGGTCTATCCAAAAAGGGGATTCCAAATTTCTAAAAAGGTCCCAACTTTAGTAAAATAAACATGTCTGATACAGAGGTCAGAAACCAGGAGCTCGACCTGGAACCCTATGAGGCATATAGCTATGACCAATTAAGGAAACTCTGCAGACTGTACAAAAGTCATACTGGTAAGAGCCCCAAAGCAGAGCAACTTAGGTTTCTGGTGGCCGAGCATGAGCAAAATAACCCCCCAGATGAAATAGATGATGAGGATGCATCTGTGGTGGGTGAAGATCCTGTGGAGAATGGGGATGAGGGTAGCTCCTTTTCCACCAGAAGCTCTAGAGCACAAATAGAAACAGACCTGGACATTGCCAGGCTGACCAAGAGACTGGCCTTAGAGAGTCAGCTCTTGGAAACAGAAAAACAAAGGAAAGAGTTGTGTTTATGACCCATCTCTGGTAGCAGCACACAACTGTTGTGGGAGAAATCTTTCAACATTAAAGTCCCAAAAGGAGTTGTCCCTCCCTTCACTGAAGGGGATGATATAATAAAATGGTTTTCTGCCTTTGAAAGAGCCTGTACTGGGTGGGGAATTGAAAAGAAACATTGGGGCACACTGATGTGAGAGTTATTCTCAGGAAAGTGCAGGGATAGACTCCTATGGCCTCATGAAGGATACCCTGATTGAGGGCTTTGTATTTACAACTGAAGAGTACAGCATAAATTTCAGGGAGGCTTGAAAAACCCAGAGCAGCCCTGGGTAGACTTTGTGGACTATTCAGTAAAGATGCTGGGTGGATGGCGAGCTGGAAATAAAGTACAAGATAATGATGGGATGTATAACCTGTTCATGAAAGAGCATCTGCTAAGTAGTTATTTCAATGATAGGCTACATCAACATCTGGTAGACCAGGGTCCACTTTCCCCGCAATAATTGGGGAGGAAGGCAGACCATTGGGTCAAAACAAGGGTGACCAAGACTACCACTGGTGGGGGAGACCAAAAGAAAGAGGACAACTGCCCCCTCTCACCTCCCAAGGGAATGATGGGAGCAAGAACAAAAATAACAGAGAGTCCTCTCAAGGTCCCCAAAAACATGCACAGGAGGGTAGGCACAGAGGCTCCTCACAGACCAGTGGTGGGTACAAAGGAAGACACTGTGACCCTAGCAAGGCTTGGTGCCATAAGTGTAAAACTAAAGGGCACCAAACTGGAGACTATGGCTGTAAGAACAAAAAGGATGCCTCTAGTCATTCTGCAGTAAATGCAGTTGCTAATCTCCAGATGGGATCAGAGGTGTGTCCTGACCATGTGAGTGATTCCACAGAGGCAACATTAGTCACTGAGGGTGGGGTAGAATTATCCTGTGCTGCCTGGCCAAGTAACATGCAAAAATATAGGCAGCGACCTCTGATTAATGGGGAGAAAGTGGAAGCACTGAGGGACACAGGAGCTAGTATTACCATGGTAACTCAGCACTTGGTCCACTCAAAGCAGTTCCTGGTACGGAAGTCTTACCCTGTCACCAATGCTGACAGTGAGGTAAAGTTCCACCCCATGAGTATGGTAAACTTTGATTGGGTGGCGTAGTAGGGCAAAGAGAAGTGATTATGTCCTCATCCATCCCTGTAAATTGCCTGCTTGGAAATTACCTGGAGCCCTGTCTCTCTGGTTTGTAAGACAATGCCCTTCCTGGGTGGAGGAGCTAAGACCCCTCCCTCAGGAATGTGCACTGCTCTGGTGGTGAGCTTCAAAGGGCTTACCACCCTTGAAACTCACCCCCCAGGCCTGCTGCTAGCAGCAGATGGCCTCCCCCTTTGCAAAACCCATTTTTGGTAGGAGCAAAGGCAGGAAACCACACAAAGGATAGGGGGAGTGGTCCCACCTGGCATGCACCACCCCTAAGGTGTTGCCTACGAGGTCGACCCTCCATTTCATTTTCCTCCAACTTAGATGGAAGGAAAATAGTCAATTAGGTTTAGGAAAGTGACCCTTCACACAGGAAGTGATCACTATAGTGGGTGTAGCCACCCAAAGGGGAGTGTCCCATTGGACATTACCAGGTTCCCCCTAAAACGCCCACTAAATTCAGTATTTAGTGGGCATCCCTAGACCAAGAAATCAGATTCAAAGGACACAAAGAAGACGAACACAAAGAAGAACCATGGCACAAGAGCTGTGGACCTGCTGCACAAAGGAAAGGCTCCAAACCATGCCTTCTGCATCCAAGACCTGACAATCGCCGCTGAGAAGCTGTTGGACCACTGGACTGACCACAAGAAAACCAGAGGACCTCCAGGCTTTGCCAATCGCCCAATAACTCCCTCCAGAGTAGAAGTACCACTCTCCCGACATCCCAGGAAGGGTCATTTCACTGACCGGCTGCTAATTCCTGAACCGGACATTGCAGCCTGATCCAACAAAACAAAGACAACCACTGTAGGAAGCTGGGCTAGTGTGTGGTGGGTACCTATGGTATTTACACCTTATACCAGGCCCAGGTACCCCCTCTTAGTGAGGTGTAAGCAGTGTCTAGAAGCAGCTAGGTTCTCTAGAGGTAGCTGTGGATGAGCAACCAAGGCTTTTCTAGGAGACATGCAAAGCTCATGCAATATCACTGTAGTCACACAGCACTTACACACAGGAAAGAAAACACTCAGTTGTACAAAAACTGAAGATACTTTATTTTTGGAATAAATCACCACAAAATACAAGACAGGTAATCCACCCTTAGGAGGTAAGTAATACACTAAGGGGGTTATTCTAACTTTGGAGGAGGTGTTAATCCGTCCCAAAAGTGACGGAAAAGTGACGGATTTACCACCAGCCGTATTACGAGTCCATTATATCCTATGGAACTCGTAATACGGCTGGTGGTATATCCGTCACTTTACCGTCACTTTTGGGACGGATTAACACTCCTCCAAAGTTACAATAACCCCCTAAATATATACACTAGTGATCCGAAATGTGTAGAGAAAAGGTTAGAAGTGCAAATAGTAATAACCAATAGTGACCCTAGGGGGAGCACAAACCATAAACTAAAAAAAGTAAATGTGAACAAGGTACCCCCACCTAGCTAAGTAAAATGTATAGAGGGGAGCCGGGGGTATTAGAAAACCACAGAGGTAAGTAACACATAAACCCCCAGCGACCAGGAATGCAGGAGTAAAACCCTTAATTTTCCCCAAACCACCCAAAAGGAGGAAAAGAAGACAAAGAAGGGTGGATTCCTGAAGAAAGAAGACCTGTGGAGAAAGGACCAAGTCCAAGAGTCACAGTGGAGTCCAGGAGGAGTAGGAGCTACTACCCACCCAGCTGTGGATGCAGGAGTTGGTCGACGGTGATGAAGAACAAGTCAGCACTGCAGCCCTGGAGCTGGAGAAGAGTTTCTGATGAATGCAGATGAAGTTCCACGCTGCAAGGAAGATTACAGATGGGTGTCGGTACATAGATTCCACAAACAAGCATTGGCAAAAGCAAACTCGTGTTTGGTAGAAAAGAGATGCTGCCGGGGACCAGCAAGGCCCAGGAGTACTCAACCCAGGAGGGGGAGACACAGGGAACCCTCAGCAGCGCAGAGAGTCCAGAGGAGCAGAGGCAGCACCCACAAGAGTCCCACAGGTCAGGGACACAGGAGTTGCAGAAGAGACCCATGCATGCAGCACTATAAAAGAGGATCCCACGCCGCCTGAGAACCATGCAGGAGGCTGGGCTTTGCAGGATGGAGTGCTGGGGACTGGACCTACAGTCACCTGAAAATCCTATGGAGAAGATGCAAACAAGCCTTGGCAGCTGCAAGAGAAGCAGTGCAGGGGGGTACTGTCCTGAATAGGAAGGCAAAGGCTTACCTCCACCAAAGTTGGACAGCTGGCAGAGAGGACCAAGAGGACTACTCTGGACTATGATCTGTGATGAAAGATCCACACAGCTCAGCAGGCGAGGGAATCCATGCAGCCGGTCGTTGCTTGTTGTAGGTGCTTGCGGTTGCAGCGGACTGACTCCTTCACTACAAGGGAGATTCCTTCTTCTTCTTGTGCAGGCTGAAGAGTTGCAGTCTTCTGGGGATGCACGGTGAGGGAAATGTTGCAACGCTGGCAGGAACCCTGGAAAAAATGTTGCTGAAGAGTCCTTTCTTCTTGGAAGCAGCGTGTCGGGTCCTGGAGGTTCCAGTCGCAGTTCCGGAAGCCAGAAGTCAAAGCTGAAGTTGCAAAGGAGTCCAGCTGGAATCTTGCAAGCTGAATCTGAGGACCCACCCAAGAGATAGACCCTAGATAGCCCTGAGATGGGATTGGTCACCTAACCAGGTAAGCACCTATCAGGAGGATGCTCCCAGAGTTCCCTGCCAACCTTGTTAACAAGATGGCAGAACCTAGGGACCCTCTGGAGGAGCTCTAGGCACCACCCCTGGGGTGGTGATGGACAGTGGAGTGGTCACTCACCTTTCCATTGTCCAGTTTCATGCCAGAGCAGGGCTGGGGGTCTCTTAACCGGTGTGGACTGGTTTATGCATGGAGGGCACCAAATGTGCCCTTCAAAGCAAACCAGTGGCTTTAGGAGGCCAAGCCAGCCACACCCATTTCCAAACGGAGAGGGTCTTGCCTCCTCCTCCCAAAGGAAATCCTTTGTTCTGCCTTCCTGGACTTGATCAGATCATGTGATACCAAACATGCCCAGGTTCAGAGTTACCATTATGTAGCTGGACATAGGCAGTGACCTATGTCCAGTACATGCGTAAAAAGGTGCCCCCGCACTCACAAAGTCCAGGAAAATGGATCTGGAGTTTGTGGGGGCACCTCTGCTAGTTCAGGGGTGCCCTCACAGACAGGTACCTGCACCCTGCCCTCTGGGCTGAGAGAGCCTACCATAGGGGTGACTTATAGTAACCTGGTGTAGTGACCCATAGTAAAAACGGATGCATAAACCTGTTTCACGTGGGCTGCAATGGCAGGCCTGCAGAACCACCCTTTGCGTGGATTCCCTATGGATGGCAGAATAACTGCTGCAGGCCATAGTGATCCCCTGGAGCCCCAATGCCATGGGTAGCAAGGTACCATATACTAGGGACTTATATGGGAGGACCAGTATGCCAATTGTCAGAAGTAAAAGGTACAATTTAGAGGAGAGCACAAAACTACTGTGGTCCTGGTTAACAGGACCTCAGTAGACACAATCAATCATATTCGCAACAGGCAGAAAATGGGGGTAACCATGCCAAGAAAGAGGGTACTTTCCTACAACCACCAGGAGAAACCCTGTAAGTGTGCCAGGTTTGGTGCTACTGCGCCTTCCAATGGCTGGACTGTACCAATACGCTCGGTACTGGCGAGCTAACGTCAGACACCAGGAAAACCAACTCGCCAAGAGCTAAAAAAGGACCAGGAGGAAGCCTCAGTCGAGGGACTTTAGGAACACTCCAGACCGCGCATCAGAGTGCCCCTACTGTCCTGCAAGCAGCCCTTAAAAAGACTTACCTCCAGATCCAAAGGGCATCTTTACTACAGCTCCTGGATCATCAATTCGATCTGCGCCCGGCCGCCCTGTGCCCTGCAATGAAGAACCTGCTGTGCCTTAAGGGTACCTCTCCCCTTGCGACCTCAACCTTCCAAAGTGACCTCAAGGAACCACCTCTAAATCTTACCTGTTGTAGGAAGTTGGCTCTGTATGCACTATTTCAAAGTAAGGAATAGTATGCACAGAGTCCAAGGGTTCCCCTTAGAGGTAAGATAGTGGCAAAAAGAGATAATACTAATGCTCTATTTTGTGGTAGTGTGGTCGAGCAGTAGGCTTATCAAAGGAGTAGTGTTAAGCATTTGTTGTACATACACACAGGAAATAAATGAGGAACACACACTCAGAGACAAATCCAGGCCAATAGGTTTTGTTATAGAAAAATATATTTTCTTAGTTTATTTTAAGAACCACAGGTTCAAATTCTACATGTAATATCTCATTTGAAAGGTATTGCAGGTAAGTACTTTAGGAACTTTGAATAATCACAATAGCATATATACTTTTCAAATAAAACACATATAGCTATTTTAAAACTAGACAGTGCAATTTTCAACAGTTCCTGGGGGAGGTAAGTATTTGTTAGTTTTTGTAGGTAAGTAAACCACCTACGGGGTTCAGATTTGGGTCCAAGGTAGCCCACCGTTGGGGGTTTAGAACAACCCCAAAGTTACCACACCAGCAGCTCAGGGCCGGTCAGGTGCAGAGTTCAAAGTGGTGCCCAAAACGCATAGGCTTCAATGGAGAGGGGGGTGCCCCGGTTCCAGTCTGCCAGCAGGTAAGTACCCGCGTCTTTGGAGGGCAGACCAGGGGGGTTTTGTAGGGCACCAGGGGGACACAAGTTAGCACAGAAAGTACACCCTCAGCAGCACGGGGGCGGCCGGGTGCAGTGTGCAAACACACGTCGGGTTTGTAATAGGAATCAATGGGAGACCAAGGGGTCTCTTCAGCGGTGCAGGCAGGCAAGGGAGGGGCTCCTCGGGGTAGACACCACCTGGGCAAGGGAGAGGGCCTCCTGGGGGTCACTCCTGCACTGGAGTTCCGATCCTTCTGGTCCTGGGGGCTGCGGGTGCAGGGTCTTTTCCAGGCGTCGGGATCTTAGAGTCAGGCAGTCGCGGTCAGGGGGAGCCTCGGGATTCCCTCTGCAGGTGTCGCTGTGGGGGCTCAGGGGGGACAACTTTGGTTACTCACAGTCTCGGAGTTGCCAGAGGGTCCTCCCTGAAGTGTTGTTTCTCCACCAGTCGAGTCGGGGTCGCCGGGTGCAGGGTTGCAAGTCTCACACTTCTGGCGGGAAACGCTGTTGCCTTTAAGTTACTCCTTTGGAAACAAAGTTGCAGTCTTGGGTGAACAGGGCCGCTGTTCTCGGGAGTTTCTTGGTCCTTTTAGAGCAGGGCAGTCCTCTGAGGATTCAGAGGTCGCTGGTCCTGGGGAAAGCGTCGCTGGAGCAGTTTTCTTCCGAAGGGGAGAGACAGGCCGGTAGAGCTGGGGCCAAAGCAGTTGGTGTCTCCGTCTTCTCTGCAGGGTTTTTCAGCTCAGCAGTCCTCTTCTTCTTAGGTTGCAGGAATCTGAGTTCCTAGGTTCTGGGGAGCACTTAAATACTAAATTTAAGGGCGTGTTTAGGTCTGGGGGGTTAGTAGCCAATGGCTACTAGCCCTGAGGGTGGGTACACCTTCTTTGTGCCTCCTCCCAAGGGGAGGGGGTCACATTCCTATCCCTATTGGGGGAATCCTCCATCTGCAAGATGGAGGATTTCTAAAAGTTAGAGTCACCTCAGCTCAGGACACCTTAGGGGCTGTCCTGACTGGCCAGTGACTCCTCCTTGTTATTCTCATTATTTCCTCCGGCCTTGCCACCAAAAGTGGGGCCGTGGCCGGAGGGGGCGGGCAACTCCACTAGCTGGAGTGCCCTGTGGTGCTGGAACAAAGTGGGTGAGCCTTTGAGGCTCACCGCCAGGTGTTACAGCTCCTGCCTGGGGGAGGTGATAGCATCTCCTCCCAGTGCAGGCTTTGTTATTAGCCACAGAGTGACAAAGGCACTCTCCCCATGTGGCCAGCAACATGTCTCGAGTGTGGCAGGCTGCTAAAACCAGTCAGCCTACACGGGTAGTTGGTTAAGGTTTCAGGGGGCACCTCTAAGGTGCCCTCTGGGGTGTATTTTACAATAAAATGTACACTGGCATCAGTGTGCATTTATTGTGCTGAGAAGTTTGATACCAAACTTCCCAGTTTTCAGTGTAGCCATTATGGTGCTGTGGAGTTCATGTTTGTCAGACTCCCAGACCATATACTCTTATGGCTACCCTGCACATACAATGTCTAAGGTTTTGCTTAGACACTGTAGGGGCACAGTGCTCATGCACTGGTGCCCTCACCTATGGTATAGTGCACCCTGCCTTAGGGCTGTAAGGCCTGCTAGAGGGGTGACTTATCTATACTGCATAGGCAGTGTGAGGTTGGCATGGCACCCTGAGGGGAGTGTCATGTCGACTTACTCGTTTTGTCCTCACCAGCACACACAAGCTAGCTAGCAGTGTGTCTGTGCTGAGTGAGGGGTCCCCAGGGTGGCATAAGATATGCTGCAGCCCTTAGAGACCTTCCCTGGCATCAGGGCCCTTGGTACCAGGGGTACCAGTTACAAGGGACTTACCTGGATGCCAGGGTGTGCCAATTGTGAAAACAAAAGTACAGGTTAGGGAAAGAACACTGGTGCTGGGGCCTGGGTAGCAGGCCTCAGCACACTTTCAATCCAAAACATAGCATCAGCAAAGGCAAAAAATATCAGGGGGTAACCATGCCAAGGAGGCATTTCCTTACACAACCCCCCCACCCCCCAAACGAAAGAGGATGAGACTAACCTTTCCCAAGAGAGTCTTCATTTTCTAAGTGGAAGAACCTGGAAAGGCCATCTGCATTGGCATGGGCAGTCCCAGGTCTGTGTTCCACTATAAAATCCATTCCCTGTAGGGAGATGGACCACCTCAACAGTTTTGGATTTTCACCTTTCATTTGCATCAGCCATCTGAGAGGTCTGTGGTCAGTTTGAACTACAAAGTGAGTACCAAAGAGGTATGGTCTCAGCTTCTTCAGGGACCAAACCACAGCAAAGGCCTCCCTCTCGATGGCACTCCAACGTTGCTCCCTGGGGAGTAACCTCCTGCTAATGAAAGCAACAGGCTGGTCAAGGCCATCTTCATTTGTTTGGGACAAAACTGCCCCTATCCCATGTTAAGAGGCATCTGTCTGCACAATGAACTGCTTGGAGTAATCTGGAGCTTTAAGAACTGGTGCTGTGCACATTGCTTGTTTCAGGGTGTCAAAGGCCTGTTGGCATTCTACAGTCCAGTTTACCTTCTTGGGCATTTTCTTGGAGGTGAGTTCTGTGAGGGCTGTCACTATGGATCCATATCCCTTCACAAACCTCCTGTAATACCCAGTCAAGCCAAGGAAAGCCCTGACTTGAGTCTGGGGTTTTGGAGCTGCCCAGTCCAGAATAGTCTGGATCTTAGGCTGGAGTGGCTGAACTTGGCCTCCACCTACAAGGTGTCCCAAGTAAACCACAGTTCCCTGCCCTATCTGGCATTTGGATGCTTTGATAGAGAGGCCTGCTGATTGCAGAGCCTTCAAAACCTTCTTCAGGTGGAGCAGGTGATCCTGTCAGCTGGAGCTAAAGACAGCAATATCATCAAGATAAGCTGCACTAAAGGACTCCAAACCAGCAAGGACTTGATTCACCAACCTTTGGAAGGTGGCAGGGGCATTCTTTAAACCAAAGGGCATAACAGTAAACTGATAATGCCCATCAGGTGTGGAGAATGCTGTCTTTTCTTTTGCTCCAGGTGCCATTTTGATTTGCCAGTACCCTGCTGTTAAGTCAAAGGTACTTAAGAATTTGGCAGCACCTAATTTATCAATCAGTTCATCAGCCCTAGGAATGGGATGGGCATCTGTCTTGGTGACAGAATTAAGTCCTCTGTAGTCCACACAAAACCTCATCTCTCTCTTTCCATCTTTGGTGTGAGGTTTGGGGACTAAGACCACTGGGCTAGCCCAGGGGCTGTCAGAGTGCTCAATTACTCCAAATTCCAGCATCTTGTAGACTTCCACCTTGATGCTTTCCTTAACTTGGTCAGACTGTCTGAAAATTTTGTTTTTGACAGGCATGCTGTCTCCTGTGTCCACACAGGTGTGTCTGACCAGGGGTTAGGGAAAAGAGCTCAGCAAACTGTTGCAGGACCTTCCTGCAGTCAGATTGCTGTTGGCCAGAGAGGGTGTCTGAATAGATCACTCCATCTACTGAACCATCTTTAGGGTTTGATGAGAGGAGATCAGGGAGAGGTTCACTCTCAGCTTCCTGGTCCTCATCTGTTACCATCAACAGATTCACATCAGCCCTGTCATGGAAGAGCTTAAGGCGGTTCACATGGATCACCCTCTTGGGGCTCCTGCTAGTGCCTAGGTCCACCAGGTAGGTGACCTGACTCTTCTTCTCTAGCACTGGGTAAGGGCCACTCCATCTGTCCTGAAGTGCCCTGGGAGCCACAGGTTCCAGAACCCAGACTTTCTGCCCTGGTTGAAATTCAACCAGTGCAGCCTTTTGGTCATACCAAAACTTCTGGAGCTGTTGGCTGGCCTCAAGGTTTTTACTTGCCTTTTCCATGTACTCTGCCATCCTTGAACAAAGGCCAAGTACATAGTCCACTATGTCTTGTTTAGGCTCATGAAGAGGTCTCTCCCAGCCTTCTTTCACAAGAGCTAGTGGTCCCCTTATAGGGTGGCCAAACAGAAGTTCAAAGGGTGAGAACCCTACTCCCTTCTGAGGCACCTCTCTGTAAGCGAAAAGCAGACATGGCAAGAGGACATCCCATCTCCTTTTGAGTTTTTCTGGGAGCCCCATGATCATGCCTTTTAATGTCTTGTTGAATCTCTCAACAAGGCCATTAGTTTGTGGATGATAGGGTGTAGTGAATTTATAAGTCACTCCACACTCATTCCACATGTGTTTCAGGTATGCTGACATGAAGTTGGTACCTCTGTCAGACACCACCTCCTTAGGGAAGCCCACTCTGGTAAAGATACCAATGAGGGCCTTGGCTACTGCAGGGGCAGTAGTCGACCTAAGGGGAATAGCTTCAGGGTATCTAGTAGCATGATCCACTACTACTAGTATGTACATATTCCCTGAGGCTGTGGGAGGTTCAAGTGGACCCACTATGTCCACACCCACTCTTTCAAAGGAGACCCCCACCACTGGAAGTGGAATGAGGGGGGCCTTTGGATGTCCACCTGTCTTACCACTGGCTTGACAGGTGGTACAGGAGACACAAAACTCCTTAACTTTCTGGGACATGTTGGGCCAATAGAAGTGGTTGACTAGTCTCTCCCACGTCTTGGTTTGTCCCAAATGCTCAGCAAGGGGCATATCATGGGCTAAGGTCAGTTTGAACTCTCTGAACTCCTGAGGCACTACCACTCTCCTAGTGGCACCAGGTTTGGGATCTCTTGCCTCAGTGTACAGGAGCCCATCTTCCCAATAGACCCTATGTGTTCCAGTTTTCTTGCCATTGGACTCTTCAGCAGCTTGCTGCCTAAGGCCTTCAAGAGAGGGACAGGTTTCTTGCCCCTTACACAACTGCTCCCTTGAAGGTCCCCCTGGGCCTAAGAGCTCAACCTGATAAGATTCTAACTCCGTAGGCTCAGTTCCCTCAGAGGGCAGAACTTCTTCCTGAGAAGAGAGGTTCCCTTTTTGTTGTTGTGTTGCAGCTGGTTTCCCAGTTGTCTTTCCTTTCCTCTTGGTAGGCTGGGCCCTTTTTCCAGACTCCAGCTCTACTTTTTCACCCTGAGCCTTGCACTGTGCCCTTGTCTTGACACACACCAGTTCAGGGATACCCAGCATGGCTGCATGGGTTTTCAGTTCTACCTCAGCCCATGCTGAGGACTCCAGGTCATTTCCAAGCAAACAGTCTACTGGGATATTTGAGGAGACCACCACCTGTTTCAGGCCATTGACCCCTCCCCACTCTAAAGTTACCATAGCCATGGGATGTACTTTAGTTTGATTGTCAGCATTGGTGACTGGATAAGTTTGTCGAGCCAGGTATTGACCAGGGGAAACCAGTTTCTCTGTCACAATGGTGACACTGGCACCTGTATCCCTCAGGCCTTCTACACATGTCCCATTAATTAAGAGCTGCTGCCTGTATTTTTTGCATATGAGGAGGCCAGGCAGCCAGTGTGGCTAAATCCACCCCACCCTCAGAGACTAATGTAGCTTCAGTGTGACACCTGATTTTCTCTGGGCACACTGTTGATCCCACTTGGAGACTAGCCATTCCAGTGTTAGCTGGAGTGGAGTTAGAAGTGGTACTTTTCTTGGGACAGGCCTTGTCTCCAGTTTGGTGTCCAGGCTGATTACAGCTACGACACCAGGCCTTTTTGGGATCAAAGTTTTTACCCTTGTACCCAAAATTGTTTTGTGAAGAGGCTCTGGGCCCACCCTCCTGTGCAGGTTTTTGGGGGCCTGAAGAAGACTCTTTACTATTTTTGTTTTTGGATGTCTCAACACCTTTCCCCTGGGGAGGCTTTGTGACCCCTTTCTTTTGGTCACCCCCTGTGGAAGTCTTGGTCACCCTAGTCTTGACCCAATGGTCCGCCTTCTTTCCCAATTCTTGGGGAGAAATTGGTCCTAGGTCTACCAGATGCTGATGCAGTTTATCATTTGAACAATTACTTAATAGGTGTTCTTTCACAAATAAATTGTACAGCCCATCATAATTATTAACACCACTGCCTTGAATCCAACCATCCAGTGTTTTCACTGAGTAGTCCACAAAATCAACCCAGGTCTGGCTCGAGGTTTTTTGAGCCCCCCTGAATCTAATTCTATACTCCTCAGTGGAGAATCCAAAGCCCTCAATCAGGGTTCCCTTCATGAGGTCATAAGATTCTGCATCTTTTCCAGAGAGTGTGAGGAGTCTATCCCAACACTTTCCAGTGAACATTTCCCAAAGGAGAGCACCCCAGTGAGATCTGTTTACTTTTCTGGTTGCACAAGCCCTCCCAAAAGCTGTGAACCATTTGGTGATGTCATCACCATCTTCATATTTAGTTACAATCCCTTTTGGGATTTTCAACATGTCTGGAGAATCTCTGACCCTAATTATGTTGCTGCCACCATTGATGGGACCAAAACCCATCTCTTGTCTTTCCCTTTCTATGGCAAGGAGCTGTCTCTCTAAAGCCAATCTTTTGGCCATCCTGGCTAGCAGGAGGTCATCTTCACTGAGGCTCTCCTCAGTGACAAAAGAGGTGCTGGCCCCTCCTGTGAGGGAAGCAGCATCTCTGACTATTATGTTTGGAGTCAGGGATTGAGGGTCCCTGATCTCCCTAATTAGGACTGGAAGGTGGGAATTCTCCTCCAAGTCACTATCTTCTCCCTCTGTGAGGTCATCCTCAGAGGAGTTGGCTTTTTCAAACTCTGCCAAAAGCTCCTGGAGCTGTTGTTTGGAGGGTCTTAAGCCAACTGGGATTTTCTTTATTTTGCAGAGAGACCTTAGCTCCCTCATCTTAAGATGGAGGTAAGGTGTGAGGTCGAGTTCCATCACATTCTCTTCTGCACCAGACATTATGGCGGTCATTCTGACCGCGGCGGTCGGCGGTCGCCGCCCGCCAAGCGGTTCCCGCCGAAAAACCGCGGCGGCCATTCCGCCTTTCCCGCTGGGCCGGTGTGCGACCGCCAGAAGACCGCCGGCCGGCCCAGCGGGAAAGTCCCTTCAACAATGAAGCCGGCTCGGAATGGAGCCGGCGGAGTTGCAGGGGTGCGACGGGTGCCACTGCAAAGCAGACAGTGAAAATCTTTGTGGGGCGCTGTTAGGTGGCCCCTGCACTGCCCATGCCAGTGGCATGGGCAGTGCAGGGGCCCCCAGGGGCCCCACGGCACCCGTTCCCGCCATCCTGGTTCTGGCGGTGGACACCGCCAGGAACAGGCTGGCGGGAAGGGGGTCGGAATCCCCATGGCGGTGCTGCAAGCAGCGCCGCCATGGCGGATTCCCTGGGCCAGCGGGAAACCGGCGGGAAACCGCCGGCTCCCCTTTTCTGACCGCGGCGGTAACAGATTCGCCCAGGAAGCACCGCCAGCCTGTTGGCGGTGCTTCCGCTGCCCTCCGCCCTGGCGGTCATGGACCGCCAGGGTCGGAATGACCCCCTATGTTTCTAAAAGTTGGAATACTTTTTAAGAATCTAAAACTAGTTCTAGAATCTAATTCAAACTTTCACAAAACTTTTAAACTCTAAAATAAATGCTAACAGGGACTAACACAAGGCCCTGGCAGGACTTTTAAAAATTTAGAAAAATAGTTCAAATTGCAAAAATCAATTTCTAATGACAATTTTTGGAATTTGTCGTGTGGTCAGGTATTGGCTGAGTAGTCCAGCAAATGCAAAGTCTTGTACCCCACCGCTGATTCACAATGTAGAAAGTTGGCTCTGTATGCACTATTTCAAAGTAAGGAATAGTATGCACAGAGTCCAAGGGTTCCCCTTAGAGGTAAGATAGTGGCAAAAAGAGATAATACTAATGCTCTATTTTGTGGTAGTGTGGTCGAGCAGTAGGCTTATCAAAGGAGTAGTGTTAAACATTTGTTGTACATACACACAGGCAATAAATGAGGAACACACACTCAAAGACAATTCCAGGCCAATAGGTTTTTGTATAGAAAAATATCTTTTCTTAGTTTATTTTAAGAACCACAGGTTCAAATTCTACATGTAATACTTTGCATGAAAGGTATTGCAGGTACGTACTTTAGGAACTTTTAATAATCACAATAGCATATATACTTTTCAAATAAAACACATATAGCTATTTTAAAACTAGACACAGTGCAATTTTCAACAGTTCCTGGCGGAGGTAAGTATTTGTTAGTTTTTGTAGGTAAGTAAACCACCTACGGGGTTCAGATTTGGGTTCAAGGTAGCCCACCGTTGGGGGTTCAGAGCAACCCCAAAGTTACCACACCAGCAGCTCAGGACCGGTCAGGTGCAGAGTTCAAAGTGGTGCCCAAAACGCATAGGCTTCAATGGAGAAGGGGGTGCCCCGGTTCCAGTCTGCCAGCAGGTAAGTACCTGTGTCTTCGGAGGGCAGACCAGGGGGGTTTTGTAGGGCACCGGGGGGGGACACAAGTTAACACAGAAAGTACACCCTCAGCAGCACGGGGGCGGCCGGGTGCAGTGTGCAAACACACGTCGGGTTTGTAATGGGAATCAATGGGAGACCAAGGGGTCTCTTCAGCGGTTCAGGCAGGCAAGGGGGGGGCTCCTCGGGGTAGCCACCACCTGGGCAAGGGAGAGGGCCTCCTGGGGGTCACTCCTGCACTGGAGTTCCGATCCTTCAGGTCCTGGGGGCTGCGGGTGCAGGGTCTTTTCCAGGCGTCTGGATCTTAGAGTCAGGCAGTCGCGGTTAGGGGGAGCCTCGGGATTCCCTCTGCAGGTGTCGCTGTGGGGGCTCAGGGGGGACAACTTTGGTTACTCACAGTCTCGGAGTCGCCGGAGGGTCCTCCCTGAAGTGTTGTTTCTCCACCAGTCGAGTCGGGGTCGCCGGGTGCAGGGTTGCAAGTCTCACGCTTCTGGCGGGAAACGCTGTTGCCTTTAAGTTGCTCCTTTGGAAACAAAGTTGCAGTCTTGGGTGAACAGGGCCGCTGTTCTCTGGAGTTTCTTGGTCCTTTTAGAGCAGGGCAGTCCTCTGAGGATTCAGAGGTCGCTGGTCCTGGGGAAAGCGTCGCTGGAGCAGTTTTATTCCGAAGGGGGGAGACAGGCCGGTAGAGCTGGGGCCAAAGCAGTTGGTGTCTCCGTCTTCTCTGCAGGGTTTTTCAGCTCAGCAGTCCTCTTCTTCTTAGGTTGCAGGAATCTGAGTTCCTAGGTTCTGGGGAGCCCTTAAATACTAAATTTAAGGGCGTGTTTAGGTCTGGGGGGTTAGTAGCCAATGGCTACTAGCCCTGAGGGTGGGTACACCCTCTTTGTGCCTCCTCCCAAGGGGAGGGGGTCACATTCCTATCCCTATTGGGGGAATCCTCCATCTGCAAGATGGAGGATTTCTAAAAGTTAGAGTCACCTCAGCTCAGGACACCTTAGGGGCTGTCCTGACTGGCCAGTGACCCCTCCTTGTTATTCTCATTATTTCCTCCGGCCTTGCTGCCAAAAGTGGGGCCGTGGCCGGAGGGGGCGGGCAACTCCACTAGCTGGAGTGCCCTGTGGTGCTGGAACAAAGGGGGTGAGCCTTTGAGGCTCACCGCCAGGTGTTACAGCTCCTGCCTGGGGGAGGTGATAGCGTCTCCACCCAGTGCAGGCTTTGTTACTAGCCACAGAGTGACAAAGGCACTCTCCCCATGTGGCCAGCAACATGTCTCAAGTTTGGCAGGCTGCTAAAACCAGTCAGCCTACACGGGTAGTTGGTTAAGGTTTCAGGGGGCACCCCTAAGGTGCCCTCTGAGGTGTATTTTACAATAAAATGTACACTGGCATCAGTGTGCATTTATTGTGCTGAGAAGTTTGATACCAAACTTCCCAGTTTTCAGTGTAGCCATTATGGTGCTGTGGAGTTCGTGTTTGCAGACTCCCAGACCATATACTCTTATGGCTACCCTGCACTTACAATGTCTAAGGTTTTGCTTAGACACTGTAGGGGCACAGTGCTCATGCACTGGTGCCCTCACCTATGGTATAGTGCACCCTGCCTTAGGGCTGTAAGGCCTGCTAGAGGGGTGACTTATCTATACTGCATAGGCAGTGTGAGGTTGGCATGGCACCCTGAGGGGAGTGCCATGTCGACTTACTCGTTTTATCCTCACCAGCACACACAAGCTGGCAAGCAGTGTGTCTGTGCTGAGTGAGGGGTCCCCAGGGTGGCATAAGATATGCTGCAGCCCTTAGAGACCTTCCCTGGCATCAGGTCCCTTGGTACCAGGGGTACCAGTTACAAGGGACTTACCTGGATGCCAGGGTGTGCCAATTGTGAAAACAAAAGTACAGGTTAGGGAAAGAACACTGGTGCTGGGGCCTGGGTAGCAGGCCTCAGCACACTTTCAATTCAAAACATAGCATCAGCAAAGGCAAAAAGTCAGGGGGTAACCATGCCAGGGAGGCATTTCCTTACACCTGTGTAGTACTTTTCCAAGTGGTCCCCCGCATGGCCCTGCACCAGCTCATGAGACTTTTCCCAGCTGCTCCTACCAGAACCGGGAGCCGCCTGAACTTCTCCAGCTGGCACATTGTGCCCACCGATGACCGCAACCAACCTGCAAAAGCAGAACTTGGTAACTCAACTGTAAGATTTTATATGTATTTTTAAAGGTGACTTTCCATTGATTCCTGTGGTGCGTAATTAAGCACAGAAACACTATTTTCTTTAAACAACAAAAAAAAAATATATCTCCAAAAGTACTTAACCACGTTTGATAATCATGGTCTTAAAATTTATATAAAAATCTGAAGTATTTTTATAAATTGGTCTTGAGTTGTTCCTTCTAATGTGTGAGCTGCATGATTGATACTGTGAGTGCAACAAATGCTTTGCACTTCTCTGGAATTGGCCTACATGCTTGACCAAGCTACCATACAAATTAGAGCATTAGGTGATCTAGGTTTTACCCCTGTAAACCAATGTGTGGTTGCCTGGACCACCTGCACAGGGTGCCTAGCTTTGCACACTACATAGAAGGCCAGTCTCCTACCATTGGTGGATCAGTAGTGGGATAAAGACTTTGAATTTGCTGATACCACTCTGTCAATTCTGAGAGCACACGGATAACTCTCCAAATTGCCTTTAGTAATTATTTTTGACTTTTAATTGACTGAACATGTTTTGCAAATTTTTAAGATAATTGTTAAGGCCCTCGTAAGATCCCTACAACTTTAGCAAAAAAGTTTTAAAGTCCTTACTTTAGTTGACCTATCCAAAAAGGGGATTCCAAATTCTTAAACAGGTCCCAACTTTAGTAAAGTAAACATGTCTGATACAGAGACCAGAAACCAGGAGTATGAGGCATATAGCCATGACCAAATAAGGATGCTCTGCAGACTGTACAAAATTCATACTGGAAGTAGCCCCAGCAAAGCTTGGTGCCATGACTGCAAGACTAAAGGGCACCATACTGGAGACTTTGGCTGTAAGAACAAAAATAGTGCCACTAGTCAATCTGCAGGAAATGCAGTTGTTTATCTCCAGATGAAGTCAGAGGTATGGCCTGATCATGTCAGTGACCCCACAGAGGCAACATTATTCACTGAGGGTGGGGTATCATTATCCTGTGCTGCGTGGCCAAGTAAAATGCAAAAATACAGGGAGCACCCTTTGATTATTGGGGAGAAAGTGGAAGCTCTGAGGGACACAGGAACTAGTGTTACCATGGTAACTCAGCACTTGACTCAGCACTTGATCCACTCAAATCAGTTCCTTTTGGATGGGTCAACTAAAGTAAGGACTTTTAAAACCTTTGGTAGAGTTGTAGGGATCTAACCAGGGCCCTAACAATTATTTTAAAAAATTGTAAAAAATGTTTAGGTAATTAAAAAATCAAAAATTATTAAGTAAAGGCAAGTTGGATAGTTATCTGTGTGTTCACAAAATTGACAAAGTGGTATCAGCAAATACAAAGTCTTTATACCGCTGCTGATCCACCAATGTAGGAGGTTGGCTCTCGATGTATTGTGCAAAGCCAGGCACACTGTGCATGAGGTCCAGGCAACCACACATTGGTTTACAGGGGTAAAAACTAGACCAAGATTATCAAAATTGGTTAAGTACTTTTGGAGATATTAATTTTTGAAGTTTGAAGAAAATAGTCTTTCTTTGCGTAATTAAGCACCTTAGGAATCAAAGGAAAGTCACCTTTAAAAATACATGTAAAATCGTACAGTTGAGTTACCAAGTTCTCCTTTTTTAGGTTAGTTCAGGTCATCAGTGGGCACACTGTGCCAGCTTTTGGTTCCGGCGGGAGCAGCTGGGAAAAGTCTCTGGAGTTGCTGCAGAGCCACTGCGAGGGACCACTTGGAGAGACTTACCTCTAGATGCAAAGGGCGCCTTTGCGCAGAACTCCCGGATCCCCAATTCGCTCTACACCCGGCCAACCTGTGCCCTGCAATGAAGAACCTGCTGTACCCTAAGTGTCCCTCACCCCTTGCAACCTCGACCCTCCAAGGCGACTCCAAGGAACCACTTCTAAACTTACCTGTGCAGTGCTTTCCCAAGTAGTCCCCCACCGTGGCCCTGCGCCAGCTCCAGAAACTTTTCCCAGCTGCTCCCAGCAGAACTGGGAGCCACTCAAACTGCTCCAGCTGACACAGTGTGCTCACCGACTTCCTCGACCAACCTGCAAAAGGAGAACTTGGTAACTCCACTGTACGATTTTGTATGTATTTCTAAAGGTAACGCTCCATTGATTCCTATGATGCGTAACACAGAGACTATTTGCTTTAAACTTCAAAAATGAATATCTCTGAAAGTACTTAACCAATTTTGATAATCTTGTCTTAAAATTTTATAAAAATCTTAAGTATTTTTATAACTTCGTCTAGTTATTCCGTCGAATGCGTGAGTTGCATGATTGATACTGTGAGTACAACAAATGCTTTGCACTTCTCCAGGATTGGCCTAACTGCTTGACCAAGCTACCATACGAATGAGAGCATTAGGTGATCTAGTTTTTACCTGTGTAAACCAACATGTGGTTGTCTGGACCCCCGCACAGAGCGCCTAGCTTTGCACACTACATAGAGGGCCAGCCTCCTACACCTCTTACCCTCAGTTAACAGACAATTCTGACGGCAAATCTCTTTCAGTCAGTAAAATATTAACTGTGTGCTCAATGTCCCTCTCTAATTGTAACTTCATTTTATACGCCCTATCTGGAGGGGACACACGCAAGTCTGCACTTTCGACTTCTAAGAAGTCATCAGTTGCTTTCACCACCAGATGCTCCTGAACATTCCAGCAAACGATTGTGACCTCTGCTGAGCTGTCTAGCAGAGCCAGTGCCCACTTCCTGTTCCACAGTAAAGATCTCTTATTGCATGGCATTTTTTGGACAAATAGCTGCCAGCTTTTTCTTTTTGAATTGGGGTTTTTGTTATGAAAGTTTCTCTTCTGTTTTTTAATTGAAACTTCTGATGAGCGTTGTGAATCTTTCACAGTTTCACCTACTCTGTTTGTTGTTCTGACCACCCACCTCTCTCACTGCACTTATCCGGTGAGTCCTGAAAGGAAAGAGATTGGCGTGTATTAGTGTATTGATATCTATCAGGAGTTTTTATATTATCCCTATTTCTTAGGTTATAACGTTTTTCAGAGATCTCTGAATGCGGAGGTTCTCCCTGGTCTTTTTTAGGTGCTTCTTTTTGTTTATCCCAGTTTTTTTTAGAACCCTCAGCTGCTTGCTTTGTAGAAACCTTATTGGATTTACTCTGTACTTGTAAGTCTGGCCCCAAGACTATCCAGACCAATACTTCAATGGTGAAAATCTTTGGCAGCTCTCGTTCTTGATCCTGAGGAGGAACATCCCGCAGCAGCTGGTGTACTACCAAAGCTACTGCTTCCCCTTTAAGGTTGCTTAATGTTATTGAGGACACTGTAGAAAAGTTGCCCCTTAATTGCAATCCCAAATCCAGAGCCGGGGCAGCCCCATATTCATCTTGAACTTGTTTTAACACTTCTGGACGATTGGCAAGTGTTGGTGTACTATGTGCAGCAGTGTAGAGCGCAGCAAATACTGTGCTGCAAGTGGTGCAGTTATCCACTGAGGGAAACATCCTAAATGGCAAGCACATAGTGAGAATTCTGTGTTTATCTTGAGGTGTCCCATATGAGGAAACACTGCTTCCAGCGTGTTTATTTTTTGAGCTAACCAAAACAGAATTTCTTCATGTTCTGCATGAATGCACCAGCACAGGGTTGGTGACTGGTGTGACTGCGTGTGGTTGTGCTTGAGCAGCCTGTGTTGGGCTTGCATTAATGTTTGAATTACTAATTGTACTAAATGTCTATATATTGCTAGAAGCTCAGTGTATAGGCGGCGAACCTCAGCTACCGCCACTGTGCCTGTGTCAGGATGGGGTGTGTATGTGGCCAACTGTGGCCAGGTAGGACCTTCGTTGCTCAAAGGACCTAGCCCAAAATGAAGTGTTGTATGTGGTAGGGTGCCATCAAGCCAGTTGTGGTGGTCTTGAAATGATAGAGGTATTTCTATATATGTGTATGCTCCGTATTGTGCAGGTACATTAGCATGTGTGTAATGATGAAATGCATTACTGTTCCCATCAAGTGCTGGAAAATTAACCAAAGAGTAAAAACATTCTGATCTATAAGTTGGATGTGCCTCAACTACAAACGTAACAGCACACCCCTGGGCTGTGAGGCCATTATTTAATAGATGATTTGTGAGGGGGAGGCTGCAGCCTCATATTTACTGCAACTACACCCTGTTGTAGGTTCGCCATGTTGAATGCACTTTTTAGAGATAAGGACACCAATTGGGGATTAATGATTTAAAGGTTCAAACGTGAACAACCTACAGCATCAAATAGGTGCTCCCTATCTAGTTAAGGAGTATTCCCTAACACTACGGACATCTCCGTATATAGTATTGGTGTGCCTTTAGCACGTAGTGAGACAGAGGTACTCAGGGAGATCCGAAAATCAGTGCCTGACCAAATGTTGGTGGTGCCACGTCATGTTGGCTCTCATTATAGTAATGAGACTGCTGTATTCGGGCGGCAGCACCACTGGATTGTGGGGGACTGAGTCCAATCCCACACCGTGTGACAACTGTCGGCCTAAACCTTCCGGCCAGCTAGCAGTACCTCACCAGTACACAAGAGTAGAGGTGATTTGTGGCAGGCGTGCGCATGAAATTCTGATTTCTCTGGGAAATTGTGGTGGAACAGATCTTACCCTTTTCTCTCAGTTACAAAACACACATGTAAGGACAAACAGAAGCAGGAATAGGTTCAATGCATGTTATTGAATCAGCTGCATTCTAGATAAAAAGGCATGTACTGCAATGATTAGGCTAATGAAACACAATAAAAGCAAAGCAGTGACAAGAAAAGTCCCACCTATGCTATGCTTTGGAATTCCTACCTACACCACTAAGGTTCTAAACTAGAGCACAGCAGTGTTCGCCCTAATCCACGTGTCCGGACCCCTGGGAAGACACCATCCCCCATGTTAACCAGAACCTCACTGGTTATGCTCTCTCTGCTTTCCAAATTTGTCACTAACAGGCTAGTGACTAAATTTACCAATTCACATTGGCATACTGGTACACCCATATATTTCCCTAGTATATGGTACTGAAGTACCCAGGGTACTGGGGTTCTAGGAGATCCCTATGGGCTGCAGCATTGCTTTTGCCACCCATAGGGGGCTCTGACAATTCTTACACTGGCCTGCCAGTGCAGCCTGAGTGAAATAACGTCCACGTTATTTCACAGCCATTTACCACTGCACTTAAGTAACTTATAAGCCAGTCTACACCGGTTCAGGGATCCCCCAGCCCTGCTCTGGTGCGAAACTGGACAAAGGAAAGGGGAGTGACCACTCCCCTGACCTGCACCTCCCAGGGGAGGTGCCCAGAGCTCCTCCAGTGTGTCCCAGACCTCTGCAATCTTGGAAACAGAGGTGTTTGTGGCACACTGGACTGCTCTGAGTGGCCAGTGCCAGGAGGTGACATCAGAGGCTCCTTCTGATAGGCTCTTACCTCTCTTGGTAGCCAATCCTCCTTCCTAGGTAGCCAAACCTCCTTTTCTGGCTAGTTAGGGTCTCTGCTTTGGGGATCTCACCAGAAAACGAATGCAAGAGCTCACCAGAGTTCCTCTGCATCTCCCTCTTCACCTTCTGCCAAAGGATCGACCGCTGACTGCTCAGGACACCTGCAAAACTGCAACAAAGTAGCAAGACGACTACTAGCAAACTTGTATTGCTTCATCCTGCTGGCTTTCTCGACTGTTTCCAGGTGGTGCATGCTCTGGGGGTAGCCTGCTTCCTCTCTGCACCAGGAGCTCTGAAGAAATCTCCTGTGGGTCGATGGAATCTCCCCCCTGCAACCGCAGGCAAAAAAAAGACTGCATCACCGGTCCTCTGGGTCCCCTCTCAGCACGACGAGCGTGGTCCCTGGAACTCAGCAACTCTGTCCAAGTGACTCCCACAGTCCAGTGACTCTTCAGTCCAAGTTTGGTGGAGGTAAGTCCTTGCCTCCCCACGCTAGACTGCATTGCTGGGTACTGCGTGATTTGCAGCTACTCCAGCTCCTGTGCACTCTTCCAGGATTTCCTTCATGCACAGCCAAGCCTGGGTCCCCGACACTCTAACCTGCAGTGCACAACCTTCTGAGTTGTCCTCCGGCATCGTGGGACTCCCATTTGTGACTACGGGTGGACTCCGGTTCACTTTTCTTATAAGTGCCTGTTCAGGTACTTCTGCGGGTGCTGCCTGCTTCTGTGAGGGCTCCCTACATTGCTGGGCGCCCCCTCTGTCTCCTCATCCAAGTGGCGACATCCTGGTCCCTCCTGGGCCACAGCAGCATCCAAAAACTCTAAGCGCGACCCTTGCAGCTAGCAAGGCTTGTTTGCGGTCTTTCTGCGTGGGAACACCTCTGCAAGCCTCTTCACGACGTGGGACATCCATCCTCCAAAGGGGAAGTTCCTAGTCCTCTTCGTTCTTGCAGAACAACAAGCTTCTTCCAACAGGTGGCAGCTTCCTTGCACCCTCAGCTGGCATTTCTTGGGCTCCTGCCCACTCTCTACACTGTCGCGACTCTTGGACTTGGTCCCCTTGTCTTACAGGTACTCAGGTCCGGAAATCCACTGTTGGTGCATTGCTGGTGTTTGTTCTTCCTGCAGAATCCCCCTATCATGACTTCTGTGCTCTCTGTGGGTAGTAGGTGCACTTTACACCTACCTTTCAGGGTCTTGGGGTGGGCTATTTTTCTAACCCTCACTGTTTTCTTACACTCCCAGCGACCCTCTACAAGCTCACATAGGTTTGGGGTCCATTCGCGGTTCGCATTCCACTTTTGGAGTATATGGTTTGTGTTGCCCCTATACCTATGTGCTCCTATTGCAATCTACTGTAACTTTACATTGCTTGCATTACTTCCTTTTGCTATTATCTGCATAATTTTGGTTTGTGTACATATATCTTGTGTATATTTCTCATCCTCATACTGAGGGTACTCACTGAGATACTTTTGGCATATTGTCATAAAAATAAAGTACCTTTATTTTTAGTATATCCGTGTATTGTGTTTTCTTATGATATTGTGCATATGACACCAGTGGTATAGTAGGAGCTTTACATGTCTCCTAGTTCAGCCTAAGCTGCTTTGCCATAGCTACCTTCTATCAGTCGAAGCTTCTAGAAACACCTCTTCTACACTAATAAGGGATAACTGGACCTGGCACAAGGTGTAAGTACCTCTGGTACCCACTACAAACCAGGCCAGCCTCCTACATTTGTGTAGGAAAATACCATCTTGCCTGGCATGTTACCCCCAGATTTCACTGTATATATGTTGTTTTAGTCTATGTGTCACTGGGACCCTGCCAGGCAGGGTTCCAGTGCTCATAAGTATGTGCCCTGTATGTGTTCCCTGTGTGATGCCTAACTGTCTCACTGAGGCTCTGCTAACCAGAACCTCAGTGGTTATGCTCTCTCTGCTTTCCAAATTTGTCACTAACAGGCTAGTGACTAAATTTACCAATTCACATTGGCATACTGGTACACCTATATACTTCCCTAGTATATGGTACTGAGGTACCCAGGGTATTGGGGTTCCAGGAGATCCCTATGGGCTGCAGCATTTCTTTTGCCACCCATAGGGAGCTCTGACAATTCTTACACAGGCCTGCCAGTGCAGCCTGAGTGAAATAACGTCCACGTTATTTCACAGCCATTTACCACTGCACTTAAGTAACTTATAAGTCACCTATATGTCTAACCTTCACCTGGTAAAGGTTGGGTGCAAAGTTACTTGGTGTGAGGGCACCCTGGCACTAGCCAAGGTGCCCCCACATCGTTCAGGGCAAATTCCCCGGACTTTGTGAGTGCCGGGACACCATTACACGCGTGCACTGTACATAGGTCACTACCTATGTACAGCATCACAATGGTAACTCCGAACATGGCCATGTAACATGTCGTAAGATCATGGAATTGTCACCCCAATCCCATTCTGGCATTGGGGGGACAATTCCATGATCCCCCGGGTCTCTAGCACAGAACCTGGGTTCTGCCAAACTGCCTTTCCGGGGTCTCCACTGCAGCTGCTGCTGCTGCCAACCCCTCAGACAGGTTTCTGACCTCCTGGGGTCCAGGGAGCACTGGCCGAAGAAGGCAGAACAAAGGACTTCCTCTGAGAGAGGGTGTAACACCCTCTCCCTTTGGAAATAGGTGTGAAGTCTGGGGAGGAGTAGCCTCCCCCAGCCTCTGGAAATGCTTTGATGGGCACAGATGGTGCCCATCTCTGCATAAGCCAGTCTACACCGGTTCAGGGATCCCCCAGCCCTGCTTTGGCACGAAACTGGACCAAGGAAAGGGGGGTGACCACTCCCCTGACCTGCACCTCCCAAGGGAGGTGACCAGAGCTCCTCCAGTGTGTCCCAGACCTCTGCCATCTTGGAAACAGAGGTGTTTGTGGCACACTGGACTGCTCTGAACCGCCAGTGCCAGCAGGTGACGTCAGAGGCTCCTTCTGATAGGCTCTTACCTCTCTTGGTAGCCAATCCTCCTTCCTAGGTAGCCAAACCTCCTTTTCTGGCTATTTAGGGTCTCTGCTTTGTGGATCTCACCAGATAACGAATGCAAGAGCTCACCAGAGTTCCTCTGCATCTCCCTCTTCACCTGCCAAAGGATCGACCGCTGACTGCTCATGACGCCTGCAAAACCGCAACAAAGTTGCAAGATGACTACTAGCAACCTTGTATTGCTTCATCCTGCCGGCTTTCTCAACTGTTTCCAGGTGGTGCATGCTCTGGGGGTAGCCTGCCTCCTCTCTGCACCAGGAGCTCTGAAAAAATCTCCCGTGGGTCGATGGAATCTTCCCCCTGCAACCGCAGGCAACAAAAGACTGCATCACTGGTCCTCTGGGTCCCCTCTCAGCACGACGAGCGTGGTCCCTGGAACTCAGCAACTCTGTCCAAGTGACTCCCACAGTCCAGTGACTCTTCAGTCCAAGTTTGGTGAAGGTAAGTCCTTGCCTTCCCACGCTAGACTGCATTGCTGGGTACCGCATGATTTGCAGCTGCTCCGGCTCTTGTGCACTCTTCCAGGATTTCCTTCGTGCACAGCCAAGCCTGGGTCCCCGACACTCTACCCTGCAGTGCACAACCTTCTGAGTTGTCCTCCGGCGTCGTGGGACTCCCTTTTGTGACTTCGGGTGGACTCCGGTTCACTTTTCTTCCAAGTGCCTGTTCAGGTACTTCTGCGGGTGCTGCCTGCTTCTGTGAGGGCTCCCTACGTTGCTGGGTGCCCACTCTGTCTCCTCATCCAAGTGGCGACATCCTGGTCCCTCCTGGACCCACAGCAGCTTCTAAAAACCCTAACCGCGACCCTTGCAGCTAGCAAGGCTTGTTTGCGGTCTTTCTGCGTGGGAACACCTCTGCAACGACGTGGGACATCCATCCTCCAAAGGGGAAGTTCCTAGTCCTCTTCGTTCTTGCAGAACACCAAGCTTCTTCCAACAGGTGGCAGCTTCCTTGCACCCTCAGCTGACACTGTAGCGACTCTTGGACTTGGTCCCCTTGTCTTACAGGTATTCAGGTCCGGAAATCCACTGTTGTTGCATTGCTGCTGTATGTTCTTCCTGTAGAATCCCCCTATCACGACTTCTGTGCTCTCTGGGGGTAGTAGGTGCACTTTACACCTACCTTTCAGGGTCTTTGGGTGGGCTATTTATCTAACCCTCACTGTTTTCTTACAGTCCCAGCGACCCTCTACAAGCTCACATAGGTTTGGGATCTATTTGTGGTTCGCATTCCACTTTTGGAGTATATGGTTTGTGTTGCCCCTATACCTATGTGCTCCTATTGCAATCTATTGTAACTTTACATTGCTTGCATTACTTCCTTTTGCTATTATCTGCATAATTTTGGTTTGAGTACATATATCTTGTGTAAATTTCTCATCCTCATACTGAGGGTACTCACTGAGATACTTTTGGCATATTGTCATAAAAATAAAGTACCTTTATTTTTAGTATATCCATGTATTGTGTTTTCTTATGATATTGTGCATATGACACCAGTGGTATAGTAGAAGCTTTACATGTCTCCTAGTTCAGCCTAAGCTGCTTTGCCATAGCTACCTTCTATCAGCCCAATCTGCTAGAAACACCTCTTCTACACTAATAAGGGATAACTGGACCTGGCACAAGGTGTAAGTACCTCTGGTACCCACTACAAACCAGGCCAGACTCCTACATTGGTTGTGCAGCGGTGGGATAAGTACTTGTAACTATTTACCACTTTGTCATTGTGTACTTTTCATAAGAGAATAATATACAAAACAAGTTCAGTGTATGTACACCTAACCAAAAAGTTTTGCTTTTCTCCTCTTACACTTTCTACTAAGTGCTGAAAAGTACTCAAAAACTTCTAAAAAGTTTCTAAAAGTTTTTTTTAAAAAAAATTCTCTGTTCTTTAAAAAGTCCTGAAACATTTTCTTTCTTCTCACTGTCTCTAAAACTTCTTCTATCATGTCTGATGTAGGGGCTGCTCTTAAAATGGTCAATACTACCTATGACAATTTAAATTTCAAGAGCCTAAGGAGTCTCTGCCTAGATAGAGGTTTAGTGATAGGAAAGAACCCTACAAGAGAGTTTCTATATAAAATGCTCATTGTAAATGATGAGTCCCTAGCAGGCACTTCAAATGAGAAGTTAATAGATGGTTCCCATTCTGACTCAGGGGAACTCCTTGAGGGAGGTGGGGAGGGTTCTGTTCCAAATCTGCCCCTTAGCAGACCACCTAGCAATGCTGGTAGTAATAGAAGCTCCCATCATAGTAGGGGTGCTTTTATTCCTGGAGGCCAGGTTGTTAGAGATCTCCCTCTGTTGTTTCCAATTTATCTTCTGTGTCCAAGCATTCCCAACCCATCCACCCTGAAGACAACATGTTAGAAAGGGAACTCAAAAAGTTGAGAGTGGAAGAGACCAGACTGAAGCTTAAACAGCAACAGCTGGCTCTAGACAGGGAATCCCTAGACCTGGAGAAGGAGAGACAGAGATTGGGGTTTGGACCCTATGGTGGCAGCAATAGCAGTATTCCTAATAGTAATCCTGTTAGAGAGCATGAAAGAAACTACCTTAAAGGGTACACTAATCCTCACTAAAAATATGAGTATAAATGCCTTTCTCGGCAATCCTTTTTCATCTAACTGATCAAATTGTGGCTGTGACGCTTTGCATTATTGGATCATTCAAAAATGGCCACACCCTCATGGTTTAAAAGATGCCTGGGCCACATCCTTGATAAGGAAACCCTCTTCACTCAGTTGAGATCCAACAAAACCATAAGGTCACCCCTGTAATGTTCCATGGTGGTTTTCCCCAGTGGTGAAGGCAGCTGTGTTGCTGCGTCAAGAGTTTGTGGCATTCAGCAATCGTAGCTGGGGTCCAGTGTACCCCCTTACTGATGGTGGGGGGACCCAGTCCTATTGGCACAGTTAGACCTTTCAGCAGTGTCTGAAGAGCTGGGACCACCCTCAGCTTAGGGACATATGCAGCAGCCAATGCAATGACTCCAGTACAACCTTTGAATCAGGTTCATCTGCTCGGGGGGGTCAGGGTTATGCTAATAGCATGATAATTGGTTGATCTGATCCAGAATTCTTTACCATACGAGTGAAAATTCACGGAGTGGTTTGGTAAGACCAAGAGCTGATTGGAACACAACTGGCTGACCCATAATGCATCAGAACTGAGTTTGAGGGGACAGATGGCAGCCTGGAGGTGGCTGATTCCAGCTAGATATTGTTTAATGCAGGGCAACCTCGTAGGAGGCCAGTGAAAAGTTACTTTTCGGCTGCAGAATGTGCATGTTTGCCCGTACTAACAGTATCATTTAACCCTCAGCTTTTCATCTCAGAATGTTTGACTCACACTCACTAGCCTTTAAAAGACAGGGGTGATGGTGGCAGCACTCTGGGAATGTAATGAACATTCTTAGGGGTTCAGAGACAGGGGTGTGGAATTTATTAAAATATCTACTTGTCCAGGGGACAGGTTGCTTCTCAAATCTACTTGTCCTGTAAAAAGATCTACTTGTCCCTTTGGTGCCATGTAGTGTGGCGACAAATTATGGCAGCAATTAATAGCCTCTCTGATTATGCCAGGGCTACTACCATAGTAGGGCTTGAATACTTGGAGTTTCAATCCCTACTGTAGCAATTTCCTTATTTTGCCACCTTTCTGCAGATCTGCATACTGGGGCTGGAGGAAGCAGTAAGCAATAGTTCCAGGGCTGGAATGCCTTTGAGTCTGCAAACCTACTAACCTGCATATTTTAAAGATTTTTACCAGCTTCTCTCTAATATTTTCCCATAATAAGAAAGGTTGGACATTTACTCCTGACAATGGCAGAATTAGAACTTCTTCCAGGGTTGGGAAGAAAGTGGCTGGAGGGAAAATGAACTTGCAAATGCTCAATAGATTTTCACATGAGCAAATCTACAGATCGTATTTACCCACGCTAAAATACAGTTCACAAATATTTTATTGGGGTACGACATATACCATGGGTGCACTTTTGTGACTTTCTTTAAGAATTTGGGGCCACAAGTAGGTAGGTTCAGATTTGTGACCTGCAAATTGCGAGTTGCAAATCCGAATGTAGGATGGTGTCCTTGACACCATCTGTGATTCGCAAGGGCTTCGCAAATGCCCACATCATGAATAATCATGAGGTGGGTCGCAATTTGCGACCCCCTCACGAATGGTGGCCTGCTGGAGACAGCAGACCACCATGTCTGTGACTGCTTTTCAATAAAGCAGTTTTTTTTGTTTTTTTTTTGTAATGCAGCCCGTTTTCCTTAAAGGAAAACGAGATGCATAACAAAAACGAAAAATGAAACGTTTTCGTTTCATTTTTTCAGAGCAGGCAGTGGTCCACAGGACCACTGCCTGCTCTAAAAAAATGTTTACAGTGACATTCACAATGGGGAAGGGGTCCCATTGGGACCCCTTCCCTTTTGCGAAAGTGTTAGCACCCATTTGAAATGGGTGCAAACTGCGATTGGTTTGCGCCCGCGTTCGCGGTCACAAAACAATCCTACATTGCACTGCGAGTTGCAATTAGGAAGGGAACACCCCTTACTAATTGCGAGTCGCAAACCCGTTTTGTGATACGGTAACCAGGTTACTGAATCGCAAAACTGGGTTTGTGCATCGCAATGTGCTTTTTGCACGTCGCAAACAGCGAAAGTCGCTGTTTGCGACATGCAAAAAGCTACCTACATGTGGGTCTTGGTCCCTAATTAGGTCTGGTGTTAACAAAGACATTTTGTTTTTATTAAACTTCTATTTCTCTCTCTTTCGGCTGGCTTTACTGTGAGTGATCGCAATCTGCTCTTCCACAAGGAGCATATTGGCACACAAAGTAGTTTTGTTCAGTGTCAGGAACTACAGTGGCAATCAGTGACGTAACGAAACTGGAGGGTGCCCCTTTGCAAAGAACATGGAGGAGCACCCTCTCCAGACTCACTCAGGGCAGGTGCTGTGCTGACGGGGCCCCCTGGAGGGCGGCTGCGGGGCCTTTGTTATGCTGCTGGTGGCAGCGTGTGCTTTAAGAGTTCAAAAACCTTTTGGGGGGGTTTTGCCAATGTTTGCTACAATGTTGAGGGCCTGGTAGCTCCCACAACAATAAAGTGTTACAAAAGCCATGTCAAAACAAGACACGCATTGATGAAACTAAAAGACTTATAAAAATATGTCAGATCAGTTGGCTTTGTCACTGTTTGTTTATTTTCATGCTTCCCATAAACGTGTTGAAAATGGTTACACTGATTTTCCATTAGAAATATTTTTGGGAAATACTAGCATGCATCAACACATTTTACTAAATGACACTTCATTTGCATATAATCAGAGAGCATTCTGGGAGCATTATACTTAGCCTCTTAGCCTAAACTTTTCAAACATGTGTGTACACGTTTTTTTTTTTTGTACTGGAACCAACGTCAGTAGTGAAGTGTGACCTCAAAACATTTATTTACAGCATGCACCCTAATAATGAAGGCTTTCAAATAATGAACTATAAATACAAGTTCGAACAGCATTATCTTTTGGAAACACATTACCTCAACTGCAGAGAGTTCAACTTTCTGTAAACAGGCAGCCAATGGGTTTGTGCTGCAGGGGGTTGGGCCTACTTGTCCCAAGGACAAAGGAAACATAAAAACTTGTTGCCCTTGACCCCAAACAAGATGTCCTGGGCGTGGGGCGATAGGAATTCCACATCCCTGAGAGACACCAGACACTTGGTGCCTTTCAGAAAAGGCTGCGATTTGTGTCTCTTCAACCCGTTGTTCGGCCCAGCCCTCCCAAGCTACGATTCTAGCGCTTTGTGCCTTCCTTTAAACGCTGTATAAATACAGATTGAGGTTCAGTGACGTCTTAGTGGGTAAACTAGGTGATGCCCGTGGACATGGTTGGAAAGAAGCCTCACAACAACCGCTCTTCTGATGAGACAGGTGTGGACCACTGGCTGGAACCAGAAGTGTGAGATGAAATCTCTGCCAGTCTCCACCGTCATTCGGATAGACCACTGTCTGTGGTTGGTGCCCTGTTAATCCATCTTTCCACCTGCAGGGACTGAGGGCTCTTCTGCTGACAGGAGCCCTGGGTGGCAGAGTCTGCACCAAACCCACATGTCTGGCCCATCACTTAATACAGTTTCTGTAAGAAGTCCTGCGGCTCTGGTTTGGTGGGGGCTGCATCCCCGGCGATAATAAACGCCCACAAGCTGATGGGGTGAATGCTTGGAAATAGTCTAACCCCCAGCAATCACTCTGGGCAGCCTCCCAAGCCGTCTTTTCTTCGCCTTCTGCAGGGCCTGCTCCTGGTGGGGAGAGCCCACCCAAACTGTCAGCTAGACCCCCTCAGAAAGGACCACACGCAAGCCCAGACTGTCTACAGCCCCGTGGGCCATGTGGCACCGCGTGCAAGGGGCCCCCGGCCACGGTGTATGAGATGTAGCCAAAACATAATTGTCAAGGTACATGCATGTTAAGGAACCAGACTAGGGACATAAACTGAAGAACTGCGTGCAGTGGGACTCCTAGTATCGAACCCTGGACAAGAAGCGTTCAGAAACCCAACTAAGCCATCAATAAATCAAATGGGCCCAAACTAACCCAATCTCAATGGTGAAAAAGAAGAGTTTGATACAATTGAGTGGCCCCAGTCACACTCTCTCCCAGTGACCTGGTGCTGCAGCCAGCCCGGCGGCTTGAAGATCTGAAACTCCAGCAGGCGTGGCCTCCAAGTGGCCGCTTTACGGGTGTCATGATACTTGTGGGAAACTCACTGTATGATGTGGCGTTTCTGGTTCTGTGGCGCTGCTGCTTTGATGAATGGATGGTTCAGATGGGTGCTGCCCTATAAGAAGGTGCCTTGAAGCCTGTGCCCCAGGGCATGCTGGGAGATGAGATCTGGCCTTTTTGTGGCACCTACTGATACTGTCCAATGGGTCGGCTTGACTCCCCTTGAAGACTTAATGCAGTGTCTGCAAATTCTGAATTGTGGCTAGAAGTTTCAGAAACCCCTTGCTGCTTCCAGGTTTCATTGCTGTAAAGTTCCACTGAACCGGCCTCCTTTCTTCCTCTGAGCACTAGTCCCATCTGGTCTCGGGCTCCTCCCGGCTCCCAGCCTCCAAAGGACACGTTTTACCAGCAGGCTGGCTGACTCCAGCAGGTAAACTCTTCTCACGCATGCGCAACGACCATCTTGGAATGGTTTTCAATAACACATAAGAGAGATTACAAGATGACTAACGCGCATCTGTGAGCACACATGCACGCCAGCCATCAGGAAAAAAGGCAAAGCCACTAGTTCGACGCATGGTATCAAAGACTTGACTTGTTGGCTTTGTCAATGCTTGTTGCATTTCCTTCCAAGCCCTCTCCTCACCCGCCATTGCTCACACCTCAGCCATGTTGCCCTCTGGTTACTCCACATGTCCCTTCCCCTCCCCTTCTTGAGAATCTCAAAGACTAGAAGGGACATCTTGGAGACCTGCCTTTGTTTCACTAACGTAATCTGCGGGTTATGGTAACTAATAAAATAAATAGATAATAGGAAAACTACTGGAAAGTGGCTAAAAACCCTCAAGATGAAACTTCCTACCTCTGGTGTCAGACGTGGAATGGAACCGTCCTGGTGGGACACAGCCAGAGCTCCACCCCCAAAGCGCCTGGCCACCACTTCTGTGAGCGCACATGCCTGTCTGGGCACCTACCAACGACCCCCCTGTCTGCAGCCACCAGAAGCATCAACGAGAGGGCAGACACGGATGTAAGGAAACCTGCAATATATTAGAAAGAGAGCATATTGTATGAGGTGAGCCCTGTTCCCGTCCCTACAAACATGACACAATGTTTCTCGGGTACGTCATGGACAAGGTGCGTTGTGGCATTGTGTATGTCTCTGCAAGGGTGCACCATTACAGGTGGGATGCAGTTTCTGTTTATTACGCTTATTTAGACACAGTGATATCACTGCTTTCTTTACTATAAGGCAGGCCATGACTGCAGAGTTATATGCATTTAAGAGTACAATATATTGTGTATATATGTATGTGTACATATATAGATAGGTTGTAACATTTCTGTTCTTGCACATCTCAGTGCTCCTGAGACCCACCAGCTCACTGCAGTCTGCTCCTCTGAGTGACTGACAGCAGGTGGTTCCTTCAGATTACACCGCGTTCCCTCATTGGCAGAGCTGTCCGATGCAGGGTTCCATGGATATGCGCTGTGTGATATGCATAGGATGGGCATAGCTGAAAGCCCTCTACACATAAAGGCCCATATTTATACTTTTTTAGCGCTGTATTTGTGCAACTTTTTGACGCAAAAGTGGTGCAAACTTACAAAATACAATTTCACTCTGGATACCGTAGAAGACTGGAGCACGGACACAGCAGCACATTTCTTTGCATCAGTCCCTAAGGACATGTTCACCGTCCGCAAGGAGAACCAGAGCGGTTCAGACTCACTTTCCATTGATATGTGCACATTATACAGAGCAGACATCACGATGAAGTAATGTACACAATGAGTGTTTTACTCTGCGTACTATGGAGGAAGGGAGCTGGGAGCAGCATGTCAGGATGGGGTAGAGCCTAGATGGTCTCTGAAGATCAGGTCCTCCGCTATAAGCCCTGGAGGTGTGCGCTTGATCCTGAGGGTGGGTCACCTCTAGCTGTGGAGGAGGTCACCTTCAGCAAGGACATTTTAGATCTGAAGGTTGGGATCTTGTCTCTTGTGTGGTAGGGCTTTTATGTTCTTTAACAAGGGAGCCAATGGTTGATCAGCGTGGTCCAGCCTTGGCACACTGGTGCCCATACATCTGGATTCATGGCACTCCGAAGACAAGCGGTGACCACTGACCGCTTGTAAAGATGTAGACAGAAGATCCACGTGTGTAAGGGCTCACAGAAAGATTTTTTTTGTTTTCCTCAGATAGGTAAGAAATTCAGCAAAGTTGGGACCTGAAGAGAAGGACTAACTGCCACTTCTCTGCAGGTGGAGCGGGAACAGGGACAGTGGCAAGGGGTAGAGTTGGGGTCTAAGAAGCTGGTTCTGGACATCTCTGTAGGGTATCGGGGATCTAAAAGACATGTGCCCATCAGGAGGCGCAGAGCAGCTCTACTCCTGGTGATGTTGGATAGGGATAACCAGTTAATGCTAATCAGGATAATCCTTCTGCATCCCTGATAATGCAGCGTGGTGGCCCTAACTACCTGTCGCGATTACCCTCCGACTCGCATCCAGTAGCCGCGCACCCCACTCTTAGCTAAGATCTGGAACTAGGGGGAGGAATAGAGTGGTAACAACTTACCAGCTCATACCTCAGCCACGTGCTGGATGGAATTTAAAACCTTGAAACCCAGTAACAAAGACTTAGGCCCTCATTTTGAGATTGGCGGTAAATTCCGCCTACCGCCGCCGCAACAGCCGCCAAAAGACTGTCGCCGCGGCTAACATCCGTCCGCCAAATTATGACCACAGCGGATTTCCGCCACAAGAGCGGCGGAAATCAGGCTGTGGCCATACTGGCAGATGGTGTTAAGATTGCATTGCTACCACCAGCAGCACCACGCCAGTAGACCGCCGCCAGCCGTATTATGAAAAATAATACAGCCTGGCGTTATTCTGCTGGCGGGTGCTGCTGGCGGTAGTAGCACCATGTCCTGTCCCCTGCCGGAAGACCCCCTGGATGCAGGTAAGATGGGTTTCTGACATGGGAGGGGGGTGGGGGGCGTTTTGTGTGTGTGTGGGGCTGTGTGCATGAATGTGTGTGTGCGTGTATGCCAATGAGTGTGTAGTGTTTTTTGCATGTGTGAGAATGCGTGTATGAATGGAAATGTGAATGCGTGTCTGTGTGTCAGTGTGAATGTGGTACGGATGTGTGCGAGAATGAATGGATGCATGCATGTATGAATGCGTGTATGCCTGTGTGAGTGAGTGTGTGTATGCATGGTGCATGTCTGCGAGTGTGCGTGTATGGGGGGTGGGGCATTGGAAGGGGGAAAATGGATAGAGGGGATGTGGGGGGCGTCTGGGGAGTGTTGGGGGGGTGGACCTCCTACCAGTTACAGGGCCTACCGCCATGGTTTTCGTGGCATTACAAACGCCACGAAAACCATGGCGGTAGGCAGGGTCAAAATGCCGCCGGCAGTATAATAGCAGCCGCCGGTCTGGAGATTGTTATCTCTGGCCCGGCAGCTGCTACCACCATGGTGGTCGGTGTGGTACATTGGCAGGTTATCTTCAGCCAACCCGCCAATGTCATAATGTAACGGTATGTACCGCTAGCCTGTTGGCGGTACTACTGCCACATTATCACCAACCACTGGGGTCATAATGACCCCCTTAGTCTGAAGGTAGCAAAGCATTGCAGCAATAACTTAACTTGCATAACAACTCTAATCATTTACAACAAAGTTTTACGCGGTGCATGAAGTATATTTGCCTAGGTAGAAAGCCCTTGATTACCTTGTGATCACTAAACCAACTCGTGATCTTAGAATGGTGAATCAAACTGTTGCTCCAATATTACCAAAGAATGTGACCCAGAGTAGACAGGACACATGATTACCATGGATCTGTGAAGCAACTACTGTGATCTAGGTGTGTATTTATAGAAAATGTGGTCAGTAATGTTATAAACAATTTTATATTAAGCCTCAGGTAGATATGTGTAAAAAGGTATCATATGAATGAGAAGTCAGAGTTGAGTTTCAGGCAGTAGGCACCCATTTACTCCCTCATGCACCTGGCATCTTTGCCAATGCTTGTTTTAGCCATTTGGAGTGGCCACCACACTGGAGGAGTACAGCCTTATTTACAGCGGTCCCCTATCTATTTCCTCATACTCTTGAAAGGAGTCACCCAGCCAGGTTGGGCAACTGCTGGCAGTGCCTGTCTGTCCTGAACTGTGAACGACACGTTTCAGAGGTGTCCCTAATGGAGGATCCCAGCATCTTCCAAGTAGGTGGCAAGCCGCCAGCACCTGGTTCACCAGCCTCTAGAATGTGATCGGAGAAGTCTCCAATGTTTAAAAAAGAGAGCGACAGCCTACGTGAAGCACCCACAAATTATTCGCCATAAATCGACGGTAGCTGACTCAGCATTATTTTTTAAGTGTATCATTTGTGAATAATGTGATTAATTTGATTGGAATGGGAGTAAAAGACTTAGGCTGTGTCATCGCAATAGTAAGTATTTGTGCCATGTTATAAATATATTTGTTTTAAATGTGAAGGTTTTATGAGGTTTATTGACGTAACTGACCCCTGGTTGTAGCATGGAGGAACTGATACAGCTTCCCTGGACATGGATGTGCGTTGCCTGCATACCTGTGCCCGGAGGGTGGAGATCCAGACACTGAAGCGAGGATGATGGAGGCCGGGATGCAGTTAGAAATTCCATGAAGACTTTTGTTACCAACTCCTTCCTGAGTACTGCTGCTTAGCAGATGGTAGGGCTGAGAGCTGGGACTGAAGTTTCTGTTGTTACTGGGGAGGAAATTCTGTGACCAGGCCTGCTTTTTCGTCTGTCTCTGATTACTGCTTCAAGGAGGGTGATGACAGACTGGTGGAGAGACCTCACAATTCATTGTGCCCATGTTTTGGGTAGTCTTGCTTGGAGACAGCCCCACAAACACCTGATGTGAGAAGCAACACTTTACTCAAAGGCTGTGTCTGAAAAGCAGCCTGTAAATGACATTTGAAAGGGAAGCATCCCAACAGGTTCTGAGCCATACCAGAATAACTCCACATCCTCTGTTTGGAAAATGTTTATGTGGGATCCAAACCACAGCACTTTGTTGCTGGTTTTACATTTTTGCTTGGCCAAGCAAGGGAGTGCTCTGCAGAGTACTCAAAGAGCTATTGTGCAACCAGGGATGATGTTTGAGTGATAGTCAGTCTCCCACATGTGAGGGGCATCGCCTGATGTCAAAACGTTCTGCTGAAGGAGCTGAGGGTGTGCCTAAAGAGCCTAGAATCCAAGGAGTGTAAGGAGTATGGTTACCTCTAGAGGAGAAAACATTGCCTAGGAGGGGAAGACGTGTGCTCCCAGTGTGAGAAGCCCCAAAGAAAGCCAACGTCGTCCAAGAGTGTGATCCAGAAGTGCTGGACAGAAGGTCCCTTTTCTCTCTACACACCGTTCAAGTGTGAACCGTGCTAAACATGTAACCAGAGTGCATAGTCTTGAAGTTTGCCACAAGCTCAAGAGACGGATACTGATGCCAAGATGTTGTTCACCAAATCTTTGCTGCTGCACAGAATCCCGATTGGCTGGAGGCCGCAACTGCCCACACAGTCACTGCAGGTAGAAACGCTGCCTGGAGGCTGCAACTGCCATCCCCGAGCACCGGTCAGCAGCAGTCACAAAGAGTTGCTCTGCTGAAACTCTTTACTGCCAGGGACGTGTCCCCCAAGACTGACTTTGCTCTGAAGCAAAATCACTGCCAGTTCCTCTGAGAAGGATGGCCAAGCCATAAGAATGGGTGTGAAACCCACGTCCACCATGCGGCCTGCACAGAGGGACAAGAGACTCAGGTACGCAAGCGAGCCAGGCCCACCTGTCTGAGACTATTGTGTAAAGAAAGCAAAGAGGCATTTAACTAAATTACTCCTTGGAAGAAGAACTTTTTGAGCCATCTGCATCTCAGCCTAATCTTACCTAATGCAACAAAGAGTGGTGGGAGTAGTTATAGCTGGACACCTGATCCTAGCAGTTGGAGAGGCAATTAATGGGAAGGAGGTGGTGTGTTGCTGGTAGTTCTGCTATGAGATTTTTGTACTTTCTTTTTTATGTAAGATAAGCACCATCCAAACTGATGAAACGTCACTGCAAACAACTGATATGCCAGGACAATACAGACAGAAGCATGTTCAAATCTGCTTTAAGACGCTACCACCAAATGATCTGGACCATTACACACATCGCTCTGGGGGAACGCATGGATTCCAGCACCAGCATAAGCAAAGAAATCTTCACAACTGTGAAACATTTCACCCCACCATTGGCTGCATCCAACTCCCCTCCCCAGACCTCAGCAACAAGATCTCTCAATTCTTCAGAAACAAAATCACAACCTTTTATAGTAACTTCAGCCCACAACCGGTCCTGACAGACCTCGCCAAACATCTCCCAATCTTATCTAAAGAACCAATGCTAACCACATGGTTCGTCATCTCTCCAGAGGAAACCGCTGCCACTATGAAGTCCATCCACCCAGGGACACCATTGGACCCCTGCCCCCACCACTCCTGATCCAGAGGACTGCAACCCATCAACATCATGCTCACACCTATTCTGAACGCCTCCACCTCTTCTGCAACCTTCCCAGATAATTGGAAACAGGCAACTCTCCTCCCTTTGCTGAAGAAACCTTCTGCAGACCTTTCAATGCTTGCCAACTACAGACCAATCTCCCTGCTACTATTCCCCGCCAAGATCTTATGTGAAATCAATAACTGACACCCCACCAAATACCTCAATGACCACCAACTCCTCGACACTACTCAGTCTAGTTTCAGACCCAACCATAGCACAGAAATTGCCCTCATTGCCATCACTGATGACATCTGCATGACTATGGACATAGGAGGCATGGCAGCCCTCGTCCTCTTGGACTTCTCCACAGTGTCTGATGCGATCTCCATTCCCAACCAGTGCCCACACAACATCGAAATCCAAGAACACACACCCCGATTAATCTGTTCTTTCCTGACTGGAAGGACCCAGTCAGCCAGCCTGGCATTGTACACCTCGGAAGTCTGTGACCCCATCTGCAGAGTTCCAGAAGGATCCTCCATGAATCCAACCCTCTTCACCGCATAAATGATCCCTCAAGCCAGTATCATCTGCTCTCACAACATCAACATCTTAACTCGCATATCTCTCTCTCCTTCACGGACAAGACACCCAGTACCCGGATCACGCTCAATGTCCTCATGACTGAAATCGTCCATTGGATGAAGACCAACTGTTTAAAAATGAACACTGATAAGACTGACATCATGATCTTTGGGAAGAGCACATCACTGTGGGACTTCACCTGGTGGTCAAGAGAGTTAGGACCAAAACACGCACCAAGAACCTCACGATCATTGTGGAGAAAAAAACTCGTTGACTGCCAAAGTCAGTGCCGGCAGCACCTCATTCTTCAATACCGGTAATATGCCCAGAAAGATTTTCAAACGGCTCCCAATCAGAACCCCAAAAACTGTCAATCACGCCCTGGTCACAAGCAAGTTGTACTACGGGAACCCCTCAATGCCAGGATGAACAAAATACTCACCAGAAGGCTGCGACCATTCAGAACTCGGTGAGCATAATCACTTTCAACCTCCCACGATGCACTCACATCACACTACACACACATCACCACACACACACATCACACCACACCTGAAGGAGCTCCACTGGCTCCACTTTCACAACAAAGCACAAGTGAAACGCCTCACCCGCACCTTCAGCACTGGCCCAGTGTACCTTAACACTCGCACCTGCTTTCACAAACCTTCCAGATACCTCCTCCTCTCCTACAGACTCCTGCTGGTGAAAATCTCCTGCAACCCGGAAACCACATCCCACAGTCAAACCCTCTGCTACATCACTTCTAGTGTGGACCAACCTGCGCTACACATAAGAGCCGTCTCTTCAGTTCTTGAATGCCATAAAAGGCAGAAGACCTGTTTTTTCGAGTTCATGCACTAGGCCTTTGGGGTGGCTAGACTCACCTGTCCAGTGCCAGGATGCCCTCCAGGGTGATAGTGCGCTCTACAACATACCATAACTAGGAGGGACTTTATGTAAATGAGTCTGTAGGTTGATTTTGGAGTCTGAGCTCTGGCCCCACACTACCGCCCTCAGAGCCCTATGGCTGCTCGCCCTCACTGTCCTGAGAGTCACATGCAGAAGGGGTTGTACCTGGCCCAGGTTGGAGAGCCATAGAGGGTGGAACTCTAGGGCACCAGTGGTAAACAACCCCAACCACTGCGGTTGGGACCCAGGAGCCACTGGGCATCTCATAAAGGAGCACCCACTCTTTCTCTCTGACAGAATAGGCCCCACTATCTGTCTCTCTGCCAGGCTCCACCACCCCTAATACGCGCCCCCCCCCCCCTCTGACAGACAATAGCACCCCATCTCTCTAGCACAGACAGCAGCACACCTATGTTTCTCTGGCAGACAGCAGCACCCCTTCGATTTCAGATAGTAGCAGCCCTTCTCTCTAACAGGTGGCACCCCTTGTCTAACAGGTGGCACATTTCTCTCTTTGTGGCAGACAGCAGCACCCCCACTCTGACAGACAGTAAGAAGCCCGTCTCTCTCAGTAGCACACCTTCTCTGTTTCTCTGACAGAAAGTGTCACATCTCCCTCTGACAGACAGCACCCCAATCTCCCTCTGACAGCAGCACCTCTTCTCTGTCTCTCCCACAGATAGTAGCAGCCCGTCTCTCTGACAGCGGCGCCCCTTCTCTGTCCCTCCCACAGATAGTAGCAGCCAGTCTCTCTGACAGCGGCGCCCCTTCTCTGTCTCTCCCACAGATAGTAGCAGCCAGTCTCTCTGACAGCGGCGCCCCTTCTCTGTCTCTCCCACAGATAGTAGCAGCCCGTCTCTCTGACAGCGGCGCCCCTTCTCTGTCCCTCCCACAGATAGTAGCAGCCCGTCTCTCTGACAGCGGCGCCACTTCTCTGTCCCTCCCACAGATAGTAGCAGCCAGTCTCTCTGACAGCGGCGCCCCTTCTCTGTCCCTCCCACAGATAGTAGCAGCCCGTCTCTCTGACAGCGGCGCCCCTTCTCTGTCCCTCCCACAGATAGTAGCAGCCCGTCTCTCTGACAGCGGCGCCACTTCTCTGTCCCTCCCACAGATAGTAGCAGCCCGTCTCTCTGACAGCGGCACCCCTTCTCTGTCTCTCCCACAGATAGTAGCAGCCCGTCTCTCTGACAGCGGCGCCCCTTCTCTGACAGACAGCGGCACCTCATCTCTCTCTGACAGCGGCACCCCTTCTCACCTCTCGCTCTATGAGACACAGTAGCACCCCTTGTCTTTAAGTGGCAGTCACATCTCTCTCTGTGAGAGACAGTAGCACCCCTTGTCTCTGAGAGACAGTCACACCTCTCTCTCTGAGAGACAGTAGCACCCCTTGTCTCTGAGAGGCAGTCACCTCTCCCCCCCCTCTCTCTCTCTCTCTCTCTCTCTCCCTGTGAGAGACAGTAGCATCCCTTGTATCGGAGAGACAGTCACACTTCTCTCTGTGAGAGACAGTAGCACCCCTTGTCTCTCAGAGACAGTCACACCTCTCTCTCTGTGAGAGACAGTAGCATCCCTTGTCTCAGAGACAGTCACACCTCTCTCTCTGTGAGAGACAGTAGCACCCCTTGTCTCTCAGAGACAGTCACACCTCTCTCTCTGTGAGAGACAGTAGCATCCCTTGTGTCTGAGAGGCAGTCACACTTCTCTCTCTGAGAGACAGTAGCATCCCTTGTCTCAGAGACAGTCACACTTCTCTCTGTGAGAGACAGTAGCATCCCTTGTGTATGAGAGGAAGTCACATCTCTCTCTCTGTGAGAGACAGTAGCATCCCTTGTCTCAGAGACAGTCACACTTCTCTCTGTGAGAGACAGTAGTACACATTGTCTCAGAGACAGTCACACTTCTCTCTGTGAGAGACAGTAGTACCCCTTGCCTCTGAGAGACAGTCACACTTCTCTCTGTGAAAGACAGTAGCACCCCTTGTCTCTGAGAGACAGTCACACTTCTCTTTCTCTCTGAGAGACAGTAGCACCCCTTGTGTCTGAGAGACAGTCACACCTCTCTTTCTCTCTGAGAGACAGTAGCACCCCTTGTCCCTGAGAGACAGTCACGCCTCTTTCTCTGAGAGACAGTAGCACCCCTTGTCTCAGAGACAGTCACACTTCTCTCTCTGAGAGACAGTAGCATCCCTTGTCCCAGAGACAGTCACACTTCTCTCTGTGAGAGACAGTAGTACCCCTTGCCTCTGAGAGACAGTCACACTTCTCTCTGTGAAAGACAGTAGCACCCCTTGTCTCTGAGAGACAGTCACACTTCTCTTTCTCTCTGAGAGACAGTAGCACCCCTTATCTCTGAGAGACAGTCACACTTCTCTCTCTGAGGGACAGTAGCACCCCTTGTCTCTGAGAGACAGTCACACTTCTCTCTGTGAGAGACAGTAGCACCCCTTGTCTCTCAGAGACAGTCACACCTCTCTCTCTGTGAGAGACAGTAGCATCCCTTGTGTATGAGAGGCAGTCACACTTCTCTCTCTGAGAGACAGTAGCATCCCTTGTCTCAGAGACAGTCACACTTCTCTCTGTGAGAGACAGTAGCATCCCTTGTGTATGAGAGGAAGTCACATCTCTCTCTCTGTGAGAGACAGTAGCATCCCTTGTCTCAGAGACAGTCACACTTCTCTCTGTGAGAGACAGTAGTACACATTGTCTCAGAGACAGTCACACTTCTCTCTGTGAGAGACAGTAGTACCCCTTGCCTCTGAGAGACAGTCACACTTCTCTCTGTGAAAGACAGTAGCATCCCTTGTCTCTGAGAGACAGTCACACTTCTCTTTCTCTCTGAGAGACAGTAGCACCCCTCGTCTCAGAGACGGTCACACTTCTCTCTCTGAGAGACAGTAGCACCCCTTGTGTCTGAGAGACAGTCACACCTCTCTTTCTCTCTGAGAGACAGTAGCACCCCTTGTCTCTGAGAGACAGTCACGCCTCTTTCTCTGAGAGACAGTAGCACCCCTTGTCTCAGAGACAGTCACACTTCTCTCTCTGAGAGACAGTAGCATCCCTTGTCCCAGAGACAGTCACACTTCTCTCTCTGAGAGACAGTAGCACCCCTTGTCTCTGAGAGATAGTCACACTTCTCTCTCTGAGAGACAGTAGCACCCCTTGTCTCTGAGAGACAGTCACACTTCTCTCTGTGAGAGACAGTAGCACCCCTTGTCTCTCAGAGACAGTCACACTTCTCTCTGTGAGAGACAGTAGCACCCCTTGTCTCTCAGAGACAGTCACACCTCTCTCTCTGTGAGAGACAGTAGCATCCCTTGTGTCTGAGAGGCAGTCACACTTCTCTCTCTGAGAGACAGTAGCATCCCTTGTCTCAGAGACAGTCACACTTCTCTCTCTGAGAGACAGTAGCACCCCTTGTCTCAGAGACAGTCACACTTCTCTCTGTGAGAGACAGTAGCATCCCTTGTGTATGAGAGGAAGTCACATCTCTCTCTCTGTGAGAGACAGTAGCATCCCTTGTCTCAGAGACAGTCACACTTCTCTCTGTGAGAGACAGTAGTACACATTGTCTCAGAGACAGTCACACTTCTCTCTGTGAGAGACAGTAGCACCCCTTGTCTCTCAGAGACAGTCACACTTCTCTCTGTGAGAGACAGTAGCACCCCTTGTCTCTCAGAGACAGTCACACCTCTCTCTCTGTGAGAGACAGTAGCATCCCTTGTGTCTGAGAGGCAGTCACACCTCTCTCTCTGTGAGAGACAGTAGCACCCCTTGTGTCTGAGAGACAGTCACACCTCTCTCTCTGTGAGAGACAGTAGCATCCCTTGTCTCAGAGACAGTCACACCTCTCTCTCTGTGAGAGACAGTAGCACCCCTTGTCTCTCAGAGACAGTCACACCTCTCTCTCTGTGAGAGACAGTAGCATCCCTTGTGTCTGAGAGGCAGTCACACTTCTCTCTCTGAGAGACAGTAGCATCCCTTGTCTCAGAGACAGTCACACTTCTCTCTGTGAGAGACAGTAGCATCCCTTGTGTATGAGAGGAAGTCACATCTCTCTCTCTGTGAGAGACAGTAGCATCCCTTGTCTCAGAGACAGTCACACTTCTCTCTGTGAGAGACAGTCGTACACATTGTCTCAGAGACAGTCACACTTCTCTCTGTGAGAGACAGTAGTACCCCTTGCCTCTGAGAGACAGTCACACTTCTCTCTGTGAAAGACAGTAGCACCCCTTGTCTCTGAGAGACAGTCACACTTCTCTTTCTCTCTGAGAGACAGTAGCACCCCTTGTCTCTGAGAGACAGTCACGCCTCTTTCTCTGAGAGACAGTAGCACCCCTTGTCTCAGAGACAGTCACACTTCTCTCTCTGAGAGACAGTAGCATCCCTTGTCCCAGAGACAGTCACACTTCTCTCTGTGAGAGACAGTAGTACCCCTTGCCTCTGAGAGACAGTCACACTTCTCTCTCTGAGAGACAGTAGCACCCCTTGTCTCTGAGAGACAGTCACACTTCTCTCTGTGAGAGACAGTAGCACCCCTTGTCTCTCAGAGACAGTCACACTTCTCTCTGTGAGAGACAGTAGCACCCCTTGTCTCTCAGAGACAGTCACACCTCTCTCTCTGTGAGAGACAGTAGCATCCCTTGTGTCTGAGAGACAGTCACACTTCTCTCTGTGAAAGACAGTAGTACCCCTTGCCTCTGAGAGACAGTCACACTTCTCTCTCTGAGAGACAGTAGCACCCCTTGTCTCTCAGAGACAGTCACACTTCTCTCTGTGAGAGACAGTAGTACCCCTTGCCTCTGAGAGACAGTCACACTTCTCTCTGTGAAAGACAGTAGCATCCCTTGTCTCTGAGAGACAGTCACACTTCTCTTTCTCTCTGAGAGACAGTAGCACCCCTTGTGTCTGAGAGACAGTCACGCCTCTTTCTCTGAGAGACAGTAGCACCCCTTGTCCCAGAGACAGTCATACTTCTCTCTGTGAGAGACAGTAGTACCCCTTGCCTCTGAGAGACAGTCACACTTCTCTCTGTGAAAGACAGTAGCACCCCTTGTCTCTGAGAGACAGTCACACTTCTCTTTCTCTCTGAGAGACAGTAGCACCCCTCGTCTCAGAGACAGTCACACTTCTCTCTCTGAGAGACAGTAGCACCCCTTGTGTCTGAGAGACAGTCACACCTCTCTTTCTCTCTGAGAGACAGTAGCACCCCTTGTCCCTGAGAGACAGTCACGCCTCTTTCTCTGAGAGACAGTAGCACCCCTTGTCTCAGAGACAGTCACACTTCTCTCTCTGAGAGACAGTAGCATCCCTTGTCCCAGAGACAGTCACACTTCTCTCTGTGAGAGACAGTAGCACCCCTTATCTCTGAGAGACAGTCACACTTCTCTCTCTGAGGGACAGTAGCACCCCTTGTCTCTGAGAGACAGTCACACTTCTCTCTCTGAGAGACAGTAGCATCCCTTGTCCCAGAGACAGTCACACTTCTCTCTGTGAGAGACAGTAGCATCCCTTGTCTCTGAGAGACAGTCACACTTCTCTCTGTGAAAGACAGTAGCACCCCTTGTCTCTGAGAGACAGTCACACTTCTCTTTCTCTCTGAGAGACAGTAGCACCCCTTATCTCTGAGAGACAGTCACACTTCTCTCTCTGAGAGACAGTAGCATCCCTTGTCCCAGAGACAGTCACACTTCTCTCTGTGAGAGACAGTAGCACCCCTTGTCTCTCAGAGACAGTCACACTTCTCTCTGTGAGAGACAGTAGCACCCCTTGTCTCTCAGAGACAGTCACACCTCTCTCTCTGTGAGAGACAGTAGCATCCCTTGTGTATGAGAGGAAGTCACATCTCTCTCTCTGTGAGAGACAGTAGCATCCCTTGTCTCAGAGACAGTCACACTTCTCTCTGTGAGAGACAGTAGTACACATTGTCTCAGAGACAGTCACACTTCTCTCTGTGAAAGACAGTAGCACCCCTTGTCTCTGAGAGACAGTCACACTTCTCTTTCTCTCTGAGAGACAGTAGCACCCCTCGTCTCAGAGACGGTCACACTTCTCTCTCTGAGAGACAGTAGCACCCCTTGTGTCTGAGAGACAGTCACACCTCTCTCTCTGAGAGACAGTAGCATCCCTTGTCTCAGAGACAGTCACACTTCTCTCTGTGAGAGACAGTAGCACCCCTCGTCTCAGAGACAGTCACACTTCTCTCTCTGAGAGACAGTAGCACCCCTTGTGTCTGAGAGACAGTCACACTTCTCTTTCTCTCTGAGAGACAGTAGCACCCCTCGTCTCAGAGACGGTCACACTTCTCTCTCTGAGAGACAGTAGCACCCCTTGTGTCTGAGAGACAGTCACACCTCTCTTTCTCTCTGAGAGACAGTAGCACCCCTTGTCTCTGAGAGACAGTCACGCCTCTTTCTCTGAGAGACAGTAGCACCCCTTGTCTCAGAGACAGTCACACTTCTCTCTCTGAGAGACAGTAGCATCCCTTGTCCCAGAGACAGTCATACTTCTCTCTGTGAGAGACAGTAGTACCCCTTGCCTCTGAGAGACAGTCACACTTCTCTCTCTGAGAGACAGTAGCACCCCTTGTCTCTGAGAGACAGTCACACTTCTCTTTCTCTCTGAGAGACAGTAGCACCCCTCGTCTCAGAGACAGTCACACTTCTCTCTCTGAGAGACAGTAGCACCCCTTGTGTCTGAGAGACAGTCACACCTCTCTTTCTCTCTGAGAGACAGTAGCACCCCTTGTCTCTGAGAGACAGTCACACCTCTTTCTCTGAGAGACAGTAGCACCCCTTGTCTCAGAGACAGTCACACTTCTCTCTCTGAGAGACAGTAGCACCCCTTGTCTCTGAGAGACAGTCACACTTCTCTCTCTGAGAGACAGTAGCACCCCTTATCTCTGAGAGACAGTCACACCTCTCTTTCTCTCTGAGAGACAGTAGCACCCCTTGTGTCTGAGAGACAGTCACACCTCTCTTTCTCTCTGAGAGACAGTAGCACCCCTTGTCTCTGAGAGACAGTAGTACCCCTTGTCTCTGAGAGACAGTCACACTTCTCTTTCTCTCTGAGAGACAGTAGCACCCCTTGTCTCTGAGAGACAGTCACGCCTCTTTCTCTGAGAGACAGTAGCACCCCTTGTCTCTGAGAGACAGTCACGCCTCTTTCTCTGAGAGACAGTAGCACCCCTTGTCCCAGAGACAGTCACACTTCTCTTTCTCTCTGAGAGACAGTAGCATCCCTTGTGTCTGAGAGGAAGTCACATCTCTCTCTCTGTGAGAGACAGTAGCACCCCTTGTCTCTGAGAGACAGTCACACTTCTCTCTCTGAGGGACAGTAGCACCCCTTGTCTCTGCGAGACGGTCATACTTCTCTTTCTCTCTGAGAGACAGTAGTACCCCTTGTCTCTGAGAGACAGTCACACTTCTCTCTCTGAGAGACAGTCACACTTCTCTTTCTCTCTGAGAGACAGTAGCACCCCTTGTCTCTGAGAGACAGTCACGCCTCTTTCTCTGTGAGACAGTAGCACCCCTTATCTCTGAGAGACAGTCACGCTTCTCTCTCTGAGAGACAGTAGCACCCCTTGTCTCTGAGAGACAGTCACGCCTCTTTCTCTGAGAGACAGTAGCACCCCTTATCTCTGAGAGACAGTCACGCTTCTCTCTCTGAGAGACAGTCACACTTCTCTTTCTCTCTGAGAGACAGTAGCACCCCTTGTCTCTGAGAGACAGTCACACTTCTCTCTCTGAGAGACAGTAGCACCCCTTGTCCCAGAGACAGTCACACTTCTCTTTCTCTCTGAGAGACAGTAGCATCCCTTGTGTCTGAGAGGAAGTCACATCTCTCTCTCTGTGAGAGACAGTAGCACCCCTTGTCTCTGAGAGACAGTCACACTTCTCTCTCTGAGAGACAGTAGCACCCCTTGTCTCTGAGAGACAGTCACACTTCTCTTTCTCCCTGAGAGACAGTATCACCCCCCGTCTCTGCGAGACGGTCATACTTCTCTTGATCTCTTTATGAAAGGCAGTCAGGGGTTCTCGCTCTCGTCTCTCACACATACAGCAGAACCCACTCTCTCTTTGAGAAGCAGTCACACCTCTCGCGACCAGAGGCCGTCACACTTCCTTAAGAGACAGCACTCCTCGTCTTTCCCGAAGACAGCCACCCTCTTTTCTCTAGCATCCAGCAGGGCCTCTTCCCTGTGGTAGAGACAGGCGGCCCTCTTGTCTCCCGAGAGACAGTCACAGCTCCCCTCTCGGGCACGCCATAGGAGAGCTCTGTACACCCCACGAGACACCTCAGTGCTCACAGGAGCCCATGTGAGACGGTTACGAGCTCTCTCGCTACTTGTTAATTCTTAATATTTGAGTCAGTGCAAAGGACAGACTCACACCCCAGCCTCCCCCGTCCCAGTGACTCCTCCTTTCAGCAAGAAAACATCCTGAGAGGGAAGGAAGAGCCGGGCGGGTGGCAGCCGAGAACCCCACCCAGGACATCCCGACAGACACCGGGCTCCATGGCCCATTCCCAGCATTCCACGGCAACCCTTTTATCGTCCTTCTCCGGCCTGCTGGGCGAGGCCTGTGCCAGCTGCCTGGCAGGGGGTGCCCAGCTGGCAGAGATGTGGGGCACCCAGCTGCCTGGCGGGGGTAGGGGGTTGGCACTTATCTGGCAGGAATGGGGCGCCCAACTGTCGGGGAGGGGATACCCAGCTGGCATGGAGGTGGCATCCAGCTGCAAAGGAGGGGCGCCCAGCTGGCAGGAAGGAGAACACCAAGCTGCAAGGAGGGGACACCCAGCTGGCAGGGACGGGGACACGCAGCTGGCAGGGGGACACCCGGCTGGCAGCGAGGGATCACCCAGCTGCCAAGGAGGGGCACCCAGCTGCCAGGGAAAGGGCACCTAGCTGGCAGGCAGGGGGCACCCAACTGTCACGGGGGCACCTAGCTGCAACGAGGGGGCACCCAGCTGGCAGGTAGGGGGACACCCAGATGGCAGGGATGGGGGCGCCCAGCTGGCAGAGATGGGGGCGACCTACGGGTACGGAGTGGACACCCAGCTGGCAGGGAGGGGGCGCCCAACTGCCAATAAGGGGTCACCCAACTACCAGGGAGGAGGCACCCAGCTGGCAGGGGGGGGGGACACCCAGCTTCCGGGCGGGGGGAGGGCACCTATCTGGAAGGGATGGGGCGCCAAACTGACAGGGAGGGGACACCCAGCTGCAAAGGAGGGGCACCCAGCTTGCAGGAAGGAGAACATCAAGCTGCAAGGAGGGGACACCCAGCTGGCAGGGACGGGGACACCCACCTAGCAGGGGGACACCCAGCTGGCAGGGAGGGATCACCCAGCTGGCAGGGAGGGGGGACGCAGCCGGCATGGAGGGGGGCGCCTAGCTAACAGGGATGAGGAGCGCCCAGCTGGCAGTGGAGGGGCACCCTGCTTCTTTAAAGATACTCCTTAGGTGACCTTGGTTCAGAGTCCCAACCCTCGTCACGCCTTGAGATGGGAAGGCAGGTCTCACAGGTGCAGTCTCTCGCCTGTGACGCCAGGCATGTGTTTTCCATCCGTCCGCCCTTCCTTTTGAAGCAGAGGGCCCCAGCATGGAAACGAGCTGCTGGCGCCTGCAGAGAGGGGCCCCAGGAGAGGGAGGCCCAGCATCCTCTCCTCTTCTCACCAGGAGGTGAGAAGACCCCAGGAGACACCTCGAGGACATGACCGGCCTCAGGGAGGGGTGAGCAGCGAGCGGGCCGCAAAGCAACTCTGAGAGCTGCACTTTCCAAAACAAGGCCTCGGCACAGGAGACTGGGTCACGAGGGAGCAGGGAGGGAGCACCACAGGCTGCTGCTGCCTCTAGGAGGCAGGGAGGGCTGGGCAGAGTCAGTCAGCACGAGATGTCCTGCTTTTACCCCGCGCCTGCCCCAGCCTTTCACTCTCTGCCTCGTGTTCATCAGGTGAAGTCTATATTTCATGAACTGCTTCATTTACAAACTCTGTCTCTGTTCAGATGCCCGCAGCAAACACGAATGTCTGCACCAGCATCACTGTCTGAGAAGGGTACAGCGCCTAGACTCCTGTCTCATGAGGACAAGTAACCACAGACCACCAGAGGAGGAAAGAGAGCTGAAGTACAGAAGCTGCAAGATGAACGGAAAAGAAATAAACAAGACTTGGGGCAGATTTACGAGAACGTGGCGCATCGGTCCCCATGAGCCGCCCCTCTCCACCCAACGACACCATGGATGCTCCATATTCACAATACTGCGCACCATGGCGGTCGTTAGCACAATAGCGTCAAAATGTTTGACACTATTATGACGCTTTGCTGCACCAGCGTCAAAAATATTGATGCTGGTGCAGCAAAGCACAGGGAGGCCCGCTGATATAAATGGGTGCGTAATTTTAACGCCGGCTGTAAGTAGGCATTAAAAATGACGGAAAAAATATTGCAGTGAAATGTAGATTCCACTGCGCCATTTTTTTCGGGCCTCTCTGCGTTGGAACGCCCCCCTTCTATACATTATGCCTGACGCAGCCATAATGTGGCGCAAGGGATTGCAAAGTGGTGCAATGCTAGCGTTCCTGCCACTTTATAAATGAGGTGCGGGGGAAAGAGGGGTGTGATTGTTTATGTGCAGGATGGTGTGCCTTCCTGTATATAAACAATCACTAACGGCGCTTTGGCACTTCTGTGTTTGCTGCGAAATGCAGCACACACAGCAATGCCAAAGCGTCATGTTCAAATGATTGTTTATGTGCAGGAAAGGACACCTTCCCGAAGATAAACAATCATTTCTGGCATTTTGCTCTTTCTATGCGTGCACGCCACCTTGTAAATAAGGCGCAGTGCTTAGCGCCAGAGGAGCGTCACAAAAGGTGACTCTCCTGTGGCGCTAGGGGCCTATAAATACAGCCCCTAGACTTTTGGTCTAAGTTTAGACCAAAAGTCCAAGTTTATGACTTTTCAGTTTTGACGAAGGTACGAGTAGTATCTTTACGTCCGCACTCGGGCAGTATCGCCGCTCCCAGGGAGGAGTCTCCGCCCCAGTCCCTGAGTGCAGAGACTCTATCCTGAAAGTGGAGATTCTGCCCGAGACCTGATGTAAAGATAACTGCTTGTAACTTACCTTTTTGAATACCTAAAAGTCATCAACTCAGACTTCAGGTCTAAACTTGGAATTTTGGTCTGAGTTTACCTTTGTGAACCAGGCCCACAGCCTTTGCTTCACTTGAGGCTCACCATCATCACAGAGAGTTTACCTGCTGAATATTGTCATCAAGTTTAGAGCAAATATGGATTGAGTTCTTCGATTGAAATTATTGCGGCTCCATACATGAGAGATTCACACCCAGCAAGTAGGAGAGGACAATTTTGCATCGCTTTTCTATTTCAAAGTAGTTGATTTAAGTGAAACAATTATCAGTAAATCCAGTATTTCTATTTCATTTTTTCCTGCAAAAATGTTCTGAGTCAGAGAACACATCTTAACATGGTCACCCTGCTTTAAAAGTTAATTATTTACGAAATAAAAATGGGAGACAAGGATCTGAGGTGGTGTTGCATTATTTGTAGCTGAATACTTTGTTTGTCTGAACCGTTTTATGACATTTCTAGAACTTTATTAAGGTTCCTGTGCCGAAAGCATGCACGCACATCAGTGTGTGATCGCTGGAGTGGCCACTGCTTTGCTCCAGTGCGCTGCTTTTGGGGAACCGGTCAGAGCCACCATCTCTAACATGTAACATACCTGAACCTCCCAGGACCACCAGAGCCCCTTGGCCTACCAGAGCTCCATCCATGGCAGACATTCAGGATACTCACACACAATAGTTTTATAACCAATGGATCTGCACAGAGGTGATTTACAAAGTTTGTAGTTATCATTCAGGTCTGAGTTACAAGGCCCCTTGGGTTATGTTATGTTTGGACAGCAATACATTGGGTGAAGTGATTAAAGGCTTCCGGGATGACATTTAAAATCTATTTACAGTTGCTGCATGTAGGGTTGCGACCTGGACGTTTTTTTACCAATATTTCAATGTCTTGGGCAGTACAAAAATTGGTAAAAACACCTAAAGCTGGTACCCCCCCCCCTCCTTTATCTGGGCATATTGTAAACAGTAAATACAAGAAGAAAGACCTGTAAAATGTGTGTAAAGATGCTTTACTGACCCTCTGGCTGATAGCTAAAGCAAACAGAAAGGGAGTGAGGCCTGAGGCGAATGAATAAAGGGGATTTGTTATAAAGTTGTGGTAGAGTATGATGTGGGCCTTGCAGAATCTTAAAACGTATGGCCAGTATGTTTGTGAGGGACAGGCAGCAGTCCTACCTTCATGTCAGTTAAAGGGTGGGTGCAGTTTCTTAAGAGACGCATTTCCTTGAAGTTCCAACATATATGCCAACATTTTAGAAGTGGAAAGTGTAAGATTTTTGAAAAAAATAGATGGGATGTCTCTTGACCTCTTTTGAAGGCGAGGCAATTTAAGGCGGCAGACAACCAAAATAAAGCCATTTTAGCTTAAAGAAATTGGGGGGGGGCTCCGGCCTGAATCGGGTCTCCATAAATGGCAAGCTTCCCAGGTCCATGAGTGGTGCATTGCTTCAGGCCAGGATTTGTTTCCTGTGAATTCTGGGACTTGTAGTTCTGTTCTATAATTGGATAAACAAGACCACAAGTCCCAGAATTCAAATAAAAAACCTGCATTGGGGCAGCACATCACGCATGGGCCTGGGAAGCTTGGCAGGGATGGGTCTTTCGGCATTTAGGGTATTTTGGCATATATGATTCAATGAAGAGCCCCCTTCCACCCTCCCTGCTCGGGGCCTTCTCTTCGGCGACCATGATAACCGCCTTTGCCTGTGCTCCAGGGCTGTACCTCCTACCTTCGGCTGCCTCTGGGTCTCCGGCCTCCTCACCTGAGCGGATCCCTCCATCCTGGATGTCATGGGGAGGCCTCCATCCGCCGTTTCCGTCTCTGGTCGTCGTCCCCAGTGAAGGCCATGGCATGGGGTTCCAGCAGCACGTGGCTGGCGCGCAGCCGCTGCGCGTGACGTCACGACGCCACGTCGCTGGCAGCCATCTTGTCACGGTGACGTTCACACCTCGCCTGGAGCCTCATTCTGTGGCCCTCACTGGAGGGAATGGCAGCAAAGCACTCTCTGCAGGTCATCTGCTGTGTTACTCAACCCAAAGCACTCTGCTCCCTGTGATGGCGGTAATGCTGCGTAGTACACAGGGGTTATATAACCCAAAAGTTTTTTTTTTTTATAACAAATGAAACCTACATGGAGTCAAACAATATCTACATACAATTTCAGTCAGTGACAAAACTGTGCTCGCTGCTCAAGTTTCATTGCTGGTCAATCCACAAATAAGCATTGTCTGGGTCAAGGAGTAACTCTTTTTCTGACATTTATATTGATTGTCAGACTTGCGTCGTGCAGTACAATTTGGTGCGCCACTTTCCTTCTTTTTAAGCCCCAGAGCTCCTGACTCAGGGCCTGATTTAGAGTTTGGTAGATGGGGTTACTCCGTTACAAACATCCCGTCTGGTGTATTGCAATCCCATTGTATCTTATGGAAATTGTTGTACAGCAAACTCTAAATCAAGCCCATAGACTGGGAACGGTGGAAGGATTCAATCAATCAAGGATTTATAGAGCGCACTAATCACCCGTTAGGGTCTCAAGGCGCTGGGGGGTGGAGCTACTGGTCGTAGAGCCATGTCTTGAGGCGTTTCCTGAATGTCAAGAGGTCTTGGGTCTGGCGAAGGTGGAGCGGTAGGGAGTTCCAGGTCTTGGCGGCTAGGTGAGAGAAGGATCTTCCTCCGGCAGTGGTGCGGCGGATGCAGGGGATGGAGGCGAGGGCGAGGCTGGCGGAGCGAAGATTGCAGGTGGGGGTGTGGAAGGTGAGTCTGTCGTTGAGGTAGGCTGGGCCTGTGTCGTGGAGGTCCTTGTGTGCGTGGATGAGGAGTTTGAAGGTGATCCTCTTTGATACTGGTAGCCAGTGAAGGTCTCTGAGGTGGGGGGGAAATGTGGTTGTGGCGTGGGATGTCCAGAATGAGGCGGCGGATGCGTTCTGGATTCTTTGCAGCTTTGTTAGGAGTTTGGTTGTTATTCCTGCATATAGGGTGTTTCTGTAGTCCAAACGGCTGCTGACCAGGGCGTGGGTGACAGTTTTCCTGGTTTCGACGGGAATCCACTTGAAGATTTTGCGGAGCATGCGGAAAGTGTTGTAGCAGGAAGAGGAGATGGCATTGACCTGCTGAGTCATGCTGAGTGTGGAGTCCAAGATGAAGCCTAGGTTGCGTGCGTGGGTGGTGGGTGAGGGTGCAGTTCCTAGGGAGGTGGGCCACCAGGAGTCATTCCAAGTTGAGGGGTTGGTGCCAAAGATGAGGATTTCTGTCTTGTCTGTGTTTAACTTGAGGTGGCTTGATTCCATCCAGCTGGCGATGGCGTGAAGTCCGTTGTGGAGGTTGTTCTTTGCAGTTGTAGGGTCTTTCGTGAGGGAGAGGATGAGCTGAGTGTCATCTGCGTAGGAAACTATGTTGATGTGGTGGGTTCGTGCGATGTTGGCGAGGGGGGCCATGTAAACGTTGAAGAGCGTGGGGCTGAGCGAAGATCCTTGGAAACTCCACAGATGATTCTGGAAGCTTCTAACAGGAACGGTGGGAGGCGGACTCTCTGGGTTCTGCCTGAGAGAAATGACGAGATCCAGTTGAGTGCCTTGTTGCGGATTCCAGCGTTGTGTAGGCGTGTACGGAGAGTGTGATGACATACTGTGTTGAAAGCTGCGGAGAGGTCCAGGAGGATGAGTGCTGCTGTTTCTCCTTCGTCGAGCATGGTCCTAATGTCGTCTGTGGCAGCAATGAGTGCAGTCTCAGTGCTGTGGTTTCTGCGGAATCCAGATTGGGAGGTGTCGAGTACCTTGCTGTCTTCCAGGAACCATGATAGTTGGCTGTTTACTATTTTTTCGATGACCTTGGCTGGGAAGGGGAGGAGGGAGATCGGCCGGTAGCTCTTGGGGTCGTCTGGGTCTGCCTTTGGTTTCTTTAGCAGGGCGTTGATTTCTGCGTGCTTCCATCTTTCCGGGAAGGTGGCTGACTCGAAGGAGCTGTTGATGGTTTTGCAGAGGTGGGGGGCGATGATGATGTTTGCCTTATTGAAGATATGGTGTGGGCAGGGGTCCGATGGTGATCCGGAGTGGATGGAGGCCATGGTGGTGGCGGTGTCCTCTATGTTGACGGGGGTCCAGGTGTGGAGGAGGTGGGTGTTGCTTGGAGCGTTGGGTTCTTGGGTGTTTGTCGTCAGCTGGTGGGTCTGGGGTTTGAAGCTATTGTGGATTTCTTCTATCTTTCGACGGAAGTGGGTTGCCAGTGAGTTGCAGAACTCCTGTGATGGCAGGGGGAACGTTTTGAGACCTATTCAGATGCCATTGAAGAGGAGACGCTTACACAAAAGAAAAAAAATGCTTTGCTATATCATGCCATACATGCCAATAGACCCGAGTCAGGCGGGAGACTCCCATTTTTTTAAGCCAAATATACCTTTATTTGGGCTATCTCACACCTGAAATTGCCTCTTCTTCAATAGAAGTCATTGAGGGAAATACATTTTTCAATTCTTTTTTAAAATCTTCCACTTTCTCTTCTTAAGTGTTGGTCTATATGTCCTTGCTTGGGTCCTGAAGGCAAGAAAATCCTAAAGCATCTTCTGTGCAAGACATTCATGGTAGGAGATGCAATTAACGACTATGCCTCTGTGATAAAAAAAAGCTTGACACATGCTTTAAACCTCACAGAAACATTGTTCTTGCAAGGCATGAAAATTACAGGAGACATAATTTGCCAGTGGAGCCAACTGAACGCTTTGTAGGGGCTCTGAGGTTAAGGCCAGCAACGTGCAACATTATGATGAGAGATCAAGTGGCAGAAAATACCAACAGCAGGAAAATGCAGAAAACTGGATTGACCACTTCTGTTCTCGCTCCTGACAAAGTCATTGAACTAGCCTCAAGCATCGAAAGTCCAGTGTTGCTTGGGAAGGTAATGTGTTTGTCGTCCCAGTTGCATGGGTTCATAGTCTCTCACTCAGAAATACATTTTCAAGAAAGAAAAGCAGAAGTGCGATGGGTAGAAAATCAAATCGAAGCCTATTGAATGTTATTGTGATGGTAGCAGTAGTCACCTTGGCAGTGCAGTATTTTGTCCTTCTCTAGAATTAAAATACATGTTAGAAAAGAGGGTATTGCCATAGTTAGCAAGAGTGAGTGTGGCAAGGCTTTCCTTTGCTAAGGCCATGGGTGTCATTAATGTGCATGAAAAATCTTCAGAGGATTCAGACTCGGGCAGAATGGTGTGGTATTGTGTGTGGACTCAATGAGCTTGGACGATGATAGAGGAATGTGTTTTGTGTGTGTGTTAAAATACTTTTTCCGCAAAATCGGAGTAGGCGAAGTAGTAAGAATGATGGTAGACTCTGGGTCTCTTTTACATTAATTGGTGTGGAAGAATGAAGAACACTTTTATGGTGTGGCTCTGAAAAACCCCAGTGTTAGACTGGTGCCAGTCCATTGAGTTTGTGGGGGAGTTTAATACTGCTGTGCCTTTCAAAGAAAATTCCGCTCCCAAACCAGTATGTGTTGGAAAGGGTGGGTCATACCTTTTGGGCTGGGTAGAGCAAAATAATTTATACATCAAGTTAGACCCCAATGAACACTAGCAAAAGATACTGAAGAGTGAGCTTCTGTCAGGGAGACCGGATCCTCGGGGCTTGTGCCTTTTCCCAATATGTCCACCTCTTGGCAGCTCCAAACTCTACTAGCTGCTATAGCACAGAGTCAAACAATGGCCAAGTGGGGGAAAGGGTTTTAGGTTGGGAACAGCGGGGAAGGAGACCTGGGAAGCAAAGGTTAAAACACAATAGCAAGAGTAAGCACGTTGACTTTCATAAACCTTGTTCCTAATGCTTATATACGGATAACATGAATGATCAGGAGCCTTTTTATAACATGACATTAATAGCTCTGAATACCAGGAAAATAAAGGAGGATTATGCAAACTTTCATGTGAGAGTTCTTAGAATATCATATTATGCTTTGAACATTGAATTGTCTCAAGTTTGTTCTTGGAGTGAAAATCACATTATAACCAGCATCAAAGATCACATTAGTTGTCATAAATGAATTGCGATAGGCTCATGAATGATACTGCAAGATCTCACTCTGTCTAGAATGTCAGGATTCAATTAACTAGAAATCAGTAATCACTGTAGTACAAACCTGTGCATCAAGTTTTCAATGCCTTGAAATGATCGAACGTTTTGCCGATCTGAACTGCAAGGTTTAAATGCCATGAATGAATCACGCACACTGCTGCCGATTCGCACCTCAAAGTTCAAATGCCAAGATTACGATCGCGCGTTCTGCCGATCTGAACTGCAAGAGTTAAATGCCAGGAATGAATTGCGCACACTGCTGCCAATTCGAACTTCAAAGTTTAAATGCCAAAAATACGATCGCGCATTTCGCCGATCTGAACTGCACGAGTTAAATGCCAGAAATGGATCGCAAACGCGATCAACCCAAAAGGCCCAAAACTCGAAGATGCCTGGAAACGGAGTCGGGACCTAACCTGACCTCCGTCTTATCGCCCTGCTGGAGGATCACCAAGATAATGAAGACAGAGCCTGGAAAATGCAAGGTAGGCCTAAGGCACAGGAGCTCAGGAAAATGCTGCTGCTCTGCACCAAGACCTCTGAATAGTGAGCACGTGGAGCTGGGCTAGGTCCCTTAAATAGACCCAAGACCCGCCCACGTGCCACACCTAGTCTGACTGCAGGAAGGGATTCTAGAAGGGCTCAGAATAAAGACCACAACCTGCAGTCCAGCAGCAAAGCCTTGAAAATGAGTAATACATTGCAAACAGTATTAAAGACATTTCAGGATAATTCTCTGCAATGCAAAAGGTTAACATACTGCACCAACACACAATGCATAAATTATTACATTACATGAGGATTGGCTTGTTGCATTACATCGCCCGTAGTGCGCGCATTGTCCTGATGTTGACACTTCTAAAGAAATGAAGCATGGAAGGGAATGTTTTGGAAATGTCTGAATGCCAACCAATATTTCCGGATGTCTTCATGAAAAAGTTGGGCAAATTGAGAGGTTTCTCACATAAAATACTTTTAAAGTCAAATGCCAAACCTGAGGTTCACAAGGTTTGTAGAGTGTGGGTATCAGTGAATCCAGAACTGAAGAAAGAAATTGACAGTTTGTGTTCTCAGAAGATTCAGAATGGTTATCTCCAGTGGTTTTGTTGCACAAGGTGAATGGGTTCATGTGGTTGTGTTTCAACCTTCTAGATCTGAAAGCCAGAATTTGGGTCAAAAGCATCCTCTCCTAAACATTACTGAGAAGCAGATGCTATTGAAGGATGCCAAGTGGTTAACACCCATGTATCACTAAATGGTCCAGCATAGGCAGTCTTGCCCTTCAATATTGTTGTTAAACCCAGATGGTGTATTTAATTTCAAGTTAATTACTTTTGGCTTTGCGTCAGCTGTTTTCCAAAAAGGTATGAAGTCATTAGTCATGGGTCCTGATTCCATTGTCTTAATTCTTTTTTTCAAGATGGCATTTTATTTTATTTTAAATGTGTATTAAGGAAGAGCATGACAGGAGGCTGATGGCTGAGAATTGTAGTGTCTTCTGTATCATACCTGGGATATCAGTTGTCTGCTGAATGTATTAAATCCAAGAAGAGGCTTGTGCGAGCAATTTCTGAATCACCAACTCTGAGCAATAAGGACCAACTAAGGTTGTTCATGGCTTTGCTGGAATTTTATGCCAGGTTTGTTCCAAACTTACAGGTTGCGTGAATTGCTTAAAAAGAACACAAGGTTTGTTTGGGATGAAGTTTGAGAGGATCACTAAGGAGATTTCTTGTGTTATACCCTTAACCTGTCCAACACACAGGATCCCAGTGTGATTGTTACGGATGCCAGTCATTGTGGTTTGGGTGCGGTTTTACGGTTAGCAAAAAATGGGAGGATGGAGTCATGGCTTTTGCCTCAATGAGTCTACTGAGAGTGGAGTCCACATATTCTGTTTTGGAATATAAAGATTGTACATGTTGGTAGGGCATCAACCATTTTCAGCATTATTTGTGGAGCACCAAGTTGTAGTCCCTTTGTGATGCGTGTAGATCATAAACCTTTAGGGGATTTGTTCATCACCAAGAGAGCAGGGAAAGAAGCTTCCAAAACTGTCAGGTGGCACAGTAGGCTACAGGATGCCTGTTATCTCACGGAGTATATACCATGTTCAAAAATATCGTGGTTGATCGCCTGCCCAGGTTTCCATTGGAACATCTTGTTAAACATGAAGCATTGGTGACATGATGTAGTTGTGGGCTGCCCTTTGTCTGGTGTCACTCAAGGTACAGTTACAGAATCAGAGTTGTTGAAGGCATCCAAAAAAAAACACATTTTTAAAAAAGGGTTTTGGAATATAAGTGGTTAGCTTGGCTGTATGTGAAGGATATTGGCAGGGAAACTGGTGCTTTATGTCATGTCAAGGACAAATGATCTCTTATGTGGGGTCTTGTAAGGAGGTATGACATGATGGTGGTACGCGATAGTCCTCATGACAAATTGTTGGATCTGGCCCTTGAAGTACATATTGGAAAGGGAGCCATGGGGAGCTTTTGGTGGCCTGCATTGGATACATGTATAGAACAGTATCTTAGTCATTCCATACCATATGTGGTGAGTGATGAATCTCAAATGACTGTCTCTGGTCCAATGGAATTGGTCCCAATGTAGGAAGCTGGCCTGGTGTGTGGTGAGCACCTACGGTGTTATCACCTTATACCAGGTCCAGGTATCCCCTATCAGTGAGGTTTAGTCAGTGTCTAGGAAGCCAGGCTCTCTAGAGGTAGCTGTGGATGAGCAGCCAAGACTTATCTAGGAGACATGCAAACCTCATGCAACACCACTGTAGTCACACAGCACTTACACACATGAAAGAACCACACATGGTAACACAGATACCAAAATACTGTATAGGCAATACCCCAACTGGAGGTAAGTAAACACACTATTATGTACACATTAGGTGTCGGTAATTAGCATAAAAGGCAATAGAAAACAGTAAAAACAATAGCAAGTACTGAAGGCCCAGGGGGGACCAAACCATATATTAAGTAAGCGGAATGTGGAAGTCAGACCCCCAACCCAGGGGAGCTGGAGGAACTAGGAACCCTAAAAGGTAAGTACCAGAGTGCCCCCCAGTGACCAGGAGAAAAGAGGTAAGTATCTGGTTCTCCCCAAACCCACTAAAAGGACTTCAGAAGAGGATTTTGCAAGACACAGACAAGACTGCAAGAAACCAAAGGTGGATCCTGGTAGAGAAAGACCTGTAAGGAAGGGGAACAAGTCCAGTTTGCGTTGGAGTGTCCGGTTGTGGCAGGAGCCAATACCCACCCGTCTGTGGATGGAGGACCAGGTCGACATTAAACGAAGACGGTCAGCAGTGCAGCACCAGAGCAGCGGAAGAATTCCTGAAGTGATGCAGCCAATGTCCCACAGTGGAAGGAGAGTTGCAGTCGGTCAGTGGTGTGGAAAAACCACTAACAAGCCTTGGCAAAGGCAAGAGTTGTGGATGCAGCGCTGCCGGGAACCAGCAAAGTCCAGGGGGACTCAACCCATGGACGGGAGTCCCAGGTGACCCTCAGCAGTGAGTAGAGTCACAGGAAGAGGAGGCAGCCCCCACAGGCGACCCACAGATAGCAAGCACAGGAGTCGCAGTGAGGCTTACACAGCATACCTAGAAAGGAGCCCCATGCTGCTGGAGAAGCACGCAGAGTTCTGTGTGTCACAGGAAAGAGTGCTGGGGGCTGGGGCTACATGGAGCCTTAAGATCATTTGGAGGAGATGCCAAACAAGCCTTGGTAGCTGCAAGAGACGCAGTGCATGGGGATACTGCCCTGCATGGAGAGGCAAGGGCTTACCATCTCCCAAGTTAGAAAGCTAGTTGAGAGGACCAAGTCGACCACTCCAGAGCACCACCCGTGATGCAGGATCTACACAGCTCTGGGGGAGAGGAGATCCACACAGCCGGTCGTCATTGCAGTTGGTGCCTGTGGATACAGGGGAGTGATTCCTTCCCTCCAATGGAGATTCCGTCTTGCTTCTTAAGCAGACTGGAGGCTCGTCACCCTCAGAGGATGCACAGCCAGGGAAATGTTGCAGTTGCTGGAAGGAGCCAGAGAAACAATGCTGCAGAGCAGAGTTATCGCTGTGGATGCAGATTGTCGGTTACTGGAGGGTCCAGTTGCAATTCCAGTGGCCAGAAGGTGAAGTAAACAATGCAGACTCCAAACAATGCAATTCCTGCTGGAATCTTGCTCATCAAATCAGAGGACCCACCCAAGAGGGAGACGCTAAATAGCCCAGAAAGGGGGATTGATCACCTAGCAGGGTGACCACCTATCAGGAGGGGCTGTGATGTCACCTGCCTGTCCTGGCCACTCAGATGCTCCCAGATGCCTCTGCCCATCTTGAATACAAGACTGCAGAATCAAGTGACCACCTGGAGGAGCTCTGAGCACCACCCCTGGGGTGGTGATTGTCCAGTTTTGCGCCAGAGCAGGGACCGGTGGTCCCTGGACTGGTGCAACCCGGTTTATGCAAGGAGGGCACCAAATGTGCCCTTCAAAGCATACCAGTGGCATGGGGAGGCTACCCCTCCCAAGCCATGTGACACCTATTTCCAAAGAGAGAGGGTGTTGCCTCCCTCTCCCAAAGGAAATCCTTTGTTCTGCCTTCCTGGGTTTGAGCTGGTCAAGCAGCAGGAGGGCAGAAACCTGTCTGTAGGATGACAGCAGCGCGGGCTGCCTGGGAAAACCCTGCAAACTGGCAGGAGCAAAGCTGGGGTCCTCTAAGGAGCCCCCAGAGTGCATGGAATCATACAACCAATACTGGCAAGGGAACTGGTGCTCCCTCCCTAATTGCGAGTCGCAGTGCAATGCAGGATTGCTTTGTGACCGCGAACATGGTCGCAAATCAACCGCAGTTTGCACCCTTTTGAAATGGGTGAAAACCCATTAGCAGAAGGGAAGGGGTCCCCATGGGACCCCTTCCCCGTTGTGAATGGCACTGCAAACATTACAGGAAGGCATGGCACAGTTTCCACATGGGCATGTCAGCAGTTTGATTGACCTTGCTGACCCAGGTTAATTTCCCTCTTTGCATCAGCAGATAGGCAACAGTTCAGGTCTTTGGAGATCAGGAGAGCCTGATAAATAACTAGGAGGCAATGAACATGTTGACCACCTCCAATCTGCTAGGCAAAGAGAATGCACAAGGGGCTCTTGTGCCCGTCTGTGATCACAAGGCCCTAAAGGAAGATAGCTTTGTTGTGGACACTAACTTAAAACTCTACATGACTCGATGTGAACATTGGAAGGGGACAACCTTGCCCTGTCCTCCTCTCTTATCTAACAAAAATATTCATATATTTGCCAGTTCTTAAGGCCTTTCTCTGCCATGCCTGTGATCCCACCTTTTCTGTGAATCTCTCCACAAGGGCACAGTTCACCCCACTGAAGTCCTTCACAGGACTGAGGGATATCAACGCTGCAGAGAATTTCATTTTCTGCTTTAGAGTGATCCCATCACAGTCCTTTGTGTTTTGTTTCATGGGCAAGTGAATGGTGTGCATCAGTTGGTGTGCATAAAGTAGGAATGGGAACTGTGACCCAGAGTGCAAAGGGGGCAGGGTCAGTGAGTGCGGGGGCGGGACCAGAGATGTGGTTAAAAAAAAAACATATTCACCAAAAACACATATCTGTAAAGTAACTCTTCTCCTACCTATACCATCCAAGTTCATGCAAAAATAATTTGTTTTTCTATGTTCATAGCATGTGAGACTGCAGATACCCATGCTCTACATTGTTCTATCTTCAAGTTTTGGACTCAAGCATTGGCAGGTGGTTTTTCTTCAAAGAAATCTTTTAAGTCAGGGGGTGCGCTGAGACTACTTCATTAAGGGGCAATGAACATGGGCACCGACTCCATGTTAGATTGCTTTTAACTTCATTGAGTTTGGATGTGTACCTCTGGGCCGCCGAGATTTGATGTGTCCTATAAGACCATGTGGTAAAAAAACGCCAACTCCAACTCTTGGCCTGGCACCCAAGTACTTGACACCAGGGTCCATGTGCCTTTCCAGGGCCACATGCCCACTTCACTAGCCGCCAACACTAATGAATGTGGAGCTTCTAAGAGTGATGGAACAGATGCTCCTTCAGTACTGGCCCCCTAATCCACACAAAGTACTTGTGGTCACACCATCATGAGGTTTGTAACATCTGCCTCAATGCCACAATGATTCCTCGTGCAAATTTGCCTGACTTCTGCTCAAAGAAAAGCCTATGGTAGAGAAAGGAGAAACGTTGCACGCACAATGACATTCACTAGCAGTCTGCTGCTGACATCAATGATATATTTACCAAGCAAGACCCCTTTAGCGCTGAGGAGGTACAACGCTAGCCCTTCCATCACTCAGCTATACCAGGCCACACCCAGCCCATAGACCATCAAAGAGGACGCTGCAGTTCCAGCCCATGCGCAAAGGCATACTTAAATCCACCCCTGAGACATTCAAGGACCCTTTTAAGGCAGGCGTATGTAGGAAGCTGGCTCTGTATATACTCCATTAAAATGAGAAATAGGTGGTCATTACAACCCTGGCGGACGGTGCTAAAGCGGCGGTAAGACCGCCAACAGGCCGGCGGTAAACAATTTGCAATTACGACCGTGGCGGAAACTGCCAACAAAGACAGACACTTTAACACTCAGACCGCCACGGCGGTACAAACAAACAGCGCGGCGGTCACCGCCAACAGACAGGCGAGAGACAATGTACCGCCCACAGTATTATGACAGGCCAATCCGCCACCTTTTCCAGGGCGGATTCACCGCGGATAAAAACACGGCGGAAACAGGCATTTCAAAGGGAAAACGCTCACCTCTACACACTCCACGAGGAACGACGACACCATGGAGCCGGAACTCCATATTCTTCCTGCGCTAGCCTTCCTGCTCCTGTACCAGGAGCACCAATGCCGGCGGCGAAGACCACAGTGAGTACTGCACCTACGACATAGGGGAGGGGGGAGGCAAAAAACAGGGACACACACACGCAACACCCCAACCCCCACCCCGACCCTCACCCACTACAACACACACACCAATGAATATCTATACATTACAGTTACACCCCTCAAACCCCCGGAAGAATGCAAAGACAAAAGGAAATGAGTGGAACCATTGTAATATATCAAAATAGAGTAAGCAAAAATATACATATATATATATATATATATATACACAAAAAACACAATATACACCATGATTAGTAGTCCAGGTAATGCACCATACATAGTCCGTGGACCACTGGGCCCAAAATGCATGGGCGAGGCCCACACAAGATACCCGAACATGACGGAGAGAACACTGCAGGGGCATCAGATAGAAATACAACAGGCACCTCAGGAGGAAGGGAAGGCGGGGCACCTCAGCCGGATGTGGGCACGACGCCAGATCCACGAGGGGGCTCAATGCCCACTGCTGTATCCTGGGGAGTGCAAAGCCACAGTCTCACAAGTCTCTATAGTGGGTGGTTTGCCCACTGCTTTATCCTGGGGAGTGCAAAGCCACAGTCTCTCAAGTCTCTACAGTGGGTGGTTTGCCCACTGCTTTATCCTGGGGAGTGCAAAGCCACAGTCTCTCAAGTGGATAACAGTCTCCACTGGTTCTGGAGAGGGCTTTGTGCCCAGAGTGCTTCATCCTGTGCAGGACAGACGGAGTGGATGCCTTTCTCCACTGGTTCTGGAGGGGGCTTTGTGCCCAGAGTGCTTCATCCTGCCAAGGACTGAGGTAGTGGATGCCTTTCTCCACTGGTTCTGGAGGGGGCTTTGTGCCCATAGTGCTTCATTCTGTGCAGGACAGACAGAGTGGATCCCTTTCTCCACTGGTTCTGGAGGGGGCTTTGTGCCCAGAGTGCTTCATCCTGCCAAGGACTGAGGTAGTGGATGCATGTCTCCACTGGTTCTGGAGGGGGCTTTGTGCCCAGAGTGCTTCATCCTGTGCAGGACAGATGGAGTGGATGCCTTTCTCCACTGGTTCTGGAGGGGGCTTTGTGCCCAGAGTGCTTCATCCTGCCAAGGACTGAGGTAGTGGATGCCTTTCTCCACTGGTTCTGGAGGGGGCTTTGTGCCCATAGTGCTTCATCCTGTGCAGGACAGACGGAGTGGATGCCTTTCTCCACTGGTTCTGGAGGGGGCTTTGTGCCCAGAGTGCTTCATCCTGCCAAGGACTGAGGTAGTGGATGCATGTCTCCACTGGTTCTGGAGGGGGCTTTGTGCCCAGAGTGCTTCATCCTGTGCAGGACAGATGGAGTGGATGCCTTTCTCCACTGGTTCTGGAGGGGGACTGGTGCCCAGAGTGCATCACTCACCCCGTGACGGTCCCTGTTGCGTCACTGCCCCTTCCGCTCATGGGCTAGCGGTGCTTGATTTAGCGGTCCTTGCCCTGTTCAGCGGTGCTTGACTTGGCGGTCCTTGCCCTGTTCAGCAGTGCTTGCCCTGTTCAGCGGTGCTTGACTTGGTGGCCCTTGCCCTGTTTAGCGGTGCTTGACTTGGCGGTCCTTGCCCTGTTCAGCGGTGCTTGCCCTGTTCAGCGGTGCTTGACTTGGCGGTCCTTGCCCTGTTCAGCGGTGCTTGCCCTGTTCAGCGGTGCTTGCCCTGTTCAGCGGTGCTTGACTTGGCGGTCCTTGCACTGTTCAGCGGTGCTTGACTTGGCGGTCCTTGCCCTGTTCAGCGGTGCTTGCCCTGTTCAGCGGTGCTTGACTTGGCGGTCCTTGCCCTGTTCAGCGGTGCTTGCCCTGTTCAGCGGTGCTTGACTTGGTGGTCCTTGTCCTGTTCAGCGGTGCTTGCCCTGTTCAGCGGTGCTTGACTTGGCGGTCCTTGCCCTGTTCAGCGGTGCTTGACTTGGCGGTCCTTGCCCTGTTCAGCGGTGCTTGCCCTGTTCAGCGGTGCTTGACTTGCCGGTCCTTGCCCTGTTCAGCGGTGCTTGCCCTGTTCAGCGGTGCTTGACTTGGAGGACCTTGCCCTGTTCAGCGGTGCTTGCCCTGTTCAGCGGTGCTTGACTTGGCGGTCCTTGCCCTGTTCAGCGGTCCTTGCCATGTTCAGCGGTGCTTGACCTGTTCAGCGGTGCTTGACTTGGCGGGCCTTCATTGCCCAGCTGGGCTGTGGCTGGCGGTCCTTCATTGCCCAGCTGGGCTGTGGCTGGTGGGGCCCTCCTGGGCAGCTGGGCTGTGGCTGGTGGGGTCCTCCTGGGCAGCTAGGCTGTGGCTGGCGGGGTCCTCCTGGGCAGCTGGGCTGTGGCTGGTGGGGTCCTCCTGGGCAGCTGGGCTGTGGCTGGCGGGGCCCTCCTGGGCAGCTGGGCTGTGGCTGGGTCCTCCTGGGCAGCTGGGCTGTGGCTGGCGGGGCCCTCCTGGGCAGCTGGGCTGTGGCTGGCGGGGCCCTCCTGGGCAGCTGTGCTGTGGCTGGCGTGGTCCTCCTGGACAGCGATGATTGGGATGGCGGTGGCCTCCTGGCCAGCAGGGATGAATGCGGTCTTCTCTGCCGTGCTGGTCCACCCAGACTTTGCGTGTTTCTTCTGCCCCTTCCCCACCTTGGGAGGAGTCACAGCTGAGTCGACACTCCCCCCGGGACCCCTGTGAGCGGCTTGGGTGGCTGGAGTCTTTCCCCTCTCCCGCCAGGCACTGCCCAACTTCTGGTGCTTCACAGGGGGGGACTGGCTGTGCTCTGGCTCCGTGATACACTGGCTGGCCTGGTGGCCGGTGCACTCCACATACCTGTGACAACAGGCACCACTGGTCCTGGTGATTTAGTGGCTGAGGTGCTAGTGCGTGACCTATGAGTTGGACGGGGGTGGTGGGAAATAGGTTAAGGGTGGACATGAAAAGTTGTTTGGAGACACTAGGACGGGTAGCTGGAGGGGGTTTGGGAGTGGAGGAAGAGGTGGTGGTTGTAGGAGGTGTAACTTTTGTCGATTTGGGTGCAGGTGCAGGTGCATGTGCTGGAGGCTGTCGTGAGGTGGATGGCTGTTGGGTGGGTGTGTGCCTGCGTTTGTGTACCTTGGGAGGGGGCGTCACAGACACACTGGGAGAGGACACAGGGGACGTGTGAATGGTAGTGGGGGTGGTGAGTGCACGTGAGCGGGGTGTGGTGGTGGGTGTGCTGGAGAGGGACGTAGTGGCTGTAGAGGTAGTGCATGCAGGTGTGAGTGTAGACGAGACTGGGAGGGAGGAGGGAGACGACAAGGAGGGGGACACAGTGGAGGCAGTGGATGTTGGTGTGTCTGTATGTGTGTGATGCTTGTGTGAGTGCCTGTGGGATGTGTGGTGCTTATGTTTGCCTGAGCTTCCCTTGTGTGGTGAGGTGTCTGCAGGCTGGTCTGATGGTGTGCTTGGGATAGGCAGAGGTACAGGGGATTGGGTCTGGGTGGAGGAAGTTGGAGGGGGAGGCTAGACACGGGGACAATGGCTGCCATCAGTGCTGAGGCCAGAGTTTGAACGGTTCGATGAAGGGCAGCCTGACCAGAATGAATGCCCTCCAGGAATGCATTTGTGTGTTGCATCTCCCTTTCTACACCCTGGATGGCATTCAAAAGGGTAGACTGCCAACAGTGAGGGACCTGAGGAGGTCAATGGCCTCCTCACTGAGGGCAGCAGAGGTGACAGGGGCAGGGGCTGAGGTGCCTGGGGCGAAGGTGATGCCCACCCTCCTGGGTGAGCGGGCACGGGACGAAGGCTGAGGGGCTGCTGGGAGGGCGGTGCTGGTAGGGGGGGTGGCGGCTGTACCTGTTGAAGTGGGAGCCACAGATGTTGCCGCCACCACAAGGGAGCTCCCATCTGAGGACGAGTCCATGTCGCTGGTTGCAGATCCTGTGACCGCCGTGGTGCTCCCCTCGCCCTCCGTCTCACTGGTGTATTCAGAGTCCGTAGTGTGGGCCTCCATGCCCATGTTGGATGCAGCTCCCTCATGCTCCGGTGCCACTGCACCTCCGCCTGATGATGCTAATGCACACAAGAACAGGGAGACCGCAAAAAAAGGGGGGGGGGGACAGAAGAAAGACAGGTTGAGTGCATGGCTTACCGCTACCGTTGGCGGACAAGACAGACACAGCAGCCCCTTGCACTACGTCGCTCTGTTGGGCTCTACAGTGCAATTCCTGGGAAATGGCCTACAAGGCTATGTACAACATCTGCACACATAGATGACACAGGTGCATGAATAGCTGTAGTTGGCACTCTACAGAGGTGGGGTGGGAGGCCACAGGGCCATGCCTTACGAAGGGGCCTAGCCTACGGAACTCGCCCTGGCCTAGGGAAACCCACAGCCCTCCTCCCCCACCCAGACCCCTCCACTGCACGCAAAGTCAGCAGAATGAGAGTGTACTCACCCCCTTGTGTCTGCTGTGATGCCCTCAAGCGCCCATCCAACTCAGGGTAGGCCAGCGCCAGGATCCGGAACATCAGGGGGGTCATGGTGGATCCCTATTCTACTCACCAAAGAAGGTGTGCCAGATCATCATGGCCAGCTGTATGCTTCATAACTTGGCTTTGCGACGACAGGTGCCTTTTCTGCAGGAGGATGGTCCAGATGGCGGGGTTGTGGCAGCTGTGGAGCCTGTGGACAGTGATGAGGAGGAAGCAGAAGAAGAAGACATTGACAACAGGGACTCAGTCATCCAGCAATATTTCCAGTGAAACACAGGTGAGAATACATTCCTACCTACTACAAGTACTTTTACACTTCAACCTCTATCCTGTTTGTCGATTTCACCCAGTGTATGGTCACTGAGTTGTCACTTTCCCTTACGGTTTCACAGGTGTGGGTCCCAACGTGTGTCATCTGCTTAGATTCCTCATGGACTAGAGCTGTGTGACATAGGTATGTTGACATTACTATTTCCTGGAAATTTTGTCACTGTAATTGCAAATACACTATTTCAAAATCACAGACAGACTCCAGATCTTTTGGTGGTTTAGGTGTGTTTATTTACATACAAAATATTGGAGGGGGAAGTTAAATGGTGAGGGGTGATGGCGGAGGAGTGTCCATGGCAGAGACCAGTCTATTTGTCTCATAGGTGCATTGCCCATATGGGCATAGGAAGTGGAGCTGGGGCAGTTCCAATATGGACAGGGTGACAAAGTGGGACAGTGGGTTGACAATCAGGGTGGTCTCATTTCTTGGCGGGGGTCTTGGCATCGTGCTCTGTCTTGTTCCTGGATCTCAGGGACCGCTTGCGGGGTGGTTCTCCATCTGCAGGGGGGTGGGGTGCTGGTGTGGTGGTCCTGTGGCGGTGCCTCCTGTCCACTAGCGCCGGCAGAGGTGGTGGGCAGTTCATCGTCCATGCTAGTGTCAGGGGCCCCTTGGAGTGCCACAGTGTCCCTCCAGGTGTTGAGTATTTCCTTCAGCACCCCTATGATGGTGCCCAGGGCAGAGCTGATGGTTCTGAGTTCCTCCCTGAACCCCAAATACTGTTCCTCCTGCATGCACTGGGTCTCCTGAAACTTGGCCAGGACTGTCGCCATCGTCTCCTGGGAGTGGTGGTATGCTCCCATGATGGAGGAGAGGGCCTCGTGGAGAGTGGGTTCCCTTGGCCTGTCCGCCCCCTGTCGCACAGCAGCCCTCCCAGTTCCCGTGTTCCTGGGCCTCTGTCCCCTGGACCGTGTGCCCACTGCCACTGCCCCCAGGTCCCTATTGTTGTTGGGGTGGTGGGTTATCCTGGGTTCCCTGTAGTGGTGGACACACAGCTGATTGATGTGTCCTGGGGACGGAGGTATGGGCCCGCTGGGTGGGTGCTGTGCTGGTGTTACCAGAGGGTGGAAGGTCTGTGGTGGCCTGTGCCTGTGTGAGGGGAACCGACTGTCCCGAGGCCCACGATGGTCCGGGCTGGTCATCTAGATCCAGTTGGACAGAGCTTGTGTCATCACTGTGGGCCTCTTCTGTGGGTGGGGTGGAGATGTCTGGACCCTCCTGTCTGGTGACGTTGGATAGTGGTCCTGCAGGGGTGGAAAAGCATGATTATTGCATCTGTGTGTGTCATGGTTTGCAATGGGTGGGTAACCGTGTACCCCAGTGCTTGCATTCCTTGTAGGACCTTGTGTGATAATGGTTTAGGAGGGTGTATGGGTATGTGCAGTGGGCATGCTTTAGCGATGGGTGTCCATGCTTTGGTGTTGCATGCAGGGCTTGGTTTTGGGATGTGTGGTTTGTGATATTGGTACATTTGTGAGGAGTTGGAGTGATAGGGGAGGGGCGAGGGTGGGGGTATGTGATAGCATGCTGGTAGGGTGGGGGATATGGTAGTTAAAGGTTTGACTTACCTGAGTCCATTCCTCCCCCGACTCCTGCGAGGCCCTCAGGATGCAGAATCGCCAAGACCTGCTCCTCCCATGTTGTTAGTTGTGGGTGAGGAGGTGGGGGTCCGCCGCCAGTCCGCTGGACCGCCAGGTGGTGTCTGGAGACCACAGAACGCACCTTCCCCCGTAGGTCGTTCCACCTCTTCCTGATGTCGTCCCGATTTCTTGGGTGTTGTCCCACTGCGTTGACCCTGTCGACTATTCTTTGCCATAGCTCCATCTTCCTTGCAATTGAGGTGTGCTGCACCTGTGCTCCAAATAGCTGTGGCTCTACCCGTACGATTTCCTCTACCATGACCCTGAGCTCCTCCTCCGAGAACCTGGGGTGTCTTTGCCGTGCCATGGGGTGGTGTAGGTGATGTGTGGGGTGGTGTGTGTGGTGATAAGTGTGGTGATATGTAGTGGTGTGTGGTGTTTTGTGCGTGGAAGTTGTGTGGGTGATGGTGTTGAGTGCCTGTGGATGCTAGTTTGTGGATGGTGGTGTCTCTCTCTGGCCTTCTATCCGTAATAGTGGTCATAGGGGTTTGTGGGTGATGTGGGTGTGTGTTTTATATTGTAATGGGTTTGTGGGAGTGGTGTGTGTATGTGTATCAGGTGTGTGTATTTCGAATTGTCCAATGTGTTTTGTAGAAGTGTGTGTATTTTGAGCGCGGCGCTGTGTACCGCCAATGGAATACCGTGGTTGAAAGACCGCCGCGTGGATTCGTGGGTCATGATAGCGTGGGCGTATTTCTGTTGGCGTGACAGTGGAGGTTTTTTTTCCGCCAGTTTATGACTGACCTTTGGTGTGGCGGACTTGTGTGGGTGTCTGAATTTTGTCGGATTTCGAGATGTGGGTCATAATAGCTGTGGCGGAATTCCGCGGTCGCGGCGGTGTGTTGGCGGTCTTCTGCACGGCGGTAAGCGGCTTTTACCGCCAATGTTGTAATGACCCCCATAGTGTGCACAGAGTCCATATTAAAATGAGATACAGTTTCCCAAGAGGCTTGACAGAGGCAGAGGCAATAATAGATAATACTAATGCTCTATCTGTGGTAGTGTGGTTGAGCAGTTAGGCTTATCAGAGGGTAGTGTTAAGCATTTGTTGTACACACGCAGACAATAAGAGAAACACACACTCAATGACTTAACTCCAGACCATTAGGATTTTTATATAGAAAAATATTCTTTCTTAATTTATTTCTAGAACCACAAGATCCAATTAGAAGGTAAGTACATTAAATGAAAGGTACTTTGCATAGGTATAATCCGGACTTTGAATGGAATCAACAAAGTACACAGTTTTCTTTAAAATGGCAAAAAGCTATTTTAAAAGTGGACACTTCAATTTTCAACAGTTCCTGAGGGAAGAAAGTACAATACAGTTTTGGAGGTAAGTAATTACCTTACAGGTTCCATCTCTGGGGCATAGGTAACCCACTGTTGGGGGTTCAAGATAACCCCAAACACCCAGCACCAGCAAAACGGGGCCAGTCAGGTGCAGAGGTCAAACAAGAGTCAAAATAACGTAGGCCCCTATGGAGACGGGGGTACTTTACTTGCAGGTAAGTACCTGCGTTGTCGGAGGGCAGACCAGGGCGGTTTAGAGGGCACAGGGGAGGCCCCAAGTAGGCACCAAACACGCACCCTCAGCATCACGGGGCGGCCGGGTGCAGGGTGCAAACAGGGCGTGAGGGTTCCCAATGAAACTCTATGGCGGGGTCCTTGGGGTCACTTAGGCGTTGCAGGCGAGGCACAGGGGGGCTTCTCGGGCAAACCACCGACTGGACAGGGAGGAGGGCCGCCTGCTGGTCACTGCTGCACTGGTGGGCAGTTTCTCTTGAGTCTGGGGACAGCGGGTGCAGGGCTCCTCCAGGCATTGGAAATCTTTGTCCCGGGCAGTCGCAGTCATGGGGGTCCTCGGGATTCCCTCTGCAGGCGTCGTTGTGGAGGGGTGGAGCGGTCAGCCCAGGGTGGACACATGGTCGGAATCGCCTGGGGGTCCTCTCTGATCGGTTGGGCCACCTGGACACAGGCAGTGGGCGTTGGGTGCAGAGTAGTTTTGTACTCACGCTTCCGGAGTGAGGTGGGGGTCCCTTGGAAGGAGTTTCCTTTTCTTCTTGTTGGACAGGTCGATTGTCCACGGGAGTTTCTTGGTCCTCAGTGATGCAGGCAGTCCCCTGGAGGCTTTTTAAGGGTCTCTGGTCCTGTAGAACGCGTCGCTTTTCTTTTGCAGGGTCTTTGAAGCAGGAGACGGGCCGGTAGGGCTGGGGTTGAGTCAGTTGTTGTCTCCTTTTCTTCTCTGCAGGGTTTTCAGCTCAGCAGTCCTTCTTTTCTTGAGGTCATCAGGAATCTGACTAGCTTGGTTCAGGCAGCCCTTAAATACAAGATTTAGGGGTGTTTTTAGGGGTCAGAAGGCAGTAGCCAATGGCTACTGTCCCTGAGGGTGGCTAAACCCTTCCTGTGCCCACTCCCTTTGGGGAGGGGGACACATTCCTAACCCTATTGGTCCCTGGCCTCCAAACCAAGATGGAGGATTCTGCCAGGAGGGGATCACTTCAGCTCTGGACACCTTAGGGGTGGTCCTATCTGAGGTAGTCACCCCTCCCTGTATTACCTAAGTTTCCCGCTGGACTTGCCGCCAAGAGTGGGGCTTTGTCCAGGGGCTGGGCATCTCAACTAGCTGGAGTGCCCTAGGGCATTGAAACACGAAGCCTGAGCCTTTGAGGCTCACCCCTAGGTGTTACAGTTCCTGCAGGGGGGAGGTGTGAAGCACCTCCACCCATTGCAGGCTTTGTGTCTGGCCCCAGAGAGCATAAAGGCTCTCACCCCATGGGGTCAGAAACGCGTCTCTCAGTGGCAGGCTGGCACAGACCAGTCAGTCCGGCACTGAAGAATTAGGTAAAATACAGGGGGCATCTGTAAGATGCCCTCTGTGGGCATTTTTTAATAAATCTCACACTGGCATCAGTGTGGGTTTATTATTCTGAGAAGTTTGATACCAAACTTCCCAGTATCCAGTAAAGCCATTATGGAACTGCGGACTTCGTTTTGACAAACTCCCAGACCATATACTTAATATTGCCACACTGCCCTTACAATGTCTAATAATAGACTTAGACACTGTAGGGGCATATTGCTCATGCAGCTATGCCCTCACCTATGGTATAGTGCACCCTGCCTTAGGGCTTCAGGGCCTTCTAGAGGGGTGACTTACCTATTCCACAGGCAGTATTTTGTGTGCATGGCATCCTGAGGGGGATGCCATGTCGACTTTGCCTTTTTCCCCCCACCAACACACACAATCTGCAATCGCAGTGTGCATGTGTTAGTTGAGGGATCCCTTAGGGTGGCACAACACATGCTGTAGCCCTTAGAGACCTTCCCTGGTCACAGGGCCCTTGGTACCACTGGTACCTTTTACAAGGTACGTATCTGTGTGCCGGGTTGTGCCAATTGTGGAAACAATGGTACATCTTTAGTGAAAGAACACTGGTGCTGGGGCCTGGTTAGCAGGATACCCGCACACTCTCTGTCAAGTCAGCATCAATATCAGGCAAAAAGTGGGGGGGTATCTGCAACAAGGGACATATTCCTACAGCGTAGTAATACGTAGGGGCATATTTACTAGAAGTGGTGCAGCGCAGCCGCTGCACCAATATTGTCAGCGTCATGCTGCATCACTTCTAAAATGGAGGGATGCATCTTATTTGAAAGAATACAGTGCATCTCTGTGCTTCCCCCTGCACCGGCGCAAAATTAGCTGCAGAGCGCCATTGCAGCCACCCTTGGACCATGGTACAAGGATGGCTGCGTTGCGGGGGAGATTGACACCTTCCTGCACAAAAAAACAATCTTTAATGGTGATTTGCTCCTTCTATATGTGCCGCAGAATGCAGCACACATAGAAAGAGCAAATAACGATGAGAAATTAAAGCATTTCTCCTCGTTGATGGGATGGCGTTAGATTTTGGCGCTGCTGCAGGTTTACGAAATCCCGTAAATCTGGGGCAGAGTCAAAATGCAATGGGTGTTGCTGTGGAACGTCGACAGCAACACCGATCACACGCCCCTTCCATGCAAAGTGCTGCGCGTAAAGGGGACATATTTACAAGGTGGCATTAAGCCACAAAAAGTGGGTTAACGCCGCCTTCTAAATATGGGGCAGTGGCGCTACGCTGGCCCTTGGAGCTTGTAAATATGCCCCGTACTATGGAGAAAAAGTATAAGCCGTCCCATAGCAATCCTATAGAGGCCATGTTCCCTCTGGCTCCCTAGTTGCCCAACGGGCTTCTGTTTGGGCCACAGGCAACAACTGACCACCTAATAAAGAGAATAAGAAGCTTGTTGAGGGTAAAATGTTGCCTGTTCGGGTAGTTATCCACTAGTGCACAGCTAACTCTGTAGGGCTCCGTTCCCTCTGTGGCTGGTCCCAGTGGGAGGAGATGCAGGAGATGGTCAAACATCTCCCTAAAGAGTTCAGGAAGAAGAGGGTGGAAATAGTGCCAGAGGGCAAGACTGTCTCAAATGCCAACATCTGTTTCACCCTGGATGCTACAGACACAGCCTTCCAGAGGGGTTAACACCAGCATCCTCCTCCAATGCCAGGCCTGTCTCCCCATCTTGGGGCTCAAGTTGGAGACAAAACAGCAATTTAACAACATCCCACTCGATGGGTGACACCTATTTGGATCACAAATCGACAAGACATTGAAGAAAATCAAGGACACCGGCGTTGCAAAATTGATGGGGGTCCTTGAAACTGCAGCGGCTAGGGGCTCCTCCCCCACAGCAGCCACACTACTATGAGAGACAACTGCAGTCCTTCCACCAGCAGAAGTTCTCTAGGAACTGTACAAAGTTGCCTGCAGCCCTTCCTACAGCAGGAGTTTGCCAGAAATTGTACCAAAATTGCCTACCCAGGAAATAACAACCAGGGCAGGATTACAAGAGATCCCGCTAAGTACCACTTCCAAGTATTGACTTGCCTTGCCTTCCACCAGATTACATATGATTTGTGAAAGGGAGACATCAGGTTTTCCCACCCTGCTTGGAGGAATTAACCTCTGATTAATGGTTTCTCAAAGTCATCTGCTATGGGTGCTACTTAGAACTTCTCACATTCCCCCAACATCCCACCCTACACACATATCCTCAGCAGAGGACATATTTTCCTTCTCCAGGAAGAGGGGCAAGTGCTCCTTTCTCAAGGGTGACACAGAAAGGGTGCCCCCTCACCACCGGTGCAAGGCCGTGTACTTTCTTAACTTCTTCATTCCCAAGAAGGATGGCTCTCTGGGGCCAATCCTCAGCAAATGCATCCTGTCAGAACATTTCTAAGTGACAGGCCTGTAGGGCACCACCCCTCTGCTCTGGCAAGGGGGCTGCATGATGGCATTAGACCTCAAGGATAGCTCCTTTCATATATCCACCTTCCCATCTCTTCAGGTGCAGCCCTTCCTGAGGTCCATCCTACACGCCATTACAGGCAAAGAGTACCCCAACCAACAGATAGTGCTGGCATCTCAGCAGATGCTGCCTCTTTTTCAGCTGGGTCACCTTACAATCACAACCGTAATGTGCCGCCTAGGGATGATGGCCTCATGCATCAAAATAGTACCCTGTGCCAGACCCCGTATGCGTCCATTACAGGAGTGCCTTTCTGAGCAATCGTCAAGAGCGAAGGGTCATTAGGAGGATCTAGTGCTGGTGAAGGTCAGAGTCTATCGCGCCCTGCAGTGAGCAACCTATTACAGGACAGGCCCTTCGCAAACCCTTTTCCGAAGGTGACCATTACCACGGACACCTCCCTTTAAGGCTGGGGGTGCATCGAGACAACATAAGCATACAAGGGATATGGTCTCTCTCAGTGCCAGGGGCACCACATTTACTACCTCAAACTCTTAGCCAAACAGCTGACTCTCAAACGCTTCCTTTAGGTCATTCAGGGCAAAGCAGTCTTCATCCAGACAGATAATGTGACCGCCATATGTTACCTCCAGAAGCACGGTTCTCCTCAGCTCTCAGAATTAATGCAACAGATCTGGCACTGGGCCACCCAGCACTGCATGCACCTCCCGGCGGAGTACTTTCCAGGAGTAGGGAATGTGTTTGCTGACCTGCTCAGCAGGACGAATCAAGAAGTCTACAAATGCAAACTTCACCTGCAAGTCCCCCTGTACTACTTCCATATTTGGGGTGCCCGGCAGGCACTTGTTCGCCATCAACGACAAAGAAAAATGCCAAAACGTCATCTCCAGGTATCCACGCCAGCAGATGAACTGGTCAGGCATATTTGCTTATGTCTTCATCCTCTCCCATACCTTCTGCATGTGGTAAGAAAGATGTGGCAAAAGTCCCTCACACTCACCCTGGTGGCTCCTACTTGGCAAGGCATCCTTGTTACCCAATGCTCCTTGAAATGTCCACCAGCCCCCCTTGAGAAGCTCCTAACCATGGCAGTCAGTCACACATAGAATCAAGGCTGAATCAGGTACCCAGACCCTAGACAGTTCATCCTTGTGATCTGACACCTGAGGCCTTAAAATGTGGCCATCTCAGTTTCCTGCAGAAGTGCATGACTATCCTGCACAGAACTCACAGACCTATTACCCAAGCATATTAGGCTAAGTGGAAAATGTTTGCCCACTATTGCATACCCCAAAATCTGGACCCTTTAAAGCCCCCCGTTCAGAACATAGTTTGTTACCTCTTGTGCTTAAAAAATGAGAACTTGCCTACACCTCCATAGAACTACACCTGACGGCTATTGCTGCCTATATGCAAAACAAGGAACACTCACTTTTACTGAGAATCACTTTTATCATGTTGTTCTTGGAGGGACTCAAGAGGATCATACACTCTGCCCCTTTATGGAACCAGGCTCATAAGTCCCCCCTTCGAGTCCCTGCACTCCCTTCAGGTGGCCTTCCTTGTACTCCTAACTTCCTTTAGACATATTAGCAAGCTTCAGGTGCTTACCCTGCAAGAGCCTTCCATTCAGGTATGCAGGGACAGTGTTATTCTTAGAACTAATACTAAATTCTTTCCAAAGTTGGATCCTCCTTCCACCTCAATTAGACTACGGAACTGCCAATCTTCTTTCCGCAGCCAGACTCTGTGGCAGAGAGAGGCCTCCATTCTTTATACGTTTAACGGGCTCTCATGTATTACACTGATGGGACTTAGCCCTTCCTCTTTCCAGCCTTTACCACAGCATACAAGGTACATTTCTTCTCAAAGGCTGGCATAGCGAGGTTGATAGTTTATTGCATCCAGATCAGCCACCACAACGCGAAAGGAACCCTACTGCTCTCCATAAGTGCACACTCCAACATAAAAAAGGGAAAGCCAAGGGCTTAATGCCCTTTCTCCCACTAGTTGTCATGTGCAAAGCGGTCAAAGCTGATCTGCATATTGCTGGATCCAAACTGAGGTGGCATGGTAAGCAAAAAAACAATGGGTTGGCATGCTACCTTGATGGATTGGCAGTGGTTAGACATACTGCAGGCATTCCCTCATCATCATTGTGTGTGTCGGTATGCAAAGCGGCCACCTAGCCAACCACTGACACGTTTACCAAGCACTAGTGTGTGGATCTCCAAGCACATCAATAGGCTATAGTTGGCCAGACAGTCTTAATAACTTTGTTCCACACTTTTGGATTACCGTGAGCCAACTACCACGTACACAGGATTCTACTTTACAGTCTATGCAGAGCATGTGTTTCTACAGCCACATGTGCTACTAAGGAACATGTTACTTACCCTGTAGCATCTGTCCGTAGAGTGTAGTGCTGTAGATTCACATGCACCTTCCTCCTCCCCGGGGCCTGCGTCATCCCTAAATCTCTTTTTTTCGCACCAATTTTACATTCACAATATGAATAGTGCACTATGCTACGTTCACTCGCCACTCCATACTTATGTTCGCCTGCTGTGCGAAAAACAGTCAAACATGGAGTGTGTGCCCATGCACAATGCACAATGCATCAAGGGACTCGAAAGGCTTCTTTGACAAAATACTACTGCAAACTTCCAAGCCCAACAGTAGATGGCAGGAGTATGCATAGCAGGTGAATCTACAGCACTACAGACTACGAACAGACACTTACAGGACAAGTAACATGTTTCTTTAATACCATGTTTTTATAAAGCACGTCAGACTACACTTCTGCTGATCGTATACACTGCAAATATCAGGTATTACTCGTACGCTCTTTAAAACGCGTTTTTGGAATGGTGTACTCTATAAACATGTTCGGGCTAATTCACAAAGCGTATGTGTAGGAGGCTGGACTGGCTTGTAGTGAGTACCAAGGGGTACTTGCACCTTGCACCAGGCCCAGTTATCCCTTATTAGTGTATAGGGTGTCTAGCAGCTTAAGCTGATAGATAATGGTAGCTTAGCAGAGCAGCTTAGGCTGAACTAGGAGACGCGTGAAGCTACTACAGTACCACTTAGTGTCATATGCACAATATCATAAGAAAACACAATACACAGTTATACTAAAAATAAAGGTACTTTATTTTTATGAGAATATGCCAAAGTATCTTAGAGTGTACCCTCAGTGAGAGGATAGGAAATATACACAAGATATATGTACACAATAGCAAAAATATGCAGTATAGTCTTAGAAAACAGTGCAAACAATGTATAGTTACAATAGGATGCAATGGGGACACATAGGGATAGGGGCAACACAAACCATATACTCCAAAAGTGGAATGCGAACCACGAATGGACCCCAAACCTATGTGACCTTGTAGAGGGTCGCTGGGACTATTAGAAAATAGTGAGAGTTAGAAAAATAACCCTCCCCAAGACCCTGAAAAGTGAGTGCAAAGTGCACTAAAGTTCCCCTAAGGACAAAGAAGTCGTGTTAGAGGAATAATGCAGGAAAGACACAAACCAACAATGCAACAACGATGGATTTCCAATCTAGGGTACCTGTGGAACAAGGGGACCAAGTCCAAAAGTCACAAGCAAGTCGGAGATGGGCATATGCCCAGGAAATGCCAGCTGTGGATGCAAAGAAGCTTCTACTGGACAGAAGAAGCAGAGGTTTCTGCAGGAACGAAAAGGGCTAGAGTCTTCCCCTTTGGTGGACGGATCCCTCTTGCCGTGGAGAGTCGTGCAGAAGTGTTTTCCCGCCGAAAGAACGCCAACAAGCCTTGCTAGCTGCAAATTGTGCGGTTAGCGTTTTTGGATGCTGCTGTGGCCCAGGAGGGACCAGGAGGTCGCAAATTGGACCAGGAGGTAGAGGGGACGTCGAGCAAGACAAGGAGCCCTCTTAGCAGCAGGTAGCACCCTAAGAAGTGCCAGAAACAGGCACTACAAGGATGCGTGAAATGGTGCTCACCCAAAGTTACACAAAGGAGTCCCACGTCGCCGGAGACCAACTTAGAAAGTCGTGCAATGCAGGTTAGAGTGCCGTGGACCCAGGCTTGGCTGTGCACAAAGGATTTCCGCCGGAAGTGCACAGGGGCCGGAGTAGCTGCAAAAGTCGCGGTTCCCAGCAATGCAGTCTAGCGAGGTGAGGCAAGGACTTACCTCCACCAAACTTGGACTGAAGAGTCACTGGACTGTGGGGGTCACTTGGACAGAGTTGCTGGATTCGAGGGACCTCGCTCGTCGTGCTGAGAGGAGACCCAAGGGACCGGTAATCCAGCTTTTTGGTGCCTGCGGTTGCAGGGGGAAGATTCCGTCGACCCACGGGAGATTTCTTCGGAGCTTCTAGTGCAGAGAGGAGGCAGACTACCCCCACAGCATGCACCACCAGGAAAACAGTCGAGAAGGCGGCAGGATCAGCGTTACAGAGTTGCAGTAGTCGTCTTTGCTACTATGTTGCAGTCTTGCAGGCTTCCAGCGCGGTCAGCAGTCGATTCCTTGGCAGAAGGTGAAGAGAGAGATGCAGAGGAACTCGGCTGAGCTCTTGCATTCGTTATCTAAAGTTTCCCCAGAGACAAAGACCCTAAATAGCCAGAAAAGAGGGTTTGGCTACCTAGGAGAGAGGATAGGCTAGCAACACCTGAAGGAGCCTATCACAAGGAGTCTCTGACGTCACCTGGTGGCACTGGCCACTCAGAGCAGTCCAGTGTGCTGGCAGCACCTCTGTTTCCAAGATGGCAGAGGTCTGGAGCACACTGGAGGAGCTCTGGACACCTCCCAGGGGAGGTGCAGGTCAGGGGAGTGGTCACTCCCCTTTCCTTTGTCCAGTTTCGCGCCAGAGCAGGGCTAAGGGGTCCCCTGAACCGGTGTAGACTGGCTTATGCAGAATTGGGCACATCTGTGCCCAAGAAAGCATTTCCAGAGGCTGGGGGAGGCTACTCCTCCCCTGCCTTCACACCATTTTCCAAAGGGAGAGGGTGTAACACCCTCTCTCAGAGGAAGTCCTTTGTTCTGCCATCCTGGGCCAGGCCTGGCTGGACCCCAGGAGGGCAGATGCCTGTCTGAGGGGTTGGCAGCAGCAGCAGCTGCAGTGAAACCCCAGGAAGGGCAGTTTGGCAGTACCAGGGTCTGTGCTACAGACCACTGGGATCATGGGATTGTGTCAACTATGCCAGGATGGCATAGAGGGGGCAATTCCATGATCATAGACATGTTACATGGCCATATTCGGAGTTACCATTGTGAAGCTACATATAGGTAGTGACCTATATGTAGTGCACGCGTGTAATGGTGTCCCCGCACTCACAAAGTCCGGGGGATTGGCCCTGAACAATGTGGGGGCACCTTGGCTAGTGCCAGGGTGCCCTCACACTAAGTAACTTTGCACCCAACCTTTACCAGGTGAAGGTTAGACATATAGGTGACTTATAAGTTACTTAAGTGCAGTGGTAAATGGCTGTGAAATAACATGGACGTTATTTCACTCAGGCTGCACTGGCAGGCCTGTGTAAGAATTGTCAGAGCTCCCTATGGGTGGCAAAAGAAATGCTGCAGCCCATAGGGATCTCCTGGAACCCCAATACCCTGGGTACCTCAGTACCATATACTAGGGAATTATAAGGGTGTTCCAGTAAGCCAATGTAAATTGGTAAAATTGGTCACTAGCCTGTTAGTGACAATTTGAAAGAAATGAGAGAGCATAACCACTGAGGTTCTGATTAGCAGAGCCTCAGTGAGACAGTTAGGCACCACACAGGGAACACATACATATAGGCCACAAACTTCTGAGCACTGGGGTCCTGACTAGCAGGGTCCCAGTGACACATAACAAACATACTGAAAACATAGGGTTTTCACTATGAGCACCGGGCCCTGGCTAGCAGGATCCCAGTGAGACAGTGAAAACACCCTGACATACACTCACAAACAGGCCAAAAGTGGGGGTAACAAGGCTAGAAAGAGGCTACTTTCTCACCCAACCCCCCCCCCAAACGAAGGACAATAAGGCTAACCTTGGCCAGTTGAGACTTTATTGTCTAAGTGGTGATAAGTAGAGAGTAGCTCTGCAATAGACTGATTACTCCCTTTATCATCCACTATATGGTTACTTCCCTGTGGGGATGTAAACCACCCTGTTTGAAGTTTTTTAGCTAAGCAACAATGTGAAGTAGTATTTTCAGAGTTTCTATCAGTAAGTTTTAGTTTAGAGCAGTGGGAATTGTCCACTGAACCTATTTGTAGTGATGGAAATGCCAGACAGGGATGCTGTCTCAGAAAAGCCATAGCTGGGCAAAAACTTTGTCCATATGGCTGGAAGAGAGAACAGGGATGCTGTTTCTCTTGAGTTGGAGCAGGGCAGGGATGCTGTCCTATGAGCTCCACACTAGGGCAGGGATGCTGTCCTAAGTGTTGTGAGGCAGTGCAGGGTTTCTGCACTAAAGTTTCTCTGGGAGGGTTGGAGGGATGCTCCATGTTAACTAAAATGGTGCTCTTTTTCTCTCCAATGTTAGTTATCCCACAGAGAGGTACTTCTACCTCAGGGAGTCCAGCTGTGCCAGCTGATGATTCCCTTGGAGCAGGTGCCACCCCAGGAGAGGTTTCTTCCACCACAGGAATGGTATCCTGAATGGTAGAGTGGTTATGGGATACTGTGATACCCTTTTTACCTGTTGATGGAGAGGGATCCTGAGTTTTCAGGCCTTCTCTCCTTTGCTTTTTCATTTCAGTAGAAATGAGAGGGAACAATTCCTCTGGGATGCCCAGCATGGCTGCATGAGCATAAAACTCTACATCAGCCCAACCTGAGGCCTCTAGGTCATTACCTAAGAGACAGTCTACAGGTAAGCTAGGTGATACCACCACCTGCTTAGGGCCAGTAACTCCACCCCAACTAAACTGAATTATAGCTAAGGGAAGAAACTTAGTGGAGTTATGGACATCAATAATCTTATACTGTTGTCCAATGATGTGTTGATCAGGGTGCACTAGGTTTTCAGTCACCAAAGTGATACTGGCACCTGTGTCCCTGTAGGCCAAGGCCTCAACACCATTTATTGAAACTGTCTGCCTGTACTTATCCATTGTAAGGGGACAAGCAGCCAGTGTGGCAAGGCCAATGCCACTAGGTGTGACAGAAACTGTCTTGGGACTGACTACCCCAGTTTCTATGATGGACCCATAAGTGAACCCAACTACACCCTTTGCTTGACTGTTGCCAGAAGTCCCACCACTAGTACCACTACTGCTAGGGGCACTAGAGCTTGATGTATTAGTGGTGGTAGGCTCAGGGGGTTTACCTGGACAGGACTTATCCCCTGGCCTATGGCCTCTATTTTTACACACAAAGCACCAAGGCTTTTTAAATTGTGTAGGTTGAGAAGAAGAGGAAGAATTTGTTTTATCCCCACCCCCTGAAGGGTGTTTAAGATTTGAAGTGGGATCTTTGGTTTTACCCTTATCCCCATGCTTATCTTGAGATTTTTCACCATCTTTCTTATTAGTGTTCCCTTTGTCACCCCCTGTATGAACCTTTCTGTTCACCCTTGTTCTGACCCATTTGTCTGCCTTCTTTCCCAATTCTTGGGGAGAGGTCAGATCAGAGTCCACCAAGTACTGGTACAACAAATCAGACACACAATTATTAAGAATATGCTCTCTCAGGATCAAGTTATACAGGCTGTCATAATCAGTAACTTTACTGCCATGTAACCACCCCTCCAAGGCCTTCACTGAATGGTCAATGAAATCAACCCAGTCTTGTGAAGACTCCTTTTTGGTCTCTCTGAACTTTATCCTGTACTGTTCAGTGGTTAAGCCATAAGCATCCAGGAGTGCATTCTTAAGAACTGTAAAATTATTGGCATCACTTTCTTTCACAGTAAGGAGCATATCCCTACCTTTTCCACTAAATGATAGCCATAGGATAGCAGCCCACTGCCTTTGAGGGACATCCTGTACAACACAGGCCCGCACAAGTGCAGCAAACCACTTGTTAATGTCATCCCCCTCCTTATAAGGGGGAACTATCTTATGCAGATTCCTGGAATCATGCTCTTTTGCAGGATGACTATGGGGAATACTGCTGCTGCCACCATGGGTTTCTAAACCCAGTTTCTGTCTCTCCTTCTCTACTTCTAAAGTCTGTCTATCCAAATCCAGCTGTTGCTTCTTGAGCTTCAGTCTGGTTTGTTCCACTCTCAATCTATTGAGCTCCCTTTCTAACAATCTGTCATCAGGGTGGGTGGGAGGGACATGCCTTGAAACAGAAGTATGGTGAGAATGGACAGAAGGAGACCTGTCCCTTACAGAGGGCACCCTAACAGCTTGGCTGACAGTGTAATGTGAGAGCACATCATCTGTATGATGTGACTCCACCTCAGTACCAACTATGCTAGACTGTCTTGTAATGGGAAGGCTACGAAGTTTCTTTCCTGAACCTTTACCTGGGGGAGTCCCTGGATCAGATTGGGAACCATTAGCTACTTTTTCAACAGATAGGGCACTTTTAGCCTTATCTTGTTCTCTAAGCATGTTAAGTAACAATTCCAAGGAAGGATTCTTCCCTACACTCAAACCTCTTTCTACACAGAGACTCCTTGCTCCTTTCCAGCTAAGGTGGTCATATGCAAGTTTGGACAGATCCACATTTTGGCATGTGCCAGACATTTTTAGAAAGAGTTAAAGTGATAGAAAAAGGATAAAAAAGTTTTCAGAACTTTTAGAAAGACAGAAAAAAAAACTTTTTAAACTTTTTAGAACTTTTTAGAAAGTTTAGAAGTTTTTTTCAGCACTTAGAAAAGAGTGAAAAGAGGAAATGCAAAACTTTTTGGCTATGTGTATATACACTGAACTTGTTTTGTATATTTTTCACTTATGAAAAGTACAATGACAAGAGTGGTAAGTAGTCTCAAAGCACTTATCCCACCGCTGCACAACCAATGTAGGAGGCTGGACTGGCTTGTAGTGAGTACCAAGGGGTACTTGCACCTTGCACCAGGCCCAGTTATCCCTTATTAGTGTATAGGGTGTCTAGCAGCTTAGGCTGATAGATAATGGTAGCTTAGCAGAGCAGCTTAGGCTGAACTAGGAGACGCGTGAAGCTACTACTGTACCACTTAGTGTCATATGCACAATATCATAAGAAAACACAATACACAGTTATACTAAAAATAAAGGTACTTTATTTTTATGACAATATGCCAAAGTATCTTAGAGTGTACCCTCAGTGAGAGGATAGGAAATATACACAAGATATATGTACACAATAGCAAAAATATGCAGTATAGTCTTAGAAAACAGTGCAAACAATGTATAGTTACAATAGGATGCAATGGGGACACATAGGGATAGGGGCAACACAAACCATATACTCCAAAAGTGGAATGCGAGCCACGAATGGACCCCAAACCTATGTGACCTTATAGAGGGTCGCTGGGACTATTAGAAAATAGTGAGAGTTAGAAAAATAACCCTCCCCAAGACCCTGAAAAGTGAGTGCAAAGTGCACTAAAGTTCCCCTAAGGACAAAGAAGTCGTGTTAGAGGAATAATGCAGGAAAGACACAAACCAACAATGCAACAATGATGGATTTCCAATCTAGGGTACCTGTGGAACAAGGGGACCAAGTCCAAAAGTCACAAGCAAGTCGGAGATGGGCATATGCCCAGGAAATGCCAGCTGTGGATGCAAAGAAGCTTCTACTGGACAGAAGAAGCAGAGGTTTCTGCAAGAACGAAAAGGGCTAGAGACTTCCCCTTTGGTGGACGGATCCCTCTTACCGTAGAGAGTTGTGCAGAAGTGTTTTCCCGCCGAAAGAATGCCAACAAGCCTTGCTAGCTGCAAATCGTGCAGTTAGTGTTTTTGGATGCTGCTGTGACCCAGGAGGGACCAGGAGGTCGCAAATTGGACCAGGAGGTAGAGGGGACGTCGAGCAAGACAAGGAGCCCTCTTAGCAGCAGGTAGCACCCGGAGAAGTGCCAGAAACAGGCACTACGAGGATGTGTGAAACAGTGCTCACCCGAAGTTACACAAAGGAGTCCCACGTCGCCGGAGACCAACTTAGAAAGTCGTGCAATGCAGGTTAGAGTGCCGTGGACTCAGGCTTGGCTGTGCACAAAGGATTTCCGCCGGAAGTGCACAGGGGCCGGAGTAGCTGCAAAAGTCGCGGTTCCCAGCAATGCAGTCTAGCGAGGTGAGGCAAGGACTTACCTCCACCAAACTTGGACTGAAGAGTCACTGGACTGTGGGGGTCACTTGGACAGAGTTGCTGGATTCGAGGGACCTCGCTCGTCGTGCTGAGAGGGGACGCAAGGGACCGGTAATCCAGCTTTTTGGTGCCTGCGGTTGCAGGGGGAAGATTCCGTCGACCCACGGGAGATTTCTTCGGAGCTTCTAGTGCAGAGAGGAGGCAGACTACCCCCGCAGCATGCACCACCAGGAAAACAGTCAAGAAGGCGGCAGGATCAGCGTTACAGAGTTGCAGTAGTCGTCTTTGCTACTATGTTGCAGTTTTGCAGGCTTCCAGCGCGGTCAGCAGTCGATTCCTTGGCAGAAGGTGAAGAGAGAGATGCAGAGGAACTCGGCTGAGCTCTTGCATTCGTTATCTAAAGTTTCCCCAGAGACAGAGACCCTAAATAGCCAGAAAAGAGGGTTTGGCTACCTAGGAGAGAGGATAGGCTAGCAACACCTGAAGGAGCCTATCACAAGGAGTCTCTGACGTCACCTGGTGGCACTGGCCACTCAGAGCAGTCCAGTGTGCCAGCAGCACCTCTGTTTCCAAGATGGCAGAGGTCTGGAGCACACTGGAGGAGCTCTGGACACCTCCCAGGGGAGGTGCAGGTCAGGGGAGTGGTCACTCCCCTTTCCTTTGTCCAGTTTCGCGCCAGAGCAGGGCTAAGGGGTCCCCTGAACCGGTGTAGACTGGCTTATTCAGAATTGGGCACATCTGTGCCCAAGAAAGCATTTCCAGAGGCTGGGCGAGGCTACTCCTCCCCTGCCTTCACACCATTTTCCAAAGGGAGAAGGTGTAACACCCTCTCTCAGAGGAAGTCCTTTGTTCTGCCATCCTGGGCCAGGCCTGGCTGGACCCCAGGAGGGCAGATGCCTGTCTGAGGGGTTGGCAGCAGCAGCAGCTGCAGTGAAACCCCAGGAAGGGCAGTTTGGCAGTACCAGGGTCTGTGCTACAGACCACTGGGATCATGGGATTGTACCAACTATGCCAGGATGGCATAGAGGGGGCAATTCCATGATCATAGACATGTTACATGGCCATATTCGGAGTTACCATTGTGAAGCTACATATAGGTAGTGACCTATATGTAGTGCACGCGTGTAATGGTGTCCCCGCACTCACAAAGTCTGGGGAATTGGCCCTGAACAATGTGGGGGCACCTTGGCTAGTGCCAGGGTGCCCTCACACTAAGTAACTTTGCACCTAACCTTTACCAGGTAAAGGTTAGACATATAGGTGACTTATAAGTTACTTAAGTGCAGTGTAAAATGGTTGTGAAATAACGTGGACGTTATTTCACTCAGGCTGCAGTGGCAGGCCTGTGTAAGAATTGTCAGAGCTCCCTATGGGTGGCAAAAGAAATGCTGCAGCCCATAGGGATCTCCTGGAACCCCAATACCCTGGGTACCTCAGTACCATATACTAGGGAATTATAAGGGTGTTCCAGTAAGCCAATGTAAATTGGTAAAATTGGTCACTAGCCTGTTAGTGACAATTTGAAAGAAATGAGAGAGCATAACCACTGAGGTTCTGATTAGCAGAGCCTCAGTGAGACAGTTAGGCACCACACAGGGAACACATACATATAGGCCACAAACTTATGAGCACTGGGGTCCTGACTAGCAGGGTCCCAGTGACACATAACAAACATACTGAAAACATAGGGTTTTCACTATGAGCACCGGGCCCTGGCTAGCAGGATCCCAGTGAGACAGTGAAAACACCCTGACATACACTCACAAACAGGCCAAAAGTGGGGGTAACAAGGCTAGAAAGAGGCTACTTTCTCACAGTATGTGAAAGAGTACTTCTGGAGTAGTATTTCCCATACTCTCAAGTCCATTTCTGAATGGGAACCAAAAACACCCAACATGGGAGTATTCAGGGCATGTTAATTTACAATTAGTACAAATTGAAAGTTCTGTGCAGGCTCTGCAGTTTTACTAATAGAGAGTTGGGCATTTTTGGGGCTGATTCTCAAAGATGTTTACAAGCACTTAAGTGAGCTTCCAACCATGGAGGTGTTTATGAGTACATGAAGTAATGCTATACATCAGTGGTTCCCAACCTTTTGACTTCTGTGGACCCCCACTTTATCATTACTGGAACCCAGGGACCCCCACTGAATCATTATTGGAATCCGGGGACCCCCCCAACGAGTCATTTCTGAAATCCTTAAAGGAAAACGAGATGCATTACATAACTAAAAAATGAAACGTTTCCGTTTCATTTTTTCAGAGCAGGCAGTGGTCCATGGGACCACTGCCTGCTCTGAAAAAATGTTTTTCATGCCATTCACAAAGGGGAAGGGGTCCCATAGGGACCCCTTCCCCTTTGTGAATGGGTTCCCACCAGTGTGACACTGGTGGTAACTGTGATTGCTTTGCGACTGCCTTCGTGGTCACAAAACAATACAGCATCGCGCTGCGACTCGCAATTAGGAAGGGGAACACCCCTTCCTAATTGCGACTCGCAGTCCCATTTTGCGAGTCAGTAACCAGGTTACCGACTCGTAAAACAGGGATGGGTCATCGCGATGTGCTTTTTGCACGTTGCAAACAGCAAAATTCGCTGTTTGCGACGTGCAAAAAGGATTGTACATCTGGCCCCTGATCTGTTAATTTTATTGAATTTTCTCAGCAGTCACATACATCCTGAGAAGGCTTCGCAGACCCCCAGGGGTCCCCGGACCACAGGTTGGGAACTACTGCTATACATGTACAAATTCAGGCACTCATAAATGGCTTTGTGAGTTGGCCCGGGTGAGCCCACCAGTCAGGAAAGGGAACCAGGAGTGGACTCCCTGGTGTATTCATGTGCCAGTTTCATATGCTCCATGTGCCTCCAACGAGGCACACACAAATACCGCAGTTGTGTGTCTGCTGCACTAACATTACACGGAATATCATATTATGGTGTAACAAGGAATGGTATAATACGATATTCACAGAAAGAACTGAAGTTTTAAGTAAAAAAAGCAAAAACGAAACAGCATTTGTAGGAGTGCAGGAAATCTGTTTCATTTGGGAATAACACAGTATACCTGCTTATGATGTCATGAATTGGATTCATTAGTGATTCTGAAATTGTTTCAGTTATAACTGGAGAAAATACACAAAAAATATAATACATCAGAATCTGCTTGCCTTGCCTGCTCCACACAAAGAAATGTTCATTTGTTTTAGCTCGTGTTTGTTTTACCCTAGTAGAAATGTGTTGTTTACATTACACTTTAGCATAAGGAGGCAATGTACTTCTTTTCTGTTTGCACTGCTTGTATTTTGGAAGAGCAGATAGCAAATGTGAGGTCCGGGTGTGCTAAGGAACACTTGGCATAGCATCATCCCTCACCTGCTCCTGGACCAGCAAGTTACTAAGAAACATAAACAAGCGCCTTGATACTCTCTCGGGTGATTAGTGCACTATATAAATTAATATAACATAACAAACAAGGCACTGAATGCTGAATTAAAAAACTGTGATTGTCTTGAGCACACTACAGTGCTGCAAAAAGATGCAACACTCTTCAGGCCTCACTATGGCCCATTGTGCTCCTGATGTCTTCCAAGGATGCTTCGAGGAGCTGAAGAACCCGCTGCTCCCTATTTCTAGCACCACTTGGAGGACCTCAGGTAGGGCATTAACAGTTCAAGAACAGTTGTATTTCAACAAAAAGTTAGGAACCGATTTTTGGAGAATTAAAAACGATTGGGACCATCGTCCCCACTAGATCCCTCTCACTTCACCCCTGATCTTGTGTTCGCCGAGTATAAGTGACCTCACCACCTTGCACCGTCTCGTCCGGTGACCCTACTGCCTTGTTTCCAGCACCCACTGACACCTAGTATGGTTCTGTAACCTGGCGAGAGAGCGGCCATGGGCTCGTGTGTTGCCTTATCCAGTAAGGGGGGGGTTGCAAGTGTTGCGCTCTCACTTGCGGTGTCTCAGTGGGAGATGATGCACAGTTAGCTACACCATGTAGAGTGTGTGGTTGGAAGGATGTTGTCTTTGTTTTGATCCTACGTGGGAAGTGTTTCCAGCTCATGTGTGGTGCCCATCGAGGTGCTGTTATCGTTTTGTGGCACACGGCACTTACCGGTGTGGAGGATGAAGAGGTGTGACAGACACAGGTGCTCAGTCCACAGTCTAGTCTGGCAGCTTTGAACAGCTCTGCAGGTCCCTCTGAGGTATTTCTCTTGACCATAGTTTACTCAGCTGGGTACCGCACGGGGTTCTCCAACCTGATGTTCAGTTTCTATTTTAGGATCCTGAGCAGGCGCAGTCTGGAAGGAAAAGGTGGGGGGATCTGTTGGAAAGGACCTTGTTATTTTCATCCTAGGTCTGCATGTCATCGTGAGATGCAAAGAAGCTGTCCTAGTGTGACGCTAGTTGGGACTTGCAGTGAGGCAGAAGATCAGAGTCCTCCGGTTGGCCGGCAGTATGTGACAGATCTCTTCAGTTATTCCACGCCTGTGCAGCTGCTGATAGCTGGTTTATTGGCTAGCATTGTACTAGGTGATGGAAACAAAACATAGCAGATACATCTTATGGGAGTGTAGGCAGATTAAGCTATAGTTGACTGTTGCAGTATTACTTTTAGTGGGGGCCGGAAGAGTTATATATGAGCTGACATTACTATATAACACTCAGGAAGGCATACGTCAGCCCTACTTATGTCTCAAAACCCAGACACAGAGACGTCCTGGAATGCCACTGCTTGGAGTCATTAGAGAATCACAACTGGGAAGGATGGTTGTTCACTCAGTGGCCCCTGTGAAACCAGGATTTACTGCACAAGGCAGATCCATGGAACCAGTGAGTGGTCTGTGTACTCTGTGCAGAGCTGGAGGAGTAATCCAAATACTGTTTGAACGCACAAAGGGAACCCAGGGGGCCGCAGATAATCAGAGGCTTGAAGCCCAACTGGTTCCTAGTCTGGACACCAGCCTTCATTTTCAGTCCGCCTTTAGGATGTGATGGCCACTGAACTCTGTGTGTAACCCTCACCCTGGTCCTCGTTCCCCTTCTAGGATGTGATGACCACTGGACGCTGTGTTTAACCCTCACCCTCACCCTGGCCCTCCCTCAACCTCTAGGTTGTGATGGCCACCCCGTGCTGTGTGTAACTATCACCCTGGTCCTCGCCCCACCTCTAGACATTCACTGGATGCTGTGTGTAACCCTCACCCTGGTCCTCACTCCCCCTCTAGATTGTGATGGCCACGCCATGCTGTGTATAACCTTCACTCTGGCCCTCGCTCCTCCTCTAGGTTGTGATGGCGACACCGTGCTGAGTGTAACCCTCAACCTGGCCCTCGCTCCACCTCAAGGATGTGACGACCACTGGACGCTGTGTGTAACCCTAACTCTCATCTTCACTTCTCCTCTAGATTGTGGTGGCCATCCCGCACAGTGTGTAACCCTCACCCTGGTCTTCGCTCCCCTCTAGGTTGTGATGGCCACCACAAGCTGAGTGTAACCCTCACCCTGGCCCTCGCTCCTCCTCTAGGTTGTGATGGCCACCCTGTCCTGTATGTAACTATCACCCTGGTCCACGCTCCCCCTGTAGGAAGTAACACGCACTGGATTCTGGGTGTAACCCTCACCCTGGCCTTCGCTCCTCCTCTAGGTTGTGATGGCCACCCCGTGCTGAGTGTAACCCTCACCCTGGCCCTTGCTCCCTCTCTAGGTTGTGAAGGCCATCATGTGCTGTCTGTAATCCTCACCCTGGTCCTTTCTTCCCCTCTAGGATGTGACACCCACTGGACGCTGTGTGTAACCCTCACCCTGGTCCTCACTCGCCCTCTAGGATGTGACGACCACTGTGCGCTGTGTGTAACCCTCACCCTAGTCCTTGCTCCCCTCTAGGTTGTGATGGACACCCCGTGCTGAGTGTAACCCTCACCCTGGTCCTCGCTCCCCCTCTAGGATGTGACGACCACTGGACGCTGTGTGTAACCCTCACCCTGGCCCTCGCTCCCCTCTAGGTTGTGATGGCCACTTTGTGCTGAGTGTAACCCTCACCCTGGCCTTCGTTCCGACTCTAGGATGTGATGACCACTGGACGCTGTGTGTAACCCTCACCCTGGTCCTTGCTCTCCCTCTAGGTTGTGATGGCCACCCCGCATGGTGTGTAACCCTCACCCTGGCCCTCGCTCCCCTCTAGGATGTGAATGCCAGTGGACGCTGTGTGTAACCCTCACCCTGGTCCTCGTTCCCCTCTAGGTTGTGATAGCCACCCCTTGCTGAGTGTTACCCTCACCCTGGCCCTCGCTCCACCTCTAGGTTGTGATGGCCACCCCATGCTGGGTGTAACTATCACCCTGGTCCTTGCTTCACCTCTAGGATGTGACACCCACTGGACGCGATGTGTAACCCTCACCCTGGTCCTCACTCCTCCTCTAAATTTTGGTGGCCACCCCACTCTGTGTGTAACCCTCACTGTGCCCTCGCTCCTCCTCTAGGTTGTAATGACCACCCCGTACTGAGTGTAACCTTCACCCTGGCCCTCGCTCCACCTCTAGGATGTGATGACCACTGGACGCTGTGTGTAACCCTCACCCTGGTCCTCGCTCCATGTCAGGGTTGTGATGGCCATCACATGCTGTGTGTAATCCTCACCCTTGTCCTTGCTCCCCCTCTAGGTTGTGATGGCCACCCCGCATGGTGTGCAGCCTTCACCCTGGTCCTTGCTCCCCTCTAGGATGTGACTGCCACTGGACGTTGTGTGTAACCCTCACCATGGTCCTCGCTCCCCTCTAGATTGTGATGGCCACCCTCTGCTGAGTGTAACCTCACCCTGGCCCTCGCTCCACCTCTCGGTTGTGATGGCGACCCCGTGCTGTGTGTAACTATCACCCTGGTTCTCGCTCCCCCTCTAGGATGTGACACCCACTGGACGCTGTGTGTAACCCTCACCCTGGTCCTCACTCCTCCTCTAGATACTGGTAGCCACCCCGCACTGTGTGTAACCCTCACCCTGGTCCTCGCTTCCGCTTTAGGATGTGACAACCACTGAACGCGATGGGTAATCCTCACCCTGGTCCTCGCTCCCCTCTAGGTTGTGATGGACACCCCATGCTGAGTGTAACCCTCACCCTGGTCCTCGTTCCCCTTCTAGGATGTGACAGCCACTGGACGCTGTGTGTAACCCTCACCCTGGTCCTCACTCCCCCTCTAGATTGTGGTGGCCAACCCGCACTGTGTGTAACCCTCACCCTGGCCCTCGCTCCTCCTCTAGGTTGTGATGGCCAACCTGTCCTGTGTGCAACCCTCACCCTGGTCCTCGTTCCCCTCTTGTTTGTGATGGCCACTCCGTGCTGTGTGTGTATCTATCACCCTGGTCCTTGCTCCATGTCAAGGTTGTGATGGTCATCACGTGCTGTGTGTAATCCTCACCCTGGTCCTCGCTCCCCTCTAGGATGTGACACCCACTGGACCCTGTGTGTAACCCTCACCCTGGTCTTCACTCCTCCTCTAGATACTGGTGGCCATCCCGCACTGTGTGTAACCCTCACCCTGGTCCTCGCTTCCCCTTTAGGATGTGATGACCACTGGACGCAATGTGTAACCCTCACCCTGGTCCTCGCTCCCCTCTAGGTTGTCGTGGCCACCCCACACTGTGTGTAACCCTCACCCTGGCCCTCGCTCCTCCTCTAGGTGGTGATGGCCACCCCATGCTGTGTGTGTATTTATCACCCTGGTCCTCGCTCCATGTCAAGGTTGTGATGGCCATCACGTGCTGTGTGTAATCCTCACTCTGGTCCTTGCTCTCCTCTAGGATGTGACACCCACTGGACGCTGTGTGTAACCCTCACCTGGTCCTTGCTCCCCTCTAGGTTGTGATGGACACCCCATGCTGAGTGTAACCCTCACCCTGGTCCTCTTTCCCCCTCTAGGATGTGACAGCCACTGGACGCTGTGTGTAACCCTCACCCTGGTCCTCACTCCCCCTCTAGATGGTGGTGGCCAACCCGCACTGTGTGTAACCCTCACCCTGGTCCTCGCTCCTCCTCTAGGTTGTGATGGCCAACCTGTCCTGTGTGTAACCCTCACCCTGGTCCTCGTTCCCCTCTTGGTTGTGATTGCCACCCCGTACTGAGTGTAACCTTCACCCTGGCCATTGCTCCACATCTAGGTTGTGATGGCCATCCAGTGCTGTGTGTGTATCTACCACCCTGGTCCTTGCTCCATGTCAAGGTTGTAATGGCCATCATGTGCTGTGTGTAATCCTCACCCTGGTCCTTGCTCCCCACTAGGATGTGACTGCCACTGGAAGTTGTGTGTAACCCTCACCCTGGTCCTCGCTCCCCACTAGATTGTGATGGCCACCCTCTGATGAGTGTAACCACACCCTGGCCCTCGCTCCACCTCTAGGTTGTGATGGCCACCCCGTGCTGTGTGTAACTATCACCCTGGTTCTCGCTCCCCCTCTAGGATGTGACACCCACTGGATGCTGTGTGTAACACTCACCCTGGTCCTCACTCCTCCTCTAGATACTGGTGGCCACCCTGCACTGTGTGTAACCCTCACCCTGGTCCTCGCTTCCCCTTTAGGATGTGATGACCACTGGACACTGTGTGTAACCCTCTCCCTGCTCCTCGCTCTCTTCTAGGTTGTGATGGCCACACCATGCTGTGTGTAACCCTCATCCTGACCCTAGATCCGCGTCTAGGTTGTGATGGAAACTGGAAGCTGTGTGTAACCCTTACCCTCGCCCATGCTTCGCCTCTAGGTTGTGACGGCCACCCAGTGCTGTGTGTAACCCTCAACCTGGTCCGCCCTCCCCTCTAGGATGTGATGGCCACCGTGAGCTGTGTGTAACCCTCCACCCTGGGCCTTGCTCCGCCTCAAGGTGGTCATACCCACTGGACGCTATGTGTAACCCTCACCCTGGCCACCCCGAACTGTGTGTAATCTTCACCCTGGTCCTTGCTTCCCTCTATGATATGGTGGCGCTGTGTGTAACCCGCCTTGGTCCTCACCTCCACTCTAGGTTGTGATGGGCACCAGGACCTGTGTGTAACCCTCACGCTGGCCCTTGCTCCCCCTCTAGGTTGTGATGGCCACCCCGCGATGAGTGTAACACTCACCCTGGTCCTTGTACCCCCACTAGGTTGTGATGCCCACCCAGTGCTGTGTCTGACCCTCACCCTGGTCCTCGTGCTGTGTGTAACCACTGGATGACATGTGTAACCCTCTCCCTGGTACTTGTTCTGTCTCTAGGTTGAGATGCCCACCCCGCATGGTGTGTAACCCTCATCCTGGTCCTCGCTCCCCTCTAGCATATGACTGCCACCTGGATGCTGTATGTAACCCTAACCCTGATCCTCTCTCCACCTGCAGATTGTGATGGCCAGTGGACTCTAAGTTGTGATGGCCACCATGTGCTGTGTAACCCTCACCTGGTCCAAGCTCCCCCTCTAGGCTGTCTTGGCCAACTTCTGCTGTATGTAAACCTCACTCTGGTCTTCACTCCCCCTCTAGATGTGATGGCCACCCCGCTGTGTGTAACCCTTACCATGATCCTCGCTCCCCTCTAGGATGTGATGGCCACCATTTGCTGCATGTAACTCTTACCCTGGTCCTCACTCCCATCTAGGATGTCATGGCCGCCGCAAGATGTGTGTAACCCTCACCCTGGTCCTCGCTCCACCTCTAGGATGTGACAGCCACCCCACAATGGGTGTAACCCTCACCCTGGTCCACTCTCCCCCTCTAGGTTGGGATGGCCACCTTGTGCTGTGTGTAACCCTCACCCTGGTCCACTCTCCCCCTCTAGGATGTGATGGCCACCTTGTGTTGTTTGTAATCCTCACCCTGGTCCTCCCTTCCCCACTAGCTTGTGATGGCCACTGGACGCAGTGTGTAACCCTCACGCTGGCCCTCGCTTCCCTCTAGGATGAGATGGCCACACCATGCTGTGTGTAAGCCTTACCCTGGCCCTCGCTCCCCCACTAGGTTGTGATGGCAACTGGACACTGTGTGTAACCCTTACCATGGCCCACGCTCCACCTCTAGGTTCTGATAGCCACCCGATGCTTTGTGTAACCCTCAACCTGGTGCTCCCTCCCATCTAGGATGTGATGGCCGCTGTCAGCTGTGTGTTACCCTCACCCTGGTCCTCGCTCCACCTCTAGGTTGTGTTACCCACTGGATGCTGTGTGTAACACTCACCCTGGCCACCCCGAACTGTGTGTAATCCTCACCCTGGTCCCTGCTTCCCGCTAGGATATGGTGGCCACCCTTTCACTGTGTCACCCCCACTCTAGGTGGCCACCTCGTCCTCATCCCCAGTCTAGGTTGTGATGGGCACCCTGGGATATGTGTAACACTCACCCAGGTCCTCGTACCCCCTCTAGGTTGTGATGCCAACCCAGTGCTGTGTTTGACTCTCATCCTGGCCCTCTGTACCCCTCCAGGTTGTAATGGTCACTGGACTATATGTGTAACCCTCACCCTGGTCCTTGTTCTGTCTCGAGGAGGTGATGGCCACCCTGCTCTGTGTGTAACCCTCACCCCGGTCCTCGCTCTCTTTCTTGATTGTGATGGCCACCCTGTGCTGTGTGTAGCCCTCACCCTGGCCCTCGCTTCCCCTCTAGGTTGTGATGGCCACCCTGTGCTGTGTGTAACCCTCACCATGGTCCTCGCTCCCCCTCTAGGATGTGACGCACACTGGACACTGTTTGTAACCCTCGCCCTGGTCCTTGCTCCACCTGTAGGTTGTGATGGCCACCCCATACTGTATGTAATCCTCTCCCTGGTCCTCACTCTCCATCTAGGTTGTGATGGCCACTTGGCACTGTGTGTATCCCTCATCCTGGTCCTTGCTCGCCTCTAGAATGTGATGGCCACAAACAATCTCCAGTACTCTGCTTACAGGTCTGCCATCTTCATGGCTTCCAGCCCCAGACAGGGGCATCTCACAGCCTGGGCACAAACACTCTCCATTACTCAGCTAACAGTTGTGCCATCTTCATGGCTTCCAGCCCTAGACAGGGGCATCTCACAGCCTGGGCAGGAACACTCTCACGTACTCTGTTTACAGCTCTGCCATCTTCACCACTTTTTTCCCCAGACAGGGGCCTCTCACAACCCGGGTACAAACAATCTCCAGTACTCCGCTCATAGCTCTGTCATCTTCGCGGCTTTCTGGCTCAGACAGGGGTGTTGGAAGCTGGCTCTGTATATACTGTGTATCTAAAGTAGATAATACTAATGCTCTCTTTTGTGGTAGGGTGATCAAGCAGTTAGGCTTGTCAGAGGGTAGTGCAAAGCATTTGTTGTACACACACAGACAATAAAGGAAGCACACACTCAATGACTAACTCCAGGCCAATGGTTTTTATATGGCAAAAATATATTTTGTTACTTTAATACTAGAACCAGAAGAAATGTGTTGCAGGTAAGTACAGTTGTAAGTAGGTATCAAGCATATGTATCAATTGTACTTTGTTTGGTTTTAGCAGATAACGTAGTTTACATGTAAGTATCAATTTTCTATTTCAAATGTTGACACAGTGCACTTTTTCATAAGCGTCCGTAGAGTACTGGGTGGGGGGAGTATTGATACAGTCTACAGGTAAGTACACAACTTAGGACTTCAGTCTTCAGGGGTTAGGAAGGCCACAGGTCAAAGTTTAGGTTGACCCCGAACATACACCACCAGCAACACGGGGCTGGCTGGTTGCAGAGGTCAAAGTTGGCATCAGGTTTGAAATTGAATCCTAAGAGGACTGGGAGTGCTCAGAAAAGATCTGCTTGCAGGTAAGTACTCGTGTCTTTGGAGAGCAGACCTGGGGTGTTTAGGTGAGCACCGGTGGGAGCCACTGGTAGGCATCAAACACACAGCCTCAGCCGCAAAGGGGCACCCGGGTGCAGGCTGCAAACACAAGGCTGGGCTCCCCATGCGTTTCAATAGGGGGATCCTGGGGGTCACAAAAGATGCTGCAGGCTGGGTCCAGGGGGTCGGTTCCAGAAAACCACAGGCTGGACAAGGAGGAGGGATGCCTGCTGAACATTGCTGGACCATCAGTCGGATTCCCCAAGGCCTGGGGCTGCAAGTGCAGGGGTACCTTTAGGCGTCGGGAATCTTCTTCGGATCCGGTAGCAGTCAATCAATCACAATATTTTCAATCAATCAATCACAATATTTATAAAGCGCGCTACGTACCCATAAGGGTTTCAAGGCGCTGTATGGGGGGGGGGGGTTGCTGCTATTGGTCGAAGAGCCAGGTCTTGAGGAGTCTCCTGAAGGTGAGAAGGTCCTGGGTCTGTCGTAGGGGGGTCGGGAGGGAGTTCCAGGTTTTGGCAGCGAGGTAGGAGAAGGATCTGCCGCCGGATGTCTTGCGTTGGAAGCGGGGAACGATGGCGAGGGAGAGGCTGGCAGAGCGGAGTTGGCGGGATGGGACGTAGAAGTTGAGTCTGTTGTTCAGGTAGGTGGGTCTGGCGTTGTAGAGTGCCTTGTGAGCGTGGGTGAGGAGCTTGAAGGTGATCCTCTTGTCCACGGGGAGCCAGTGGAGGTCCTTCAGGTGGTGGGAGATGTGGCATCGGCGGGGTACGCCGAGGACCAGTCGGGCGGAGGCGTTTTGGATGCGTTGGAGTCGTCGTAGGTCTTTTGCTGGGATGCCTGTGTAGAGTGCGTTGCCGTAGTCTAGTCTGCTACTGACGAGGGCCTGAGTCACAGTTTTTCTGGTTTCCGTTGGGATCCATTTGTAGATTCTACGGAGCATGCGGAGGGTGTTGTAGCAGGAGGAGGAAACTGCGTTGACCTGTTTGGACATGGTGAGGGCGGAGTCGAGGACGAAACCGAGGTTGCGTGCGTGGTTGGTTGGCGTTGGAGGGGGTCCCAGCGCGGGGGTGGGGTCAGGCGGAGGCATGGTGTTAAAGCTGTCGGCGATCTTCTGGAAGAAGAAGGTGGACAGGGCGTCGCAGAGTTCTTGGGATGGTGGGATGTCGTTGATGTTGGTGCTGGGGTTGAAGAGCTCTTTCACGATGCAGAAGAGTTCTTTGCTGTCGTGAGCGTTGTTGTTTAGGCGTTCTGTGAAGTGGGAGCATTTGGCGAGTCGGATTAGTTGGTGGTGCTTGCGGGTGGCTTCCTTGTGGGTTGCCAGGCTGTCCGGTGTGCGTTCGAGGAGCCATTTCTTCTTTAGTTTCTGGCATGTGCGTTTGGAGGTGATGAGTTCGTCGGTGAACCAGGCTGCTTTTTTCTTTTCTTGGTTGGCGGTGGGCCTCTTGAGTGGTGCGAGGGTGTTAGCGCAGTCGAGGATCCACCGTTGTAGGTTGATGGCGGCAGTGTCTGGGTCGGTAGGGTCGGTAGGCGGGTCCTGGACGAGGGTGCTGGTCAGTTGGTCTTCGGTGACTTTGCTCCAGCGGCGGTGAGGAGGTAGTGGGGTGCGGTGGTGTTCGGTGTGTTTCTTGAATGTGAAGTGGACGCAGTGGTGGTCGGTCTAGTGGAGTTCGGTGGTGTGGCTGAAGGAGACGTGGTTGCTTGCGGAGAAGATGGGATTGAGCGTGTGGCCGGCGATGTGGGTGGGTGTGTTGACCAGTTGTCTGAGTCCGAGGTTGGCGAGGTTGTCGGTCAGCGATGTGGTGTTGGCGTCGTTGTTGTTCTCCAGGTGGAAATTGAGGTCTCCAAGGAGGATGTAGTCCGTAGAGGCAAGGGCGTGGTGCTCGTGAGGTCGGCAATGGTGTTGCTGAAGGGGGCTCGTGGTCCTGGTGGTCAGTAGATGAGTGTTCCCCCGAGGGTGGTGTTGGGGTCCGTGTGGATCGGGAAGTGTAGGTGTTCAGCTGTCTTGAGGGTGTCGTCCGTGTGGGTGTGAATTTTGAGGGTGGATTTGTGGGCGATGGCAATTCCTCCTCCGATTCCGTTGGTGCGATCTCTTCTGGTGATCTTGTAGCCGTCAGGGATGGCTATGGAGATGTCGGGGCTGAGGAGTCGTTCCACCAGGTTTCGGTCAGGAAGGCTACGTCTGGGGCAGTGGAGTCGAGTAGGTCCCAGAGCTCGATGGCGTGCTTTCGTGTGGAGCGTGTGTTGAGGAGTATGCAGTGGAGGTGGTTGGTGTTGGTTCTTGCATGGTTCCTTGTTCTGTTGCAGGTGAAGTTGCTGGCGCTGCAGGAGAAGGGTCCTTTGGCAGTCAGTGGGGTTCTCTGTTTTCAGGCTGCAGGCATCGTTGTGTTGGCCAGGAGGGGTCAACCCCGGGTGGACACAGGGTTGGAATTGCCTGGTGACCCGCCCTGGACTGGTGGGCCACCTGGACACAGGCCGTGGGCTTCGGGTGCAGAGTCGGTAGGATTTGCGGATCCAGGGGGGCTCTGGAGTCCTTTGTTGGAGTTTCTTATGTACAGGGACACTGTCCTCAGGAGTTCTTGGTTCTATGCTGGGCAGTCCTCCTCTGGGGGTTTGTAAAAGTTGCTGGTCCCACAGAATGTGTCGCCTTTTTGGAGCAGGATTCTTTGGAGCTGCAGACAGGCCGGTAGGGCTTGGGCCACGTCAGTTGGTGTCTGGAGTCTCCTCTGCTCAGGGGCTGGCTTAGAAGTCCTTCTGCTTTCTTCTTCCTTCTTGTCTTGAGGTTGCCAGGAATCTGGTGAGCTAGGTTCAGGGGTGCCCCTAAATACTAGCTTTAGAGGCGTTACAGGGGTCAGAAGGCAGTAGCCAATGGCTACTGTCCCTGAGGATGACTACACCATTCTTGTGCCCACTCCCTTTGGGGAGCTGGGCACATTCCTAACCCTATGGGTCCCTGTCCTCCAAACCAAGATGGAGGATTCTGCAGGGAGGGGGTCACTTCAGCTCTGGACATCTTAAGGGTGGTCCTAGCTGGAGTGGTCACTACTCCATGTTTTGCCTAATTTTTCCACTGGACTTGCTGCCAAATGTGGGTCTTCATCCTGAGGGCAGGCATCTCCAGTAGCTGGAGTGCCCTGGGGCACTGTAACAGGAGGCCTGAGCCTTTGAGGCTCACCACCATGTGTTGCAGTTTCTACAGGGGGAGGTGTGGTTTCTGACTTCAGAGATGTAGGAAGTTGGCTCTGTATGTGCTATTTCAAAGTAAGGAATAGCATGCACAGAGTCCAAGGGTTCCCCTTAGAGGTAAAATAGTGGTAAAAATAGATAATACTAATGCTCTATTTTGTGGTAGTGTGGTCGAGCAGTAGGCTTATCCAAGGAGTAGTGTTAAGCATTTGTTGTACATACACATAGACAATAAATGAGGTACACACACTCAGAGACAAATCCAGCCAATAGGTTTTTATATAGAAAAATATCTTTTCTTAGTTTATTTTAGGAACCACAGGTTCAAATTCTACATGTAATATCTCATTCGAAAGGTATTGCAGGTAAGTACTTTAGGAACTTCAAATCATCAAAATTGCATGTATACTTTTCAAGTTATTGACAAATAGCTGTTTTAAAAGTGGACACTTAGTGCAATTTTCACAGTTCCTAGGGGAGGTAAGTATTTGTTAGGTTAACCAGGTAAGTAAGACACTTACAGGGCTTAGTTCTTGGTCCAAGGTAGCCCACCGTTGGGGGTTCAGAGCAACCCCAAAGTCACCACACCAGCAGCTCAGGGCCGGTCAGGTGCAGAGTTCAAAGTGGTGCCCAAAACGCATAGGCTAGAATGGAGAGAAGGGGGTGCCCCGGTTCCGGTCTGCTTGCAGGTAAGTACCCGCGTCTTCGGAGGGCAGACCAGGGGGGTTTTGTAGGGCACCGGGGGGGACACAAGCCCACACAGAAATTTCACCCTCAGCGGCGCGGGGGCGGCCGGGTGCAGTGTAGAAACCAGCGTCGGGTTCGCAATGTTAGCCTATGAGAGATCTCGGGATCTCTTCAGCGCTGCAGGCAGGCAAGGGGGGGATTCCTCGGGGAAACCTCCACTTGGGTAAGGGAGAGGGACTCCTGGGGGTCACTTCTTCAGTGAAAGTCCGGTCCTTCAGGTCCTGGGGGCTGCGGGTGCAGGGTCTCTCCCAGGCGTCGGGACTTTAGGTTCAAAGAGTCGCGGTCAGGGGAAGCCTCGGGATTCCCTCTGCAGGCGGCGCTGTGGGAGCTCAGGGGGGACAGGTTTTGGTACTCACAGTATCAGAGTAGTCCTGGGGTCCCTCCTGAGGTGTTGGATCGCCACCAGCCGAGTCGGGGTCGCCGGGTGCAGTGTTGCAAGTCTCACGCTTCTTGCGGGGAGCTTGCAGGGTTCTTTAAAGGCTGCTGGAAACAAAGTTGCAGCCTTTCTTGGAGCAGGTCCGCTGTCCTCGGGAGTTTCTTGTCTTTTCGAAGCAGGGGCAGTCCTCAGAGGATGTCGAGGTCGCTGGTCCCTTTGGAAGGCGTCGCTGGAGCAGGATCTTTGGAAGGCAGGAGACAGGCCGGTGAGTTTCTGGAGCCAAGGCAGTTGTCGTCTTCTGGTCTTCCGCTGCAGGGGTTTTCAGCTGGGCAGTCCTTCTTCTTGTAGTTGCAGGAATCTAATTTTCTAGGGTTCAGGGTAGCCCTTAAATACTAAATTTAAGGGCGTGTTTAGGTCTGGGGGGTTAGTAGCCAATGGCTACTAGCCCTGAGGGTGGGTACACCCTCTTTGTGCCTCCTCCCAAGGGGAGGGGGTCACAATCCTAACCCTATTGGGGGAATCCTCCATCTGCAAGATGGAGGATTGCTAAAAGTCAGAGTCTCCTCAGCTCAGGACACCTTAGGGGCTGTCCTGACTGGCCAGTGACTCCTCCTTGTTTTTCTCATTATTTTCTCCGGCCTTGCCGCCAAAAGTGGGGCCTGGCCGGAGGGGGCGGGCAACTCCACTAGCTGGAGTGTCCTGCTGGGTTGGCACAAAGGAGGTGAGCCTTTGAGGCTCACCGCCAGGTGTGACAATTCCTGCCTGGGGGAGGTGTTAGCATCTCCACCCAGTGCAGGCTTTGTTACTGGCCTCAGAGTGACAAAGGCACTCTCCCCATGGGGCCAGCAACATGTCTCGGTTTGTGGCAGGCTGCTAAAACTAGTCAGCCTACACAGATAGTCGGTTAAGTTTCAGGGGGCACCTCTAAGGTGCCCTCTGGGGTGTATTTTACAATAAAATGTACACTGGCATCAGTGTGCATTTATTGTGCTGAGAAGTTTGATACCAAACTTCCCAGTTTTCAGTGTAGCCATTAGGGTGCTGTGGAGTTCGTGTTTGACAAACTCCCAGACCATATACTCTTATGGCTACCCTGCACTTACAATGTCTAAGGTTTTGTTTAGACACTGTAGGGGTACCATGCTCATGCACTGGTACCCTCACCTATGGTATAGTGCACCCTGCCTTAGGGCTGTAAGGCCTGCTAGAGGGGTGTCTTACCTATACTGCATAGGCAGTGAGAGGCTGGCATGGCACCCTGAGGGGAGTGCCATGTCGACTTACTCGTTTTGTCCTCACTAGCACACACAAGCGGGTAAGCAGTGTGTCTGTGCTGAGTGAGAGGTCGCCAGGGTGGCATAAGACATGCTGCAGCCCTTAGAGACCTTCCTTGGCATCAGGGCCCTTGGTACTAGAAGTACCAGTTACAAGGGACTTATCTGGATGCCAGGGTCTGCCAATTGTGGATACAAAAGTACAGGTTAGGGAAAGAACACTGGTGCTGGGGCCTGGTTAGCAGTCCTCAGCACACTTTCAATTGTAAACATAGCATCAGCAAAGGCAAAAAGTCAGGGGGCAACCATGCCAAGGAGGCATTTCCTTACACAACCCCCCCCCAAACGAAAGAGGATGAGACTAACCTTTCCCAAGAGAGTCTTCATTTTCTAAGTGGAAGAACCTGGAAAGGCCATCTGCATTGGCATGGGCAGTCCCAGGTCTGTGTTCCACTATAAAGTCCATTCCCTGTAGGGAGATGGACCACCTCAACAGTTTAGGATTTTCACCTTTCATTTGCATCAGCCATTTGAGAGGTCTGTGGTCAGTTTGAACTAGGAAGTGAGTCCCAAAGAGGTATGGTCTCAGCTTCTTCAGGGACCAAACCACAGCAAAGGCCTCCCTCTCAATGGCACTCCAACGCTGCTCCCTGGGGAGTAACCTCCTGCTAATGAAAGCAACAGGCTGGTCAAGGCCATCATCATTTGTTTGGGACAAAACTGCCCCTATCCCATGTTCAGAGGCATCAGTCTGCACAATGAACTGCTTAGAATAATCTGGAGCTTTTAGAACTGGTGCTGAGCACATTGCCTGTTTCAGGGTGTCAAAGGCCTGTTGGCATTCCACAGTCCAGTTCACTTTCTTGGGCATTTTCTTGGAGGTGAGTTCAGTGAGGGCTGTCACAATGGATCCATATCCCTTCACAAACCTCCTGTAATACCCAGTCAAGCCAAGGAATGCCCTGACTTGAGTCTGGGTTTTTGGAGCTACCCAGTCCAGAATAGTCTGGATCTTGGGTTGGAGTGGCTGAACTTGGCCTCCACCTACAAGGTGGCCCAAGTAAACCACAGTTCCCTGCCCTATCTGGCATTTGGATGCCTTGATAGAGAGGCCTGCAGATTGCAGAGCCTTCAAAACCTTCTTCAGGTGGACCAGGTGATCCTGCCAGGTGGAGCTAAAGACAGCAATATCATCAAGATAAGCTGTGCTAAAGGACTCCAAGCCAGCAAGGACTTGATTCACCAACCTTTGGAAGGTGGCAGGGGCATTCTTTAAACCAAAGGGCATAACAGTAAACTGATAATGCCCATCAGGTGTGGAGAATGCTGTTTTCTCTTTTGCTCCAGGTGCCATTTTTATTTGCCAGTACCCTGCTGTCAAGTCAAAGGTACTTAAGAATTTGGCAGCACCTAATTTGTCTATGAGCTCATCAGCTCTTGGAATTGGATGAGCATCGGTCTTGGTGACAGAATTGAGCCCCCTGTAGTCCACACAAAACCTCATCTCTTTCTTTCCATCTTTGGTGTGAGGTTTGGGGACTAAGACCACTGGGCTAGCCCAGGGGCTGTCAGAGCGCTCAATTACTCCCAATTCCAGCATCTTGTGGACTTCCACCTTGATGCTTTCCTTCACATGGTCAGATTGTCTAAAGATTTTGTTCTTGACAGGCATGATGTCTCCTGTGTCCACATCATGGGTACACAGGTGTGTCTGACCAGGGGTTAAGGAGAAGAGTTCAGGAAACTGTTGTAGGACTCTCCTACAATCAGCTTGCTGTTGGCCAGAGAGGGTGTCTGAGTAGATCACTCCATCTACTGTGCCATCTTTTGGGTCTGATGACAGAAGATCAGGGAGAGGTTCACTCTCTGCCTCCTGATCCTCATCTGTTACCATCAACAGATTGACATCAGCCCTGTCGTGGAAGAGCTTAAGGCGGTTTACATGGATCACCCTCTTGGGGCTCCTGCTTGTGCCCAGGTCCACCAGGTAGGTGACCTGACTCTTCCTTTCTAGTATTGGGTAAGGGCCACTCCATTTGTCCTGGAGTGCCCTGGGAGCCACAGGCTCCAGAACCCAGACTTTCTGCCCTGGTTGGAACTCAACCAGTGCAGCCTTTTGGTCATACCAAAACTTCTGGAGCTGTTGGCTGGCCTCAAGGTTTTTGGTTGCCTTTTCCATGTACTCTGCCATTCTAGAGCGAAGGCCGAGTACATAGTCCACTATGTCCTGTTTAGGCTCATGGAGAGGTCTCTCCCAGCCTTCTTTAACAAGGGCAAGTGGTCCCCTTACAGGATGACCAAACAGAAGTTCAAAGGGTGAGAATCCTACTCCCTTCTGTGGCACCTCTCTGTAAGCGAAAAGCAGACATGGCAAGAGGACATCCCATCTCCTTTTGAGCTTTTCTGGGAGCCCCATGATCATGCCTTTTAATGTCTTGTTGAATCTCTCAACCAAGCCATTAGTTTGTGGATGGTATGGTGTAGTGAATTTATAAGTCACTCCACACTCATTCCACATGTGCTTTAGGTATGCTGACATGAAGTTGGTACCTCTGTCAGACACCACCTCCTTAGGGAAACCCACTCTGGTGAAGATACCAATGAGGGCCTTGGCTACTGCAGGGGCAGTAGTCGACCTAAGGGGAATAGCTTCAGGATACCTGGTAGCATGATCCACTACTACCAGGATATACATATTTCCTGAGGCTGTGGGAGGTTCTAGTGGACCAACTATGTCCACACCCACTCTCTCAAAGGGAACCCCCACCACTGGAAGTGGAATGAGGGGGGCCTTTGGATGCCCACCTGTCTTACCACTGGCTTGACAGGTGGGGCAGGAGAGGCAAAACTCCTTAACCATGTTGGACATATTGGGCCAGTAGAAGTGGTTGACTAACCTCTCCCACGTCTTGGTTTGTCCCAAATGTCCAGCAAGGGGAATGTCATGGGCCAATGTTAGGATGAACTTCCTGAACAGCTGAGGCACTACCACTCTCCTAGTGGCACCAGGTTTGGGGTCTCTGGCCTCAGTGTACAGGAGTCCATCCTCCCAATAGACCCTATGCGTTCCATTTTTCTTGCCTTTGGACTCTTCAGCAGCTTGCTGCCTAAGGCCTTCAAGAGAGGGACAGGTTTCTTGTCCCTTACACAGCTCCTCCCTTGAGGGTCCCCCTGGGCCTAAGAGCTCAACCTGGTAAGGTTCAAGCTCCAAAGGCTCAGTTCCCTCAGAGGGCAGAACTTCTTCCTGAGAAGAGAGGTTCCCTTTCTTTTGCTGTGTTGCAGTTGGTTTCCCAACTGACTTTCCTGTTCTCTTGGTAGGCTGGGCCATTTTTCCAGACTCCAGCTCTACTTTTTCACCCTGTGCCTTGCACTGTGCTCTTGTTTTCACACACACCAGTTCAGGGATACCCAGCATTGCTGCATGGGTTTTTAGTTCCACCTCAGCCCATGCTGAGGACTCCAGGTCATTTCCAAGCAGACAGTCCACTGGGATATTTGAGGAGACCACCACCTGTTTCAGGCCATTGACCCCTCCCCATTCTAAAGTAACCATTGCCATGGGATGTACTTTTCTCTGATTGTCAGCGTTGGTGACTGTGTAAGTTTTTCCAGTCAGGTATTGGCCAGGGGAAACCAGTTTCTCTGTCACCATGGTGACACTGGCACCTGTATCCCTCAGGCCCTCTATTCTAGTCCCATTAATTAAGAGTTGCTGTCTGTATTTTTGCATGTTAGGCGGCCAGACAGCTAGTGTGGCTAAATCCACCCCACCCTCAGAAACTAGAGTAGCTTCAGTGTGGACCCTGATTTGCTCTGGGCACACTGTTGATCCCACTTGGAGACTAGCCATACCAGTGTTACCTGGATGGGAGTTTGGAGTGGAACCTTTCTTGGGACAGGCCTTGTCTCCAGTTTGGTGTCCATGCTGTTTACAGCTATGACACCAGGCCTTTTTGGGATCAAAGTTTTTACCCTTGTACCCATTGTTTTGTGAAGAGGCTCTGGGCCCACCCTCCTGTGCAGGTTTTTGGGGGCCTGTAGAAGACTCTTTACTATTTTTAGTTTTGGTTGTCTCATCACCCTTCCCCTGGGGAGTCTTTGTGACCCCTTTCTTTTGGTCACCCCCTGTTGAAGTCTTGGACACCCTTGTCTTGACCCAATGGTCCGCCTTCTTTCCCAATTCTTGGGGAGAAATTGGTCCTAGGTCTACCAGATGCTGATGCAGTTTATCATTGAAACAATTACTTAACAGGTGTTCTTTCACAAATAAATTGTACAGCCCATCATAATTACTTACACCACTGCCTTGAATCCAACCATCTAGTGTTTTCACTGAGTAGTCAACAAAGTCAACCCAGGTCTGGCTCGAGGATTTTTGAGCCCCCCTGAACCTAATCCTGTACTCCTCAGTGGAGAATCCAAAGCCCTCAATCAGGGTACCCTTCATGAGGTCATAAGATTCTGCATCTGGTCCAGAGAGTGTGAGGAGTCTATCCCTACACTTTCCTGTGAACATTTCCCAAAGGAGAGCACCCCAGTGAGATCTGTTCACTTTTCTGGTTACACAAGCCCTCTCAAAAGCTGTGAACCATTTGGTGATGTCATCACCATCTTCATATTTAGTTACAATCCCTTTAGGGATTTTCAACATGTCAGGAGAATCTCTGACCCTATTTATGTTGCTGCCACCATTGATGGGTCCTAGGCCCATCTCTTGTCTTTCCCTCTCTATGGCTAGGATCTGTCTTTCCAAAGCCAACCTTTTGGCCATCCTGGCTAACTGGATGTCCTCTTCACTGGGGCTATCCTCAGTGATTTCAGAGGTGTTGGTTTCTCCTGTGAGGGAACCAGCATCTCTGACTATTATTTTTGGAGTCAGGGTTTGAGGGACCCTGTTCTCCTTAGATAGGACTGGTAGGGGGGAATTGTCCTCCAAGTCACTATCCTCTTCCTCTGAGTTGCCACCCTCAGAGGGGTTGGCCTTTTCAAACTCTGCCAAAAGCTCCTGGAGCTGTATTTTGGTAGGTTTGGGGCCCATTGTTATTTTCTTTATTTTACAGAGTGACCTTAGCTCCCTCATCTTAAGATGGAGGTAAGGTGTGGTGTCGAGTTCCACCACAGTCACATCTGTGCTAGACATTTTGCTTCTAAAAGTTGGAATACTTTTTAAGAATCTACAACTGGTTCTAGAATCTAATTCAAACTTTTACAAACTTTTAAACTCTAAAAGAAATGCTAAACAGGGACTTAACACACAAGGCCCTAGCAGGACTTTTAAGAATTTAGAAAACTTTTCAAATTGCAAAAATCAATTTCTAATGACAATTTTGGAATTTGTTGTGTGATCAGGTATTGGCTGAGTAGTCCAGCAAATGCAAAGTCTTGTACCCCACCGCTGATCCACCAATGTAGGAAGTTGGCTCTGTATGTGCTATTTCAAAGTAAGGAATAGCATGCACAGAGTCCAAGGGTTCCCCTTAGAGGTAAAATAGTGGTAAAAATAGATAATACTAATGCTCTATTTTGTGGTAGTGTGGTCGAGCAGTAGGCTTATCCAAGGAGTAGTGTTAAGCATTTGTTGTACATACACATAGACAATAAATGAGGTACACACACTCAGAGACAAATCCAGCCAATAGGTTTTTATATAGAAAAATATCTTTTCTTAGTTTATTTTAGGAACCACAGGTTCAAATTCTACATGTAATATCTCATTCGAAAGGTATTGCAGGTAAGTACTTTAGGAACTTCAAATCATCAAAATTGCATGTATACTTTTCAAGTTATTGACAAATAGCTGTTTTAAAAGTGGACACAGTGCAATTTTCACAGTTCCTAGGGGAGGTAAGTATTTGTTAGGTTAACCAGGTAAGTAAGACACTTACAGGGCTTAGTTCTTGGTCCAAGGTAGCCCACCGTTGGGGGTTCAGAGCAACCCCAAAGTCACCACACCAGCAGCTCAGGGCCGGTCAGGTGCAGAGTTCAAAGTGGTGCCCAAAACGCATAGGCTAGAATGGAGAGAAGGGGGTGCCCCGGTTCCGGTCTGCTTGCAGGTAAGTACCCGCGTCTTCGGAGGGCAGACCAGGGGGGTTTTGTAGGGCACCGGGGGGGACACAAGCCCACACAGAAATTTCACCCTCAGCGGCGCGGGGGCGGCCGGGTGCAGTGTAGAAACCAGCGTCGGGTTCGCAATGTTAGCCTATGAGAGATCTCGGGATCTCTTCAGCGCTGCAGGCAGGCAAGGGGGGGATTCCTCGGGGAAACCTCCACTTGGGTAAGGGAGAGGGACTCCTGGGGGTCACTTCTTCAGTGAAAGTCCGGTCCTTCAGGTCCTGGGGGCTGCGGGTGCAGGGTCTCTCCCAGGCGTCGGGACTTTAGGTTCAAAGAGTCGCGGTCAGGGGAAGCCTCGGGATTCCCTCTGCAGGCGGCGCTGTGGGAGCTCAGGGGGGACAGGTTTTGGTACTCACAGTATCAGAGTAGTCCTGGGGTCCCTCCTGAGGTGTTGGATCGCCACCAGCCGAGTCGGGGTCGCCGGGTGCAGTGTTGCAAGTCTCACGCTTCTTGCGGGGAGCTTGCAGGGTTCTTTAAAGGCTGCTGGAAACAAAGTTGCAGCCTTTCTTGGAGCAGGTCCGCTGTCCTCGGGAGTTTCTTGTCTTTTCGAAGCAGGGGCAGTCCTCAGAGGATGTCGAGGTCGCTGGTCCCTTTGGAAGGCGTCGCTGGAGCAGGATCTTTGGAAGGCAGGAGACAGGCCGGTGAGTTTCTGGAGCCAAGGCAGTTGTCGTCTTCTGGTCTTCCGCTGCAGGGGTTTTCAGCTGGGCAGTCCTTCTTCTTGTAGTTGCAGGAATCTAATTTTCTAGGGTTCAGGGTAGCCCTTAAATACTAAATTTAAGGGCGTGTTTAGGTCTGGGGGGTTAGTAGCCAATGGCTACTAGCCCTGAGGGTGGGTACACCCTCTTTGTGCCTCCTCCCAAGGGGAGGGGGTCACAATCCTAACCCTATTGGGGGAATCCTCCATCTGCAAGATGGAGGATTGCTAAAAGTCAGAGTCTCCTCAGCTCAGGACACCTTAGGGGCTGTCCTGACTGGCCAGTGACTCCTCCTTGTTTTTCTCATTATTTTCTCCGGCCTTGCCGCCAAAAGTGGGGCCTGGCCGGAGGGGGCGGGCAACTCCACTAGCTGGAGTGTCCTGCTGGGTTGGCACAAAGGAGGTGAGCCTTTGAGGCTCACCGCCAGGTGTGACAATTCCTGCCTGGGGGAGGTGTTAGCATCTCCACCCAGTGCAGGCTTTGTTACTGGCCTCAGAGTGACAAAGGCACTCTCCCCATGGGGCCAGCAACATGTCTCGGTTTGTGGCAGGCTGCTAAAACTAGTCAGCCTACACAGATAGTCGGTTAAGTTTCAGGGGGCACCTCTAAGGTGCCCTCTGGGGTGTATTTTACAATAAAATGTACACTGGCATCAGTGTGCATTTATTGTGCTGAGAAGTTTGATACCAAACTTCCCAGTTTTCAGTGTAGCCATTAGGGTGCTGTGGAGTTCGTGTTTGACAAACTCCCAGACCATATACTCTTATGGCTACCCTGCACTTACAATGTCTAAGGTTTTGTTTAGACACTGTAGGGGTACCATGCTCATGCACTGGTACCCTCACCTATGGTATAGTGCACCCTGCCTTAGGGCTGTAAGGCCTGCTAGAGGGGTGTCTTACCTATACTGCATAGGCAGTGAGAGGCTGGCATGGCACCCTGAGGGGAGTGCCATGTCGACTTACTCGTTTTGTCCTCACTAGCACACACAAGCGGGTAAGCAGTGTGTCTGTGCTGAGTGAGAGGTCGCCAGGGTGGCATAAGACATGCTGCAGCCCTTAGAGACCTTCCTTGGCATCAGGGCCCTTGGTACTAGAAGTACCAGTTACAAGGGACTTATCTGGATGCCAGGGTCTGCCAATTGTGGATACAAAAGTACAGGTTAGGGAAAGAACACTGGTGCTGGGGCCTGGTTAGCAGTCCTCAGCACACTTTCAATTGTAAACATAGCATCAGCAAAGGCAAAAAGTCAGGGGGCAACCATGCCAAGGAGGCATTTCCTTACACAACCCCCCCCCAAACGAAAGAGGATGAGACTAACCTTTCCCAAGAGAGTCTTCATTTTCTAAGTGGAAGAACCTGGAAAGGCCATCTGCATTGGCATGGGCAGTCCCAGGTCTGTGTTCCACTATAAAGTCCATTCCCTGTAGGGAGATGGACCACCTCAACAGTTTAGGATTTTCACCTTTCATTTGCATCAGCCATTTGAGAGGTCTGTGGTCAGTTTGAACTAGGAAGTGAGTCCCAAAGAGGTATGGTCTCAGCTTCTTCAGGGACCAAACCACAGCAAAGGCCTCCCTCTCAATGGCACTCCAACGCTGCTCCCTGGGGAGTAACCTCCTGCTAATGAAAGCAACAGGCTGGTCAAGGCCATCATCATTTGTTTGGGACAAAACTGCCCCTATCCCATGTTCAGAGGCATCAGTCTGCACAATGAACTGCTTAGAATAATCTGGAGCTTTTAGAACTGGTGCTGAGCACATTGCCTGTTTCAGGGTGTCAAAGGCCTGTTGGCATTCCACAGTCCAGTTCACTTTCTTGGGCATTTTCTTGGAGGTGAGTTCAGTGAGGGCTGTCACAATGGATCCATATCCCTTCACAAACCTCCTGTAATACCCAGTCAAGCCAAGGAATGCCCTGACTTGAGTCTGGGTTTTTGGAGCTACCCAGTCCAGAATAGTCTGGATCTTGGGTTGGAGTGGCTGAACTTGGCCTCCACCTACAAGGTGGCCCAAGTAAACCACAGTTCCCTGCCCTATCTGGCATTTGGATGCCTTGATAGAGAGGCCTGCAGATTGCAGAGCCTTCAAAACCTTCTTCAGGTGGACCAGGTGATCCTGCCAGGTGGAGCTAAAGACAGCAATATCATCAAGATAAGCTGTGCTAAAGGACTCCAAGCCAGCAAGGACTTGATTCACCAACCTTTGGAAGGTGGCAGGGGCATTCTTTAAACCAAAGGGCATAACAGTAAACTGATAATGCCCATCAGGTGTGGAGAATGCTGTTTTCTCTTTTGCTCCAGGTGCCATTTTTATTTGCCAGTACCCTGCTGTCAAGTCAAAGGTACTTAAGAATTTGGCAGCACCTAATTTGTCTATGAGCTCATCAGCTCTTGGAATTGGATGAGCATCGGTCTTGGTGACAGAATTGAGCCCCCTGTAGTCCACACAAAACCTCATCTCTTTCTTTCCATCTTTGGTGTGAGGTTTGGGGACTAAGACCACTGGGCTAGCCCAGGGGCTGTCAGAGCGCTCAATTACTCCCAATTCCAGCATCTTGTGGACTTCCACCTTGATGCTTTCCTTCACATGGTCAGATTGTCTAAAGATTTTGTTCTTGACAGGCATGCTGTCTCCTGTGTCCACATCATGGGTACACAGGTGTGTCTGACCAGGGGTTAAGGAGAAGAGTTCAGGAAACTGTTGTAGGACTCTCCTACAATCAGCTTGCTGTTGGCCAGAGAGGGTGTCTGAGTAGATCACTCCATCTACTGTGCCATCTTTTGGGTCTGATGACAGAAGATCAGGGAGAGGTTCACTCTCTGCCTCCTGATCCTCATCTGTTACCATCAACAGATTGACATCAGCCCTGTCGTGGAAGAGCTTAAGGCGGTTTACATGGATCACCCTCTTGGGGCTCCTGCTTGTGCCCAGGTCCACCAGGTAGGTGACCTGACTCTTCCTTTCTAGTATTGGGTAAGGGCCACTCCATTTGTCCTGGAGTGCCCTGGGAGCCACAGGCTCCAGAACCCAGACTTTCTGCCCTGGTTGGAACTCAACCAGTGCAGCCTTTTGGTCATACCAAAACTTCTGGAGCTGTTGGCTGGCCTCAAGGTTTTTGGTTGCCTTTTCCATGTACTCTGCCATTCTAGAGCGAAGGCCGAGTACATAGTCCACTATGTCCTGTTTAGGCTCATGGAGAGGTCTCTCCCAGCCTTCTTTAACAAGGGCAAGTGGTCCCCTTACAGGATGACCAAACAGAAGTTCAAAGGGTGAGAATCCTACTCCCTTCTGTGGCACCTCTCTGTAAGCGAAAAGCAGACATGGCAAGAGGACATCCCATCTCCTTTTGAGCTTTTCTGGGAGCCCCATGATCATGCCTTTTAATGTCTTGTTGAATCTCTCAACCAAGCCATTAGTTTGTGGATGGTATGGTGTAGTGAATTTATAAGTCACTCCACACTCATTCCACATGTGCTTTAGGTATGCTGACATGAAGTTGGTACCTCTGTCAGACACCACCTCCTTAGGGAAACCCACTCTGGTGAAGATACCAATGAGGGCCTTGGCTACTGCAGGGGCAGTAGTCGACCTAAGGGGAATAGCTTCAGGATACCTGGTAGCATGATCCACTACTACCAGGATATACATATTTCCTGAGGCTGTGGGAGGTTCTAGTGGACCAACTATGTCCACACCCACTCTCTCAAAGGGAACCCCCACCACTGGAAGTGGAATGAGGGGGGCCTTTGGATGCCCACCTGTCTTACCACTGGCTTGACAGGTGGGGCAGGAGAGGCAAAACTCCTTAACCATGTTGGACATATTGGGCCAGTAGAAGTGGTTGACTAACCTCTCCCACGTCTTGGTTTGTCCCAAATGTCCAGCAAGGGGAATGTCATGGGCCAATGTTAGGATGAACTTCCTGAACAGCTGAGGCACTACCACTCTCCTAGTGGCACCAGGTTTGGGGTCTCTGGCCTCAGTGTACAGGAGTCCATCCTCCCAATAGACCCTATGCGTTCCATTTTTCTTGCCTTTGGACTCTTCAGCAGCTTGCTGCCTAAGGCCTTCAAGAGAGGGACAGGTTTCTTGTCCCTTACACAGCTCCTCCCTTGAGGGTCCCCCTGGGCCTAAGAGCTCAACCTGGTAAGGTTCAAGCTCCAAAGGCTCAGTTCCCTCAGAGGGCAGAACTTCTTCCTGAGAAGAGAGGTTCCCTTTCTTTTGCTGTGTTGCAGTTGGTTTCCCAACTGACTTTCCTGTTCTCTTGGTAGGCTGGGCCATTTTTCCAGACTCCAGCTCTACTTTTTCACCCTGTGCCTTGCACTGTGCTCTTGTTTTCACACACACCAGTTCAGGGATACCCAGCATTGCTGCATGGGTTTTTAGTTCCACCTCAGCCCATGCTGAGGACTCCAGGTCATTTCCAAGCAGACAGTCCACTGGGATATTTGAGGAGACCACCACCTGTTTCAGGCCATTGACCCCTCCCCATTCTAAAGTAACCATTGCCATGGGATGTACTTTTCTCTGATTGTCAGCGTTGGTGACTGTGTAAGTTTTTCCAGTCAGGTATTGGCCAGGGGAAACCAGTTTCTCTGTCACCATGGTGACACTGGCACCTGTATCCCTCAGGCCCTCTATTCTAGTCCCATTAATTAAGAGTTGCTGTCTGTATTTTTGCATGTTAGGCGGCCAGACAGCTAGTGTGGCTAAATCCACCCCACCCTCAGAAACTAGAGTAGCTTCAGTGTGGACCCTGATTTGCTCTGGGCACACTGTTGATCCCACTTGGAGACTAGCCATACCAGTGTTACCTGGATGGGAGTTTGGAGTGGAACCTTTCTTGGGACAGGCCTTGTCTCCAGTTTGGTGTCCATGCTGTTTACAGCTATGACACCAGGCCTTTTTGGGATCAAAGTTTTTACCCTTGTACCCATTGTTTTGTGAAGAGGCTCTGGGCCCACCCTCCTGTGCAGGTTTTTGGGGGCCTGTAGAAGACTCTTTACTATTTTTAGTTTTGGTTGTCTCATCACCCTTCCCCTGGGGAGTCTTTGTGACCCCTTTCTTTTGGTCACCCCCTGTTGAAGTCTTGGACACCCTTGTCTTGACCCAATGGTCCGCCTTCTTTCCCAATTCTTGGGGAGAAATTGGTCCTAGGTCTACCAGATGCTGATGCAGTTTATCATTGAAACAATTACTTAACAGGTGTTCTTTCACAAATAAATTGTACAGCCCATCATAATTACTTACACCACTGCCTTGAATCCAACCATCTAGTGTTTTCACTGAGTAGTCAACAAAGTCAACCCAGGTCTGGCTCGAGGATTTTTGAGCCCCCCTGAACCTAATCCTGTACTCCTCAGTGGAGAATCCAAAGCCCTCAATCAGGGTACCCTTCATGAGGTCATAAGATTCTGCATCTGGTCCAGAGAGTGTGAGGAGTCTATCCCTACACTTTCCTGTGAACATTTCCCAAAGGAGAGCACCCCAGTGAGATCTGTTCACTTTTCTGGTTACACAAGCCCTCTCAAAAGCTGTGAACCATTTGGTGATGTCATCACCATCTTCATATTTAGTTACAATCCCTTTAGGGATTTTCAACATGTCAGGAGAATCTCTGACCCTATTTATGTTGCTGCCACCATTGATGGGTCCTAGGCCCATCTCTTGTCTTTCCCTCTCTATGGCTAGGATCTGTCTTTCCAAAGCCAACCTTTTGGCCATCCTGGCTAACTGGATGTCCTCTTCACTGGGGCTATCCTCAGTGATTTCAGAGGTGTTGGTTTCTCCTGTGAGGGAACCAGCATCTCTGACTATTATTTTTGGAGTCAGGGTTTGAGGGACCCTGTTCTCCTTAGATAGGACTGGTAGGGGGGAATTGTCCTCCAAGTCACTATCCTCTTCCTCTGAGTTGCCACCCTCAGAGGGGTTGGCCTTTTCAAACTCTGCCAAAAGCTCCTGGAGCTGTATTTTGGTAGGTTTGGGGCCCATTGTTATTTTCTTTATTTTACAGAGTGACCTTAGCTCCCTCATCTTAAGATGGAGGTAAGGTGTGGTGTCGAGTTCCACCACAGTCACATCTGTGCTAGACATTTTGCTTCTAAAAGTTGGAATACTTTTTAAGAATCTACAACTGGTTCTAGAATCTAATTCAAACTTTTACAAACTTTTAAACTCTAAAAGAAATGCTAAACAGGGACTTAACACACAAGGCCCTAGCAGGACTTTTAAGAATTTAGAAAACTTTTCAAATTGCAAAAATCAATTTCTAATGACAATTTTGGAATTTGTTGTGTGATCAGGTATTGGCTGAGTAGTCCAGCAAATGCAAAGTCTTGTACCCCACCGCTGATCCACCAATGTAGGAAGTTGGCTCTGTATGTGCTATTTCAAAGTAAGGAATAGCATGCACAGAGTCCAAGGGTTCCCCTTAGAGGTAAAATAGTGGTAAAAATAGATAATACTAATGCTCTATTTTGTGGTAGTGTGGTCGAGCAGTAGGCTTATCCAAGGAGTAGTGTTAAGCATTTGTTGTACATACACATAGACAATAAATGAGGTACACACACTCAGAGACAAATCCAGCCAATAGGTTTTTATATAGAAAAATATCTTTTCTTAGTTTATTTTAGGAACCACAGGTTCAAATTCTACATGTAATATCTCATTCGAAAGGTATTGCAGGTAAGTACTTTAGGAACTTCAAATCATCAAAATTGCATGTATACTTTTCAAGTTATTGACAAATAGCTGTTTTAAAAGTGGACACAGTGCAATTTTCACAGTTCCTAGGGGAGGTAAGTATTTGTTAGGTTAACCAGGTAAGTAAGACACTTACAGGGCTTAGTTCTTGGTCCAAGGTAGCCCACCGTTGGGGGTTCAGAGCAACCCCAAAGTCACCACACCAGCAGCTCAGGGCCGGTCAGGTGCAGAGTTCAAAGTGGTGCCCAAAACGCATAGGCTAGAATGGAGAGAAGGGGGTGCCCCGGTTCCGGTCTGCTTGCAGGTAAGTACCCGCGTCTTCGGAGGGCAGACCAGGGGGGTTTTGTAGGGCACCGGGGGGGACACAAGCCCACACAGAAATTTCACCCTCAGCGGCGCGGGGGCGGCCGGGTGCAGTGTAGAAACCAGCGTCGGGTTCGCAATGTTAGCCTATGAGAGATCTCGGGATCTCTTCAGCGCTGCAGGCAGGCAAGGGGGGGATTCCTCGGGGAAACCTCCACTTGGGTAAGGGAGAGGGACTCCTGGGGGTCACTTCTTCAGTGAAAGTCCGGTCCTTCAGGTCCTGGGGGCTGCGGGTGCAGGGTCTCTCCCAGGCGTCGGGACTTTAGGTTCAAAGAGTCGCGGTCAGGGGAAGCCTCGGGATTCCCTCTGCAGGCGGCGCTGTGGGAGCTCAGGGGGGACAGGTTTTGGTACTCACAGTATCAGAGTAGTCCTGGGGTCCCTCCTGAGGTGTTGGATCGCCACCAGCCGAGTCGGGGTCGCCGGGTGCAGTGTTGCAAGTCTCACGCTTCTTGCGGGGAGCTTGCAGGGTTCTTTAAAGGCTGCTGGAAACAAAGTTGCAGCCTTTCTTGGAGCAGGTCCGCTGTCCTCGGGAGTTTCTTGTCTTTTCGAAGCAGGGGCAGTCCTCAGAGGATGTCGAGGTCGCTGGTCCCTTTGGAAGGCGTCGCTGGAGCAGGATCTTTGGAAGGCAGGAGACAGGCCGGTGAGTTTCTGGAGCCAAGGCAGTTGTCGTCTTCTGGTCTTCCGCTGCAGGGGTTTTCAGCTGGGCAGTCCTTCTTCTTGTAGTTGCAGGAATCTAATTTTCTAGGGTTCAGGGTAGCCCTTAAATACTAAATTTAAGGGCGTGTTTAGGTCTGGGGGGTTAGTAGCCAATGGCTACTAGCCCTGAGGGTGGGTACACCCTCTTTGTGCCTCCTCCCAAGGGGAGGGGGTCACAATCCTAACCCTATTGGGGGAATCCTCCATCTGCAAGATGGAGGATTTCTAAAAGTTAGAGTCACCTCAGCTCAGGACACCTTAGGGGCTGTCCTGACTGGCCAGTGACTCCTCCTTGTTTTTCTCATTATTTTCTCCGGCCTTGCCGCCAAAAGTGGGGCCTGGCCGGAGGGGGCGGGCAACTCCACTAGCTGGAGTGTCCTGCTGGGTTGGCACAAAGGAGGTGAGCCTTTGAGGCTCACCGCCAGGTGTGACAATTCCTGCCTGGGGGAGGTGTTAGCATCTCCACCCAGTGCAGGCTTTGTTACTGGCCTCAGAGTGACAAAGGCACTCTCCCCATGGGGCCAGCAACATGTCTCGGTTTGTGGCAGGCTGCTAAAACTAGTCAGCCTACACAGATAGTCGGTTAAGTTTCAGGGGGCACCTCTAAGGTGCCCTCTGGGGTGTATTTTACAATAAAATGTACACTGGCATCAGTGTGCATTTATTGTGCTGAGAAGTTTGATACCAAACTTCCCAGTTTTCAGTGTAGCCATTAGGGTGCTGTGGAGTTCGTGTTTGACAAACTCCCAGACCATATACTCTTATGGCTACCCTGCACTTACAATGTCTAAGGTTTTGTTTAGACACTGTAGGGGTACCATGCTCATGCACTGGTACCCTCACCTATGGTATAGTGCACCCTGCCTTAGGGCTGTAAGGCCTGCTAGAGGGGTGTCTTACCTATACTGCATAGGCAGTGAGAGGCTGGCATGGCACCCTGAGGGGAGTGCCATGTCGACTTACTCGTTTTGTCCTCACTAGCACACACAAGCGGGTAAGCAGTGTGTCTGTGCTGAGTGAGAGGTCGCCAGGGTGGCATAAGACATGCTGCAGCCCTTAGAGACCTTCCTTGGCATCAGGGCCCTTGGTACTAGAAGTACCAGTTACAAGGGACTTATCTGGATGCCAGGGTCTGCCAATTGTGGATACAAAAGTACAGGTTAGGGAAAGAACACTGGTGCTGGGGCCTGGTTAGCAGTCCTCAGCACACTTTCAATTGTAAACATAGCATCAGCAAAGGCAAAAAGTCAGGGGGCAACCATGCCAAGGAGGCATTTCCTTACAAGAGAGCACAAAGGCTCCCACCCCATGGGGTCAGAAACTTGTGTTTTAGTGGCAGGCTGGTATAGACTGGTCAGCCTTACATTAAAGATTTGGGTAAAATACAGGGGGCTTCTCTCACATGCCCTCTGTGTGCATGGAATAACAAAATCCAACACTGAAATCCGTGTCGGTTTATTGTGCTGAGAAGTTTGATACCAAACGTCCCAGTATTCAGTGAAGCCATCGTGGCGCTGTGGAGTTCCTAATGACAAACTCCCAGCCCATGTACTCAGTATGTCCACACTGCACTAACAATGTCTAAGAATGGGCTTAGACACTGTAGGGGCATATTGCTCGTGCAACTATGCCCTCACCTGTGGTATAGTGCACCCTGCCTTAGGGCTGTAAGGCCTGCTAGAGGGGTGACTCACCTATGCCACAGGCAGTGGTTTGTGGGCATGGCACCCTGAGGGTGTGCCATGTCAACTTTACCTTTTTCTCCCCACCAGCCCACACAATCTGCAATGGCAGTGTGCATGTACTTGGTGAGGGGTCCCTTAGGGTGGCACAACACATGCTGCAGCCTTTAGGGACCCTCCCTGGTCTTAGAGCCCTTGGTACCACTGGTACTTTTTACAAGGGTCTTAGCTGTGTGCCAGGGCTGTGCCAATTGTGGAAATAGGGGCACAGTTAAGGAAATGAAGACTGGTGCAGGGGCCTGGTTAGCAGGGTCCCAGCACACTCTCAGTCAAGTCAGCATCAATACCAGGCAAAAGGTGGGGGAGGGGCAGCCATGTCAAAAGGGGCTCTTTCCTAGAAGGGGCATCTCACAGTCCATGTAGAAACACTCTGAAGTACTCTGCTGACCACTGTGCCATCTTCATGGCTTCCAACCCCTGACAGAGGTGTCTCACAGCCTGGGCACAAACACCCTCAAGTGCTCTTCTTACAGCTCTGCCATGTTCATGGCTTCCAGCCCCAGACAGGGCATCTCAGAGCCTGGGCATGAACACTCTGCAGTACTCTGCCTACAGCTCTGCCATGTTCAAGGCTTCCATCCCCAGACAGGGGCATCTCAGTTCCTGGGCACAACCACTCTGCAGTACTCTGCGCACATCATTGCCATCTTCATGGCTTCCAACCCCTGACAGAGGTGTCTCACAGCCTGGGCACAAACACCCTCAAGTGCTCTGCTTACAGCTCTGCCATGTTCAAGGCTTCCATCCCCAGACAGGGGCATCTCAGAGCCTGGGCACGAACACTCTGCAGTACTCTGCCTACAGCTCTGCCATCTTCAAGGCTTCAAGCCCCAGACAGGGCATCTCAGAGCCTGGGCATGAACACTCTGCAGTACTCTGCCTACAGCTCTGCCATCTTCAAGGCTTCAAGCCCCAGACAGGGCATCTCAGAGCCTGGGCATGAACACTCTGCAGTACTCTGCCTACAGCTCTGCCATCTTCAAGGCTTCAAGCCCCAGACAGGGCATCTCAGAGCCTGGGCATGAACACTCTACAATATTCTGCATACTTCATTGTCATTTTCAGGGCTTCCAGCCCCAGACAGGGCATCTCAGAGCCTGGACGACCCCCCGCCCCCCTTTATACGCTAAACGTGTTTTATTTTGGGGGGAAAGGGGTATGAGACACCTCTGATCACCACGGGGGCATCCTATGGGGGTGAGGGTGCTTACGCCTCAGTCACAAAATAGTACGAAATCAGGGCGGAAAAACTAATTCCTTTACTGTACAGTGGACACAGTCACCGGTATATACATCTGTCGTCTGCTGGGTGGAAGGACAGGGGGCTCTAATTGTTATTAGATCATATCTCAATGGGTACCCCAAAAGGTGCAGGATCGGTACCTGTCCAGCCTGCCAGGGATCTGCAAGCACCGGCCGCCTCCTGGCACCGAAAGGGTTACCCTGAGATGTGAAAGAGCCCAGAACACCCCCACTGTGAATGGGAAGCTTTACAGATATGCTAAAAATAGCACCTGCGAATATACTACGGGTGGGGGAGGGGCTGCGGGCCCCGCTTCCCTTCCGGTCCGCCCCCCCTCCTTTTATCGTGATACAAGCAGGTGTGCAGCAGAGGTCCCCGAGGATGTGTGTGTGTGTGTGGGAGGGGTGTGGGGGGGATCCTGTCAGGCTGGAGGGGGTCCCCCCAGAGCGGGTAGAAGGTAACAGCACCCCCCCCCCCCCACACACACACTACCCCCACCCCCCGGAACGAGGCGCACAATGTGGGTCAGCCCAGAATAGCGCATCTCCAAGGGCCTCTGCGCGCTGATGGATGCTCAGGTGCGCAGCGCTAAAAATAGCCGCCCCGGGACACGTCAAATATTGTGAATTAATTCACTGTTCCCAGGAAATGTGTGTCAGGTCCGGAGAGGAGGCGCGGCGCGCCTTAAAGGGGCTCACACTGGCCCAGGGTATTTCACGAACCTCTGTGATGTAGGGCACAGCAGAGGGGCGAAAGGAGGGAAACGCGATAGTAAATGAGAGAAAACACAATATGTTGTGGAATAACCAATATTTTTTAATACTTTGAAAGCAGAGAGGGAGCGGGAGTGTGTTTGCCTTTTTGTCTATGTATGTAAAAAATCTTCGTGAAATCCGACAGACACCTCACCATACCCGACTGAAAGCCCCTGCACCCAACTGTTTATCATAAAGTACTTTTATTCGTGGGGTGTAACACCCCAAACACCCCCCTGAAGCTACGCCCCTGCTTCTGTCTTGCCCCCCAGTTTTATACCCAGGCAGATGGCGGTGATGTGACCACCTAAACGGAGTGGACCAGGACAACCTCCCTTCCTGGGCCAATATCAGCCCAGGGGACCCCATCTCCTGGGGCTTGGCACTATATTAAATGGGGAGGGGGCACATGCCACCAGGGACGATTTCAGCCCCCGAGACCCTATCCCCCAGAGCCCGGCACTATCTCGAAGTGGGAGGGATGCACAGGCTCCCCGCCTTGGCCAATTTTGGCCCCGGGCCCCTGTTCCCTGAGGCCTGCTGCATTTTAAAGGAGGAGGAAGGGCGCGTGCCCCCTCCTTGGACCGATTTTAGCCCCGGGTGCTCCATCCCCTGGGGCCTGGTAAAGTACCCAAGGGGGAAAGGGCCATTTTCTGCCTCACGGACCCCATCCAGCATCTATTTAAGTGGGGAGGAGGTCACACAGCCCCCTCTCTCTGGGCCGCTTTGCACCCCGGGGACCCCATTCACCAGGGCCCAACATCTATTTAAATGATGCGGTAGACATGCGCCCCCGCCCCGACCATTTCCGGTATCAGGGACCCTGGCCCCCTGGGCCCGGCAGCTATTTGAACGGGGAAGAGCAGACCCCCCTGCCCCCCAGTTCGATTTCAGCCCCAGGGACCCCATACCCTGGGGCCCAGCCAACAAAGGGTCCTGGTTGGGGGCTGCAGGGGGAGCCCCAAGGTCCCAAGGCCCCTAGGGCCCAAGTCTGGTCACTGCATCCAGCTTGAGCCAGCATTGCTCCTGCCCACATGGGGCATCTAAAAAATGCTGCTCCCTGCGGGCAGAAGCAATATTCACAACTGTTTCCTTGCCTGCATCACTGTAGGCAGGGAAGCATATCTGAAGTCTGCTCCAGCTGATGGGAGCATTTTTAAAGCTCCCACCAGGTGGGAGCGGACTTTGTGTTTTCTTTCACTTGGCAACAGATTTGAAATTGCTCCTGCCAAACAGCAGCAAACACAGGTTTCCTTGCCCATGCCAGTCCAGACAGGGAAACCACTATGTCTAGGAGTGGGAACCCTGGGATATAGCTGTGAGCCGGCCCAGGGGGTGGCCATTAGTGCCTCAAGGAGGGGGGCTTCATGGTCCCCCTCCCTAAAAAGAATCATACCTGGAGGTGGGCTTCCCAGGCCCTTTAAAGGCTCAGAGAGTGGACTGCGTGGCCCGCTGTCCCTATATTATAAATTTTTGGCCCCGGAAGCCAGCTCTCCTCAGCCTTTTTAGGCTCAGGGAGAGGGGGAGAAATCGCCCCCTCCCTTTATTATATATTTTCAGCCCCCGGGGTGGGCTCCATGGGCCCCACACAGCTTGGGAAGTGGGGGGCTGCATGGCCCCCTCCCCAGCATACTAAATGTCAGCCCTGAGGATGGTCTCTCCAGCACCTGCAAGGCTGGTGTAGGGGAGCCCTGTTACCCCCTTGGCAAAATACTAAATGTCGGCGTGAGGATGGGCTCTTTGGAGTCCCAAAAGGCTCGAGGAGGGTAACGTGTGACCCTCATTCCCATAAAAAATATCAGCCCCAGAGGCAGGCGCCTTGGGGCCTCTAATGGCTCGGGGTGGGGGGGTGCACCCCCCCTCCAAATACATTTTCTCTTGCCCCAGGGATACCCCTCAAGGCTTATAAAGTAGAAATGTGGCCGGCCGCTAAACATTTTTTTTTTTTTATCTCACAAGAGCCTCTCAGGATCGCTGCATTTTTTGCAGTTTTTTTATTTTTTGGCCTTAGGGGAGGGGGCAATGGAGCTCCCCTACAAAAACCTCACTGGCGCTGGGGAGCCCACCCCGGGGGCTGACATTTAATATGCTGGGAGGGGGCCACGCAACCCCCTCCCCAAGCCTTGGGGGGGACCTCGGGAGCCCAACCCCAGGGCTAAAAATATATAATAATAGAGGGGGGGGGGCGAGCGTTCTCCCCCTCCCAAGATCTAGCTTCCTGGCTAATTTGGTGTAATTCCATTCAGCACTTCTCTCTGTAGCCTTGTCTAAAGAAGTCTATGGAAAATGCATGAGGATTTTACGTTTTGAGACCCCCATTTGTTTCTTAAGCTTCGATAACAGATTACCCCGAAAATTTCCAAGGAGGAGCTGAGGTAAATGAATTATTTTTGGGGGGAGGTTTTGTGAAGATTCGTCAAACATAGCCAAAGTTATTAGCAAACCAAAAAAAAAACCATCTATGGAAAAACAGATCTAACAATACCTACTGGCGACCGCTAGTAGGTAATATATATAATATGTTTTTCACATATATGTTCATATATATGTGTGTGATTTTTTATCACTTGCTACTTATTCCTAGTGGACAAAAGTGCAACCGTTTGTCTTAAACCTACTACTTTACCACCCCCTTCCTTCTCAACGGCAGATCTTTGTCAAGGCGCTAGGTTCTCCTTCTATCGTCATAGCTCCTCTATTGGCTCTATCGGTGGCCTACTCAAGAACACTTTACCGGTTTGCCCTTTGTGGTGTCTGCTAGTAACTTCTCTCATCTTGCTCGAGTAGCATTAGAGTTTATAATCCGGCCCAGGCGGGATAAGCTCCCTGCTGTCCATCAGTAATCCTGCTCTGTCTGAACCCTTTCCTTGGGGGAAGGTTGGAAATTAGTTTCACCAGTTTAAAAAAAACACATTGCGGAAAGCGATCACTGTGCGCAATCTACTTTGTGACAGTCGATGAACAGCCAACCTGCTCCCTCTTATTGGACATATAATCCGGTAAGGAGCAGTTATTCCTGCGAAGAGAGCAATCTCCGCGGAGATATATCACTTAGGTCCTGGTTTAGGGTTGGGCGGATAGGATACTCCATCACAAACACAGAGATCCCGTCCGCAGCATTACAAGAGCATTATATCTAGGGTTCCCGGTTTTATGGTATTTATTTTTTTGACATTTATGCCTGTATTTATCTATATTTATATTTTGCTAATCTTATCTGTATTTTTTATATATATTTTCATATATATTTGGGTTTTGTGAAGAAATGAAGCTGAAAGTAGTACATTTCCACATGCATCTTACCAATAAATATACACTTTTACTTGAATTCTTTACAGATTTCAATGACATAACTACCGACAGATGATAAATCACAGCGCTTACATGAAAACATGCCCATTTAAATATGAACCTTGTGCGTATCTACAGCATTTTAAGGCTCATTACTAAAACGTTTCCTTTTTTAACCCCCACACCTGTCAATCATGACACCTGTTGGGCTAGCAGCCATGATTAACAGCATTTAGAATCACTGAAAAACAATCTAATTTATGGTTTTACCCACAATTAAAAGTAAATACAGTACAGACAGGAAACAAAATGGTTTCTGTCGGTATTTATATGTATAAATCAGCAAAAAATGGAAAACCCGGAGCCTTAATTATATCCTATGGCACTTGAAATACGGCGGACGGGATATCAGTCACATTTGCAACAAAGTACGCCATCCGCCAGACTCGAAATCAGGCCCTAATGCCACCTCCAACACTGTAATTGGAATGGAGAAGTACTTGTAATGGGTGGGAAATCACCCCAGTGTGAAGCGAAGTCATGAACTCTCACCACCCGCTGTCACTGAAGGAAAGCACCCCGACGTCTGCAGACTCCACAGGGGCAAGGACCCAGAATCTCGGCACCGAAATATCGTCTAACCAAAATATCCCGCCCTAAATCGCGTTTACAAAAATATCAACGCGCTGGAGTTAGTAATGGGAAACTCCACCCAGTGGGACCAGACTGTAAATGATAACAAACAGCATTTCTGTCAGATGGTATTTTTGCTAACAATATTCTGACGTCCAACCTTCACAAGTGAAGGGAAAACCACGCCCCATCCGAAAGGCCACCGATGTTCTCCAGTTCTTCCTGAGTGCTGGACGTGGGAGCCCGAGCTAAATACCTGTGTTCATACTATTGACTTGGATTCCCCTGGACAGAAGATTGCTGAGCTTTGGATTATCTAGAGGGTTGTGTATTTGAACCGTTTTGTGAAAATAACATGCTTCTATTTATGACAATTCTTCCAGTTGACATTATATACTACTTCTAAAAAGTGCTAGGATTGTTGGTCCTAGTTTGGATTATTTTGCAGTAAAGTTATGCAACAAGGGCGTCTCAGAGGAAGTTGTCAATGTCCCCACAGAGGCAGGTGAACATTTCCTGTATGTACTGCTCTTGGGACTGCCCTGTGCCCATCTACAAGGCAGCCTCTCGCCTAGGGTGTCTGCAGAAAGTGTACAACAAGGGTGTTCTCAAAGCCCTGAGATTCTGTTGGGCCAAAACACTGAAAGCAGATTGACACATGTGTACTTCTGCTTGGGCACAGTGCACACGGGGGACGCCCTGTTACACCTGACCTTCTGCAGGATGCCTACAGTCAATCCAATCAATAAATCCCGAGATCGTAAAGCATGGCAAATCACCCATGAGGGTCTCAAGGCGCGGATCAGGCACGGGGAGATTAAATGATTTGCCCAGAATCCCAGGATGTTGACCCGACGCCAGGACTTGAACCTGGTTCCCCCAGCTCTGAAGTCAGCAGCTCAGGCCATTACACCACATCCTCTCCACTGCACATGTCCAGCAGAGATCTAAGACATCTGCTGGACACGTGCAACAGGGTGTAATCCAAAGCATGCACTTCTGTGCAGGCCAATCACTGATGACATATTCACATGTATGTCGATGTGCGCACCTACAATGCTCTCTTCTACAGGGGTCCGGCCTGTTGGTCAGTGTCCTTCAATCCTGGCCTTCTCTAGAGCAGACTCTGGTTCATTCTTCTGCAGAACTCTCTCCGGACAAGACCTTCTACAGGACATATGTCCTTCTGCACATGTCACATCCTCTGCCATATGGCCATTTGCAGGACGTCTTCTGTCTTCTGGTGATGGCCTTCTATAGGACATCCTCCAGTATTGGTCTCTCGTAGGGTGTCCTCTGGTCTGGTCTTCTGCTGGGTGTCCTCTAGTCCCAGTCTGCTGCATGATGTCTTCTGGTCCTGGCCGTCTTGAGACGGTCCTGTGATCCTTGCCTTCTGCAAGACATCCTCCAGTCCAGGCTTCCTGCATGGTGTCTTCTGGTCTGTTACCGGGTACCCTTTGGTCCTGGTCTTCTGTAGGGTTACGCCCAGTCCTGGCTACTGCAAGGTATCTTTCGGCCCTGGCCTCCTGGTGGAGGACCTCCGATCCTGTTTTCCTTTAGGGTATTCTCTTGGCCTGGCCTTCTCCAGGGCATCCTTCGGTATTAGTTGTCTGTACGGTGTCCACAAGTCCTGAGCTTTGGAACTGCACCTGCAGTCCTAGTCTTAAACCAGGTGTCCTCTGGCCTTGGTGTTCTGCAGGGTTACATCCTGTCCTGGTCTCATGCAACCTGTCCTTCAGCCATGGCCTCCTGTTGGGGACATCTGGTCCTGGTCTTATGCAGGATGTCCTCTGCCCCTAGTCTTCTACAAGACACCCTCAGGTTCTGCTCTTCTGCAGGGCACCTTCTCATCCTGGTCTTCTACAGGGCGTTCTCTGGTCCTAGTCTTGTGCATGGCATCTTTGGGTCTTGGTCTTCCACAGGAAGCCCTCAGGTTGTGGTCTTCTGCAAGGTGTCCACCTATCTTGTCCTTCTGCAGGGTGTCCTCTGGTCCTGGTCTTCTGCAGGGTTACATCCAGTTCTGGGTTCCTGCATTGTGTCCTTCCACACTTGCCTTCTTCTGGCGGTCCTCCGGTCCTGTTCTTTTGCATGCCTTCCTCTGGTACTAGTTTTCTGCAGTGCATTCCTAGGCCCTGGTCTACTGCAGGGCATCTTCAGTTCCTGGTCTTCTGCAGGACATCCTCGAGTTCTGGTCTTCTGCAGGGTGTCTTCTGGTCTTAATCTTGTACCAGGTGCAGTCTGGGTCTGACCTTCTGAAAGGCACCTTCAGTCCTAGTGTTCTACAAGCATCCCTCTGTTCCTGGTCTTCTGCAGGTCATTTTATAGTCCAGGACTTCTGCAGGGTATCCTCCAGCCCTAGCTTCTTGTAGGGCGTCCGCCAGTCCTGGACGTCTGCAGGGTATCCTCTGGTCCTACTCTTCTGCAGTGTTTTCTCTGGTCCTGGTCTTCTGCAAGGCATCCTGTGGCCCTACTCTTCTGCAGTGCATCATTGGGTCTTGGTCTTCTGCACGGTGTCTTCTGATGCTGGTCTTCCATAGGAGATCCTCAGTTCTTGGTCTTTTGCACGGCGTCTTCTTTCCTAGTCTTCTATAGGAGGTCCACAGTTTTTGGTCTTCTGCAGGGCATTTTATGGTCGTGGTCTTCTGCATGGCGTCTTATGGGCCTGGTCTTCTGCAGCATATCCTCCAGCCCAAGTCTCATGTAGGGCATTCGCCGGTCCTGGACTTCTGCAGAGGTCCCCTGGACAAGTCCTCCTGTAGGACATGAGCTGTGTGGGTTTCTGTGCCTGCTGCACTGTAGGGCTTCTCCACACAGAAATCCAACTGCAGGCTCACTGCATACCTAGGACGCCCTGGGCTTCTGTGGCTGCTGCACTCAAGGGCCTTATGCACACATTAACCTTCCTTCAGGTGCACACTGCATGCCTAGGACACCCTGGGCTTCTGTGCGTGCTGCTCTGCAGGGCTTCTCCACATGTAAACCCCCTTGCAGGGGCACACTGCAAGCCTAGAACACCCTGGGATTCTGTACCTGCTGCACTGCAGTGCTTCTCCACACAGAAACCCTTCTGCAGTGACACACTGCATGCCTAGGACACCCTAGGCTTCTGTGCCTGCTACACTGCATGGCTTCTCCACACATAAACATTCTGCAGGGGTGCACTGCATGCCTAGGGCACCCTGGGCTTCTGTGCCTGCTACACTGCAGGGCTTCCTTCACACATAAACCCCTCTGCAGGCACGCACTGCATGCCAAGTATGCCATTGGCTTCTGTGATTGCTGCACTGCAGGGTTTTGCCACACATAAACCCCTCTGCAGGGGCACACTGCATGGCTAGGATGCCCTGGACTTCTCTGCATGCTGCACTGCAGGGCCTTTTCCACATATGAACTCTTCTGCAGGCACACTGCATGCATAGGACGCCCTGGGTTTCTGTGTGTACTGGACTGCAGGGCCTTCTCCACACTTAAACCCCTCTGCAGGCACACTGCATGCCTAGGAGCCCTAGGATTCTGTGCCTGCTGCACTTCAGAGCCGTATGCACACATACACCCTTCTGCAGGGGCACACTGCATGCCTAGCATGCCCTGGGCTGCAGTGCCTGCTGCACTTCAGGGTGTTATGGACACATAAACCCTTCTGCAGGGGCACACTGCATGCCTAGGACACCCTGGGCTTCTGTGTGTGCTGCACTGCAGGGCTTCTCCACACATAAACCCCTCTGCAGAGGAGCACTGCATGCCTAGGACATCCTGTGCTTCTGTGTGTGCTGCACTGAGGGGTTTCTCCACACATAAACCCCTCTGCAGGGGCGCACTGCATGCCTACGACGCCCTGCGCTTCTCGACATACTACACGGCAGGGCCTTCTCCACATATGAACTCTTCTGCAGGGATACTGCATGCCTAGGACGCCCTGGGCTTCTGTTCCTGCTGCACTCCAGGGCCTTATGTACACATAAACGTCTCTGCAGGGGCCCACTGCATGCCTAGGACGCCCTAGGATTCTGCGTGTGCTGCACTCCAGAGCCTTATGCGCACATAAACCCTTCTGCAGGGGCAAACTGCATGCCTAGGACGTCCTGGGCTTCTGTTCCTGCTGCACTCCAGAGCCTTATGCGCACATAAACCCTTCTGCAGGGGCAAACTGCATGCCTAGGACGTCCTGGGCTTCTGTTCCTGCTGCACTCCAGAGCCTTATGCTCACATAAACCCTTCTGCAGGGGCAAACTGCATGCCTAGAACACCCTGGGCTTCTGTGTGTGCTGCACTGCAGGGCTTCTCCACACTTAACCTGTCTGCAGGGGCGCACTGCATGCGTAGGATGCCCTGGGCTTCTGTGCGTGCTGCAGTGCAGGGCTTCTCCACACATAAATCCTCCTGCAGGCACACTGCATGCGTGGTATGCCCTGGTCTCCTGTGCATGCTGCACTGCAGGGCTTCTCCTCACATAAACCCTTCTGCGGGGTGTACTGCATGCCTAGGACGTCCTGGGCTTCTGTTCCTGCTGCACTCCAGGGCCTAATGCACACACAAATCCTTCTGCAGGGGCAACACTGCATGCCTAGGATACAGTGGCCGCCTTTGTGTGCTGCACTTCAGGTCTTTCTTCGCACATAAACCTTTCTGAAGGGGTGCACTGCGAGCCTAGAATGCCCTGGGCTTCTGTGTGTGCTGCACTGCAGGTCTTCTCCACACATAAACCCCTCTGCAGGCGCACTGAATGCCTAGTATGCCCTGGGTTCTGTGCATGCCACACTGCAGGGCTTCTCCACACATAAACTCCCTGCAGGGGCCCACTGCATGCCTAGGACGCCCTGGGTTTCTGTGCGTGCTGCACTGCAGGGCTTCTCTACCCATGAACCCCTCTGCAGGCACACTGCATTCCTAGCATGCCCTGGGCTTCTGTGTGTGCTGCACTGCAGGTCTTCTCCACACTTAACCTGTCTGCAGGGGCGCACTGCATGCGTAGGATGCCCTGGGCTTCTGTACGTGCTGCAGTGCACGGCTTCTCCACTCATAAATCCTCCTGCAGGCACACTGCATGCCTAGTATGCCCTTGGTTCTGTGCATGCCACACTGCAGGGCTTCTCCACACATAAACTCCTTGCAGGGGCCCACTGCATGCCTAGGACGCCCTGGGTTTCTGTGCGTGCTGCACTGCAGGGCTTCTCTACCCATGAACCCCTCTGCAGGCACACTGCATTCCTAGCATGCCCTGGGCTTCTGTGTGTGCTGCACTGCAGGTCTTCTCCACACTTAACCTGTCTGCAGGAGCGCACTGCATGCGTAGGATGCCCTGGGCTTCTGTGCGTGCTGCAGTGCACGGCTTCTCCACACATAAATCCTCCTGCAGGCACACTGCATGCGTGGTATGCCCTGGTCTCCTGTGCATGCTCTTCTATGTATCATGCACAGCATGACTGCCAGATACTTCTAATCCAGCATGCACCCAGCTCTTTCCAGGCCCTGCACAGTATCTCTGCAGCTGACCTAGTTACTAAGCAGACGCAGGGCGTGGCCGGTGGAGAGAGTCCAAGGTGGAATGGAAAACTCTAATCCTGTCACGCTGCAAAAATCCATACACTGGAACCTGGAGGCGTCAGCAGATCTCAGGTGTGCTAAGGACAAGGCCACGTGTGAGAACTGCAGCTCACGTGAGGGCACTGCAGGTCACACTGCAGGCAGGGCCGGCTTCAGTGCTGGTGGCGCCCTGTGCCTAGAAGCCTCCATCTCCACCAACTCTCTCACTACCACGTCCACCTGTGCCCCTCATCTCTCCATAGCTCCTCTCTCACATGCATTTCATTTGTTTTATAGCGCTACGCATACCAGTGTAGGGTGTCAGAGCACTTTACATCACACACATTATACGAACGCCATGACTCATACGTGTGTAAATCAGTCTATAGGGAAGTAGAGGTGGGCGAGCCAACAGAATTGAAGGGAGAGCCGAGCCGACGTTCTGGCTCGGATTTTAGAGCCCGTACACGAGCCGAGCCCTGAAAGTGTTTATTGTGTGAATCACACAACAACCATCGGGTAGCATGTGATAAAGTCTCTTCAATGTTCAAGAAATTATATTTCCTTAACAGTGAAGCTTTGACATTAATAAAGCACATTACAGCGCTACATTGAGACATACTTATAAACAGTGATCGTTTTTAAACATGGATCATTAGTGCACTAAGAGGCAAAGCAATTGTTGTGTAAACACCAGAGGTGGCACAGAATATTATAGAGCAACATTACAATCTATTTAATCAGGCACAATAGGTTTTTGTACAACTGGTGTTCTGAAGTCACATAGCTCGTTATGGTTAGGGGTTCCAACAGCACCTCGAGCCGAGCCAGAGCCAGGGTTCAGTCTCGAGCCTGTCTCGAGCTTTCAGTGGCTCAGCCGCGGCAATAGGAAATGTCACCTCGGGCAATGAGGTTTGCAAGCTGAAAGGGTCATATGTCACTGATACTAGTCGGTAGGATTAGGGGAAAGCGCAAAGCGCTCCATCCCTCTTCTAATCTCCCTTTAGGGGATTTTAACCACACCCATGTTACGTCAGTCTCTTTCATTGGTTAGTGGGGTTGCCTTTTAAAATCCGCTTGTTTTCCTTCGTGAAAAGCATGCATACGTCATGCCTTTGCCAGTGTTTAGCCCTCCTCAAGAGCACCGGTAAACTACAGGAAACCTACGAGGCTCTATGTTTTCTGGATGGTTTCAGGACTACTTTTTCTCTTTACTCCGCAGCGCGATCTCGTTTTTTTTGTTTTTAATTTAATCTGCCAAGAAAAGTCCAATTAGGCATTTACAACGCTAATAGCTCTAACTCGATGTAATGCGAGACCCATTGCATTGCAAATGCTTGTTTTTTAAGAGTGATTGGTCTCACAGAAGCACAGACTCGGGATTTGAAACGTACCACAGTGGTTGGCTTCACTAACAAGAATGTATTTCTACTGAAATAAACCCTTCTCAGGAACATTAGGATCATTAAAGACTGGGGAAAACAAGATCGGTGAGGTTCTAACCTATACCACACAGTTTGCATGCATCTCTTTGATGACAGTTCATAGCTCACTGTGCTACAGTAGTGTTGTAACTTGTGAATCCACACAAAAATACACTTCTGTGATCTGCATGGTGCACGTTCTTTGCAGCAGGCACATTAACCCTCCGGTCTACTTTATCATGAGTGGAAACTTGCACTCTCTCCAGCAGGAACATTATTCCCCAGAGTTATCTTAACATTTTTATTGTTGCTTGAAAACTGCTGGAAAACAAACTGCACTCTGCAGCAGGTGCTTTTTAACCCTGTGTAATTTTTTAAACACATGCCCGCACTCGAGGTAGTTCCAGGTGTGGCTGCACCGGTCGCACTATCTTTGAGCTGGCACCGACTGCAGGTGATCAGCGAGATCTGTACAACAGCTCAGGATGATCCAACAACACCTGCCCCTGAAGACCTCAGCAGAGGCCAGAGGGTGCGGAAGAGGAGGAGCTTGCCGATTGAGAGGGAACACCACATTGGCTGATCATGGATTCATAGGAAGTGATATCAGAAAATGGCATCTGGGTTCTGCTGCAAATTAAGGTAACACCTGGTCTATGGCATCCTTGGTATAAATTCAGTAAATTCCACCAGGTATCCCTAATGTATTTTTCTGCACAAAGTGACTGATGACGCTTACGCACTAGTGGTTCCCAACCTTTTGACTTCTGTGGACCCCACTTTATCATCAATGGAACCCAGGGACCGCCACTGAATCATTATTGGAATCCAGGGACTCCCCACTGAGTCATCATTGGAATCCAGGTACCTCCCACTGAGTCATTAATGAAAGCTGGGGGCCTAGTCTATTAATATTATTTAATTTCCTAAATAGTCGCGGACCCCCTGAGGAGGCTTCGAGGACTCCCAGGGGTCCCCCGACCACAACTACTGATCTTTTACGTATCATGCACAGCATGACGGCCAGATACTTCTAATCCAGCCATCAATTTATGTGTTTATTGTTGGCCAAGAATATGTATTTTCTGTGTGATTGGTTAAAATAAATACACTTCAGCATATAGTCTACGTATCATGCTTGCCGAAGCCCTGACCACCGATATGTGCCTCTCCATCAACTGCTTGTTTCTGAGCAAAATCAACATCAAACAAGGCATCAAAAACACATGAGCCACCAGGATTTACCATCCCCAATCAATCAATCGATCAGTAGATTTGTAGGGCGCTTCTTGTCACCCATACCCCTACATTACACCCCTAATGATACTCCTTCAAGCCGCTCCCAATCAAAGTGTCACAACTGAGAGGGTCATATGGGAGGTTGAGATGAGTCTGCCCGATGCTCCAATAGGTGGTACTGGAAACAAGACCAGGAAGTACCTGGAGACCTTCCCCGAGCTCAGAAGCACCAGGAGACGGCGTAAGAGAGAGCTACTTCAGAGTAAGTTCAGGAGTAGACGGCCCAAAACTGAGAGAGAAGCCTTCTTTGTAGTCGCCAGAGGTGCGGGTAGCAACATGAAAAGAAAGACCCGGAGAACAAAACAAAAGCAAAGGGAACGTAACCAGGGCAAGGGAACTGATCTTACAGGAACCGTACAACGAGGTAATTGTGAGGCAACTTCTTTCCAGTACACTGCTGCTTAAGTTGTCCTCGATGCGGCTGCTCCTTGCTCTGATTGGTCCTTCTTTGACTAACCCTGGAGATGGGGCCTCAGTATCTCAACTCCAACCACCACTCTTTGGTCTTCCACAGTCCGAAGGACTCTGATCTCAATCATTTCTTGAATATCCATGTTCTTCTTGTTTATTGTCTGGTCTAACATCTCGTCTTACCTCATGACCCTTGTTGAGTCAAAGTTTGAAAGTGGTGAGTCAAAGACTCACATCCATCCTTACTTCTCTCAAGGCCATGACCTCTCTGAATGCCATGATTTTTGACCTCACAATTCCCTACACTATGGTTTATGACCTCATGATTCCCAATGCCATGGCTTATGACCTCACAATTCCCAGTGCCATGGCTTATGACCTCACAATTCCCCATGCCATGGCTTATGACTTCACAGTTGCCAACGCCATGGCTTGTGACCTCACAATTCCCAATGCCATGGCTTGAGACCTCATAATTCCCAACGCCATGGCTTATGACCTCACAATTCCCAATGCCATGGCTAATGACCTCACAATTCCCAGTGCCATGGCTTATGACCTCACGATTCCAATGCCATGGATTATTACCTCACAATTCCCAGTGCCATGGCTTATGACCTCACAATTCTCAATGCCATGGCTTATGACCTCACAATTCCCAGTGCCATGGCTTATGACCTCACAATTCCCAATGCCATGGCTGTATGACTTCACAATTCCCAGTGCCATGGCTTATGACCTCACGATTCCAATGCCATGGATTATGACCTCACAATTCCCAACGACATGACTTATGACCTCTCAATTCCCAGTGCCATGGCTTATGACCTCACAATTCCCAATGCTATGGCTTGAGACCTTAAAATTCCAAGTGCCATGGCTTGTGACCTCACAGTTCCAAGTGGCATGACATAACTTTACCACCTTCAACTTCATAGCTTCTGATGTCTCCACTCTCAACGCCACAACTTATGATCTCACTATTCTCAGCTTAATGGCTTTTGGCATCACCACCTTCTATGTCAAAGCTTATGGGCCGCGCACCCTTATTGTCGGGACTGTTGACCTCTCCAGTGTCAACGTCATGACGTATGACCTCATCGCTCTCAACGCCATGACTGTTGACCTCATCACTCTCAGAGCCGTCTCATACAACCTCACCACTTTCAAACCCAGGACACTGTTCTATTGATTTACACTTCTTTCGGTACTTTGCCATGCCCCCTCCACGTTATTTTAAAAATCACGACTGTTCCTCACTATTTACTCTTATACGCGAAACTGTGAAAACATCCAGGGCGTGAATTAGATTTCGGCGGAGGGTTACCCCGTGACAATTGTGACGGATATCCCATCGACCGAAATGTAAATCTTATAGGAAGTAAAATCCCATAGGAAACAATTGGATTTAGATGTCAGCGGACAGGATATCCGTCACCGTTGTGATGGAGTTGCCCATCTGCTCAAATCTAAGGGCCTGGTTTAGAACTTGGCGGGGGGGAATACTCCGTCAGAAACATGCCGGATACTCTGTCCACCATATAGGACACATCGGGCCTGATTACGACTTCGGCGGAAGGGAGTACTCTGTCAGAAACATGCCGGATGCTCTGTCCACCATATAGGACACATAGGGCCTGATTACGACTTCGGCGGAGGGGAATACTCCGTCAGAAACATGCCGGATGCTCTGTCCACCATATAGGACACATCGGGCCTGATTACGACTTCGGTGGAGGGGGGTACTCCGTCAGAAACATGCCGGATGCTCTGTCCACCATATAGGACACATCGGGCCTGATTACGACTTCGGCGGAGGGGGGTACTCTGTCAGAAACATGCCGGATGCTCTGTCCACCATATAGGACACATCGGGCCTGATTACGACTTCGGCGGAGGGGAATACTCCGTCAGAAACATGCCGGATACTCTGTCCACCATATAGGAGACATCGGGCCTGATTACGACTTCGGCGGAGGGGAGTACTCCGTCAGAAACATGCAGGATGCTCTGTCCACCATATAGGACACATCGGGCCTGATTACGACTTCGGCGGAGGGGAATACTCCGTCAGAAACATGCCGGATACTCTGTCCACCATATAGGACACATCGGGCCTGATTACGACTTCGGCTGAGGGGATTATACTGTCGCAAATGTGACGGATATCCCACCCAACGAATTACGAGTTCCATAGGATGTAATGGACTCGTAATTCGGCGGGCGGGATATCCGTCACATTAGGACGGATAATCCCCTCCGCCGAAGTCTTAATCAGGCCCAATGTGTCTATTGGGATCATGATATCGGTGACGGGATATCAGTCATGTTACTGACAGAGTATTCCCCTCTGCCAAGTTCTAAATCAGGCCCTAAATGATCACTGGACTAAGACACAACCCAGAGATTCAAACCATGCCATAATAATTATTATCCCTTCCGTAATTCAACAACAGAACAATTCCGATTATATCAGAAAATGTTCCTCTTAGAGCCATTTTTCTTGGACTTTTATAGTTTTGGCAGCTTTGGTCCTTCAGAGTTCGAAGTCTACATTACTTTGAACATACCCCCCCCCCGGAAAATGCTGATGACGCAGGGCGTTTCGGCGAAGCGGGGGTAGTTGCTTGTTATGTGAAATTACGTCATTATGCCACATTGCGTAATCATGCTGTCACTTGCTCCCAAAATGATGGCACAGGAGCAGACTAAAAGCATAAATGACAGAACACGAGCGGCTGTTCTTCATGGCAATTGTGTTTTTCACTCTATTTTGTTACACAATTTATCCATTCTTGTGCCAAAAATTGATGCAAGGACACACTTCATGCTAAAATAGAGCGCCGAATTACAGATCTACATTTTGTGTGAATATGCATAGTTTTCATGAATTTTCTCATAATTATTCAAAAGCAACTTGCAAAAATTTTGCACAACCTCTATTTTATACAGGTCACATCCTTGTGCACTGTTTTTTTTTTGAAGTTTGGAGAAAAATGGGACCAAATGCAGTGTCAGAAATCTGTCGACATCACTGATCGTGACCTTGCCTTATGACCTCACGACGTTTAAAGTCACAACTTCCAGCCTCAGTGCCCTCAGCGTGACAACTCGTGATTTCACCACTCTAAACACCATCACTTGTAGGGTTGCATATTTCACCACAAGCACCTGTGACCACAGCCATGACCTTTGGCCCCGCGCCTCTCATCAGTATGGTTCATGGTCAGTCTACTTTTGACACCAAGATAAATGACCACAGAGTCCTCAGAGCCCTGACGTGGGATCTCCCCCCTGCAGTGCCACCATCCGTTGTGATGTCTCCCCTGGGAGATCCCTGCCCTCTTTGTCACTTCTGCACATGTCACAGGCACCCATGGATTCAACCCTGATGCTCTCCAAACTAAACAGATCCTTCCATTCACCAACACACAAGTACATTTTTTATCAATTTGTCTATTGTTAATTTAATGAGTGGATTGGGGAGAGTTGTTGGTTTGTGAGATACATGGTACCCTTGTCCCTTAAACTTCCAACACCCCTTTGGTTTGTGATCCGTTCTTGTGACGTCACTTCCTGTGACGTCATTTGTTTTGCATGTAATTATTAGTCCACTCACTATTTCCCTTAGGACTTGTGACCCGGTTGTGACTGGTATAGTTTTTTGTTTGTTATTCCAATGAATGTTTATGTCACAGAAGGTTTTGTCCTGGGAGAATCTGATGAACTGATATTTTGCGAGGTTTGATTGCTTCTTGGCGCTAGCTGTTCGTAAATAAATAGAACCACGGCCCTCAGACCCTCCTCTTTCGTCTTCTTTCAAGGCCATGATGGCCAGCTGCCTTAGCGGTGTGTGATGGGGAAAAGCCGTACCACCCTAGAGCCGGCAAGGTAATTGTAATTTTATTTATATATCGCTTACTACCCCTGACGAGTCATCGAAGCGCTTTTCGGCGAGTAGCACGCTATTCCGGAATCCAGAAGGGTAAAAGGAGTTAATCTGAGTGGTGGACATGTGAGTCTGTTAGTTGGGTAGCATGGGATAATGGAGAGATGAAGGAGGGAAGAGTTTAGAAAGGGTTGTTTGGGAGATCACAGTCGTAAACTGAGGTTTGTGTGAGCCAGGCGGGGTAGAGGAGGGACGAGTCTAGGAGGTTATTTTGGAGATCACAGTGGTAAACTGGGGTTTGGGATGAGCCGGAGCCTGGAGATAGAGGATAGATTAGAGAGGTCTAGGGTGAGACAGAGTGGTGCACTGCAGAAAGTGAAAAAATGTTTTTCTTTTTTTTCTATTCTCCAGTAGGAGTAAATTAAGAAATATAGAGATACCTAACTACATAGAAAGCGTATATATGTATAACGAAGATAATATATTGAGATTTAAAGTTGTATTGCATAAACACAGACCTCGAAGTGTTGCAGTCGGTGGTGAGCACGTGGAGAGGCACCGAAGGACACAGCTCCTGGGATCAGGTGCACAGCGCTAAGCCCCAGGTCACAGGGAGCTCAGAACCGGTGCTGGGAATTAGGCCTCTGTACCAGTCACACTCGGTTAAGTCCTGTGGGCAGCTGATCCCTTTTCATAAGCTTGATAGGTTTAGTGGTCTATAAGTGCCTGTCCTCCCCTAAACCCGTGTCCAGCATGGACACACACGCCATTGCACTTCACGTGGGCCTCCTTGTGCTCAGAATCCTCAGCGCCTGTATCCGTACCTGTCTTCCCTATGCGCTATGTTATGTTATGTAGATTTGCAGAGTGTGCCACCTCTTGGGATGGGATCCTGGTGCTGAGCAGGTGTGAGCCTCTCCAAACCTAGGGCCTAGTGCAGGCACTCGAACAGCCTGGTCTTCGGTTACTTGCGGAATTCAGGAAGTGAGGATGAAGCTGTAACGTGTAGCGGCAGGTTGTTCCACGCTTTAAGAACAATGTAGGAGAAAGCAACCACTAGATAGGATTTTCCGCGTGTGTGGGATGCGTGCAAGTAAGGAGTCCGGGTGAGCGGAGGTGTCTGAAAGATTTGTGAGAGCAGATGCGATTGTTGAGGTAAACTGGGCCAGTGTTGTGTGGTGCCTCGAAGCGCGGGTTAGAAGTTTGAATTATTCTCATTTTACTATGGGGAGCAGGTGGAGCTCCTTCAGGTGCATTGTGATGTGAGTGATTCTGGCCACTGAGTTCTGAATGGTCTGCAGCCTTCTGGTGAGTTGTTTGTTGATCCGGACATAGAGAGGTTCCTGTAGTCCAGCTCGCTTGTGACCAGGGCGTGTGTGACGGTTTTCCAGGTGCTGATTGGGAGCCATTTTAAAATCTTCCTTAGCATTTTCAGGGTTTGTAAGCACCAGACGGACATGACTGACATGGGTGGTAATGTCGAATTTTCTGTTAATGGTGATCCTGAAGTTCTTGGCGTGGGTGGTAATGTCGAGTTTTCTGTTAATGGTGATCCTGAAGTTCTTGGCGTGGGTGGTAATGTCGAGTTTGCTGTTAATGGTGACCCTGGAGTTCTTGGCGTGGGTGGTGAGGGTGTCAGTCCTAGCTCTGTTGGCAACCAGGTGTAGTCCCACAGTGATGTGCTCTTCACGATCACAATTTCAGTCTTGTTGATGTTCAGCTGTAGACAGTGTGTGATTTCAGTCACTCAGGCAATTTAACTTGATCCAGGTACTGGTCAGGATGCAACGTGTCACACACAAGCACGTGCAGGAAACCTGTCTGGCCGTGTTGCAGCCTCCGCCTGAGTTAGTACCTGGCTTAGGATGGGACTAAAAACACACTTTCAAGTAAACCAAGTATTGGCAAAGCCAATAGGTCTCTCCTTTGTAACCCATTGGTTTTGCCAATAGTTTAGGCCATGTTGTGCAGCGTAACTAAAGGTTTAAAAAAGCCTTTGATGAAGCCGCAACATGGGAAGGGTAGGCAGGAGGGTGGCAGACGCAACACAGCATTGCAGGGAGAGGAAGCAACACAAGGGAAAAGCAACACCGGATGCGGAAAGCAACATGGAGGGGGCAGCAGGTAAATGGAGGAAAGCAAACCGGTGCACAGAGAAGCACTCGGAAGAGAGAGAGAGGCGGCAGAGAGCAACACAAATGCAGTGGGAGAGACAGCTCAAACACACATGCACTCTCATGGAGTGCTTAACACACAAGAAAAAAAAGTAGTGCATGAAAAGCAAGAAGGGATTGTAGGGATACCAGCAAATCAAAGAGGTAGTATAGAGGCAGTGCGCCATGGGAGGGACACGCACAAGATTGACAAACTGGGACACAAATAGGAAGCTGCCAAATGAGAGTGACAGGAAAGCCAGACAATGGTAAGCAATGGACAACTCCAGGTCTCTCTGAGTTCTTGGTAAGTCCAGGATTTATCTTGCAACAGACAGCCCACGCGCTTTGTAGCAGGCTCGACCTAAGATGGCGAGTCTAGAATCTGGTCCAGTAATAAGCGCTATGGTGTGGTGTGGCAAAGAGGTCATAGGTCATAATGCAAGGAAGGGAAATGGGGCCCTATTCTCTGTTTAGGTAGTTTCAAAAATGTGAAAATTGGGTGACAGAGGGTCCGTCATATCCCTGGACCCTGGTGCCACTGCACCTGCTGCACTATAGACAGCTACGCTTCGGCACTAGTTATTTTACAAAATGCGATGTTATGCTACGTCAGACAAGTCTATATTGTATGCTGTGTGTGTTGGGGTGAGGCCGTGGACCGGGGGGGGGGGGGGGGGGGGGCAGGAGGGTGTGTGGACGGAGAGCTGGCGAGCGAGTTCTTTCCTGAAAGTTCAGTCACATGTTGCTAAGTTTTGTCATGTTTTGCTGTGCTTTGTGTTGTATCATCACATCTGTATAGCGCTTCATCCAACTTTCGAGGCTGCGAAGCGCTCCACTTCGCATCGGTGCCTGGAGACCTTCTGCAGTGGCCACAAGGGCGCCTGGTGTAGGTTAGGACATGCGCTGAACGCGTGCAGAGTGTGAGGCGAGGCGGGTTGTGCAATCCCCATGTGTTATGATACGTCGGGCAGAATGTTTTTGTGTAATCCTGTGCTCTGTGCGAAGTTGTGTTACCTTACACTGGGCTGTGGTGGGTTTTACTTCAATCATCTCTTCGTTTCCTATATTGTGTGTCACTATGTTGCGTAACGTTACACTAGACTCCATGTCGTGTTATGTTGTACTTGAATCGTCTCTACGTTTGTCGTGCTCTGACACCGCATGTCGTGCCACGCTCTATCTTATGTCGTGATACGGTGTGTTATGCTGTGGCATGCTGGGATATTCTCTGTCGTGTTGTGACACCCATGCTGTGCCATGTTCTGCTATTGTATGCCGCGCCATGCTCTTCTCTGTTATGTTGTTATATCACGCTGTGACACATGTCGTGCCATGCCCTCATATCCTATGTCGTGTCATGCTCGGATATACTCAGTGACGCCATGCTCTTCCATTCTATGTCGTGCCATATTGCAGTGTGCTCGGTGATGTCACGCTTCCCTCTGTTATGCTATCATGTCATGCTGTGACATGTCGTGTCATGCTGGGATATTCTCTCTCATTCTCAGGGGCGTGGCCTCTTCATTTAGATTGGGGGGGCGAGCTTCAGAATTCTCAACAATCATTCTGCCACATAATGTTAAACTACCTTATACCCAGGGCACTGGAATGTAAGCGCTTGTATGGCCGCAACAATTTTCACATAATTATAGATTCGCCTCATAATCTGTCACCTGCCACATAATCTGCAGATTTAACAACTAAATTTGTTTCTAGCTCAAACGGTTCAAAAGTTACCAAAAATGACGAGACATGTTGCTGCGCAGAGACAGGCCCATTGGGACAGCGGCACTGGTCAACTTCCTGTTGCTTATTACGATATTCGGGTGTTAAATTGGTCGAGATGAGGTGCACCAATGCCAGGAGAGCGTTACCAAGTTGAACAAGCATTTGCAATGCAACGGGTTTCGCGTTTGCTCGAGTTAGAGCTATTAGCGTTGTAAAGTCCTCACTGGACTTTTCTTGCCACTTAAATTGAAAACCCAAAAAACAAGCGCAACCGTGCTACGTAAAACCCAGTGCGATCGTGCTAAAATTGAAAACCTAATAACCAAGCGCAATCGTGCTACGTAAAACCCAGCGCAATCGCTCTGCGTGGAAAATAAAGATAAAGTAGTGCAGAAACCAGGCTGAAAACATGGAGCCTCGTATGTTTTCAGTAGTTGGCTGGTGCGCTCAAGGCGGGCTAAACACCAGAAGAGGCATGACGAATGCGTGCATTTCACTAATGAAAGCAAGCGGATTATAAAAGGCAAGCCCAGGAACCAATGAAAGTGACAGGCGTGACCTGGGCGTGGTTAAAAGCCCAAAGGGAGATTACAACAGGGACGGAGCGCTTGTGCGCTCGACCCTAAAAATGACAAAATAATGAAGTAACACTATTACAAATTGTGCCACATTATGCTGAATAATTTGCCTTTTCTTGCCGCATAGTTTACTCAACACAACTTTGTGAAAGAACCAGCATTTTTTGTGCGCATTTTTGTCTGTGTGTAAACATTCTTGGCGGAATCGATTTCATACCCGACTGTACCCAGCCATTTATTACAAGATACAATTTTTTGGGAGTGTAGCACTCAACTCACCCCCCCCCCCCCCCGCGCCCCACCCCCCTTGAAGCTACGTCCCTGGTCATTCTCTGACACCGCATGTCGCGCCATGCTCTGCTATCCTATGTATTGCCATGACACCCAAAGTTACCCGATGCGCTCTCTTTAGAACAGCAACGGTTGCAGTACCAGCCCTTCTGACACCTGCCCCCTCCGGCCTCCACAGGGAGGGTCTCCGCCCTTCCTCGCCCTATAAGGCAGCGCCTCAGCTATTCCCTTCCGCCCCCCTGATTCCTTCCTCGGCGCTGCCGGCTCTCATCTGTTGCCATGGTAACACTGGCCCCTCGCATCCTTCGTCAGAGAGGATGCAGGATGGGAGGAGGCAGGCTGTGGAGGCTTTCCTTCAGGGGGAGAGGGCGACTGGACCCAGGGCGAGGTGATACCGAGGGCGACCAGAGTTTTCTAACCAAAAAACAGGCAGCAACAATTTTGCTGCTAAAACAAGACCAACATTTTCACAGTTTCCAGAATGTCTCAGAATTGGCATGGCTCAAAACCTTTTCACTGCTGTGTATACTGCTTGTACAAATTGTTTTCTGTAATGATTTACCATTTTATAATTCTTGACCTTATGTAACTATATATAATAACATTTGGTAATTTTACCCTCAGTAATTATCCATGTGACACGTGTCTACTGAAAAAAGCACTCGAGCTCCTGTGGGTTCGCGCTGTATAAACTGCAGAAATAAATTAATTGCCACTGTTGGAGGCTGGCCCTCTATGCAGTGGCAAAACCAAGCACACTATGCAGAGGGTCTGGGCAGCCACAGGTTGGTTTCCAGAGGTGAAAATCAGACCATCGAATGCTCCAATTTTAGAGGTAGCTGGTCGAGCAGTTTGTCTAATCCAGGAGATGTGCTAAGTATTTGCTGTACTCACAAATCAAATCATGCACCACACACACTCAATGAATAACTTGAGACCAACATTTATAAAAATACTTCAGATTTATGTATACATTTTAAGACCAAGATCTTTAGAATACGTTCAGTACTTTTCAAGTTATGATTTTTTTAAGTTTTAGCAAAGTTAGTCTTTCTGTGCGTAATTACGCACCTTTGGAATCAATGCACAGTCACCTTTAAAAATGCAGTAAAAATCACGCAGTTGAGTTAAAGTTTCTTCTCTTGCAGGGTGGTCTCAGCAGTCGGTGGACACACTGTGCCGGCTAGAGAGTCTAGCGTGGCTCCCGGTTCTGGCGGGAGCAGCGTTGCAGAGGTTCTTGGCACAGGCACAAGGCCACCTGGAGGGGCCACTTGGAAAAGGAGCTGGTTTGCAGGTTTAAAGATGGTGCCTTGGGGTCCCCTTGGGCTGTTGAGGTCGCAAAGGGTTGGGGACCCGGGGCACACAGCAGATCCCGCGATGCAAGGTCCAGGGCGGCCTGGTGCAAGGCGTTTTGGAGGCCTTGAATGCTGTGCATAACTGAGTCCACTGGAGCTGAGTCCCTTTGAGGGCGATTTACAGGACAATGGGGCACTCTGGTCGGAGGTCTAGGGTGTTCCTGAAGTCCCTCGACTGGGGCTTCCACCTGATCCTTTTTCAGCTCTGGGGGAGCTGGCTTTCTGCTGGTCCGACGTCAGCTGACAAGTACCCAGGGTATTGCTGTAACTCGGCCACTAGAGGGCGCAGTGCACCAAACTTGGCACAGAGACAGGTCACATCTGGGTGGTAGTCTGAGTGTCATCGGGTCCAGCTGTGACTTCCGGTCGCAGAGATATTGGCGATTCAGTGAGGTAAACCTCACTGGTTTGTTGGTCCTTTGCTGGTTTCTTGATTTTCTTGAGTGGTGCCTCCTCTCAGGAGGGAGATTTAGACTATTTGCAAAGCCTGGAGGTCCTCTGTGGTCAGCTCCTCCGCAGTGGAAATTGTTGGGGCTCTAATGCAGCCAGCAGGGGTCTTGGAGCCTCTTCTGGTGCAGCAGGTCCTCGGTTCTCATACTGGCAGGTTCTTTGTTACTGTCTTCTTTCTTCCTGTTCAATCTGAATTCCTGGTCTAGGGGAGCACACTAAGGGCCAGATGTAGGAAACACTTTGCGAGTCGCAAACGGCAAAATCTGCCGTTTGCGACTCGCAAATGCGTGTTTCCTATGCAGAAATGCATTTTGCGAGTCGTTACCGACTCGCAAAATGCATTTCCGAATCGCAAATAGGAAGGGGTGTTCCCTTCCTATTTGCGATTCGCAATGGTATGCAATTCCATTTGCGACCGCGTATGCGGTCGCAAATGGAGTCGCAGTTACCATCCACTTCAAGTGGATGGTAACCCATTCGCAAACGGGAAGGGGTCCCCATGGGACCCCTTCCCCTTTGTGAATGTACCCCAAAACATTTTTTCAGGGCAGGGAGTGGTCCAAGGGACCACTCCCTGCCCTGAAAAAACCGAAACAAAAGGTTTCGGATTTTTTTGAAATCCAGCTCGTTTTCCCTTAGGGAAAACGGGCTACATTAAAAAAAAAAAAAAAACTGCTTTATTTAAAAGCAGGTCGCTAACATGGAGGCCTGCTGACTACAGCAGGCCTCCATGTTAGCGAGTGCCTATACTCGCTATGGGGCCGCAATTTGCGACCCACCTCATTAATATTAATGAGGTGGGTCATTGCGACCCCATAGCGAGTTGCAGTCGGTGTCTGAGACACCGTACTGCATTCCAAATTGCGAGTTGCAATTTGCGAGTCGCTGGGACTCGCAAATTGCAAGTCGCAATTTGGAAGATTGCTACATCTGGCCCTAAATACTGAATTTAGTGGGCGTTTTAGGGGGAACCTGGTAGTGTCCAATGGGACACTTACCCTTGGGTGGCTACACCCACTACAGTGACCACTTCCTGTGGGAAGGGTCACTTCCCTAAACCTGATTGGCTATTTTCCTCCATTCCAAAATGGAGGAAAATGAGATAGAGGGTCCACTTCGCATGCAAGCTCTTAGGGGTGGTGCATGCTCAGCGAGGCCAAACTTCCTATCCTTTGGTTTCCTGCCTTTACTCCCGCCCAAAGTGGGGGTTTGCAAGGGAGGAAGCCCTCTGCTACTAGCAGCAGGCCTGGGGGTTCGAGTTTCAGGGGCTGAAGCTCTTTGAAGCTCACCGCAGGGTGGCACATTCCTGAGGGAGGGGTGTAAGCTCCTCCACCCCGGAAGGGCATTGTCGTACAAACCAGGGAGCCATGGCTCTCCCCCGGGTTTGCATATTGACCATCAGGAGCGGCAGGCTGGATGGAACCAGTCAACAACTATGCTAGTTAGGGTTAGCTTTTGCAGGGGGCACCTATAAGGTGGCCCATGGATACATTTAGGTTTAAATCCAGCACTGGTACCAGTTTGGATTTCATATTCCGAGTTGTTTGATACCAAACAGCCCATGGTGCAGAGTAGCCCTCATGTAGCTGGGAAACTCACTGTCCCAGTGTCCAGTACATGCATGTAAAATGGCTGCTCTGTTCACTCACTATGTCTTTGGTTTGGCAAGGACACAGTGGGGGCATATTGCTCATGCAGCTATGCCCTCACACATAATATGGTGCACCCTGCCTTAGGGCTGGAAGGACTGCCAGAGGGGTGACATACCCTTAATATATGCAGTGTAGGGTGGACAGGGCACACAGAGGGTGTGTCATGTCAAGTTTGTCTTTTTAGGTTTGCCCCCGTACACTCAACCTGCAATGGCAGTGCTGGGTGCATCTGGGTGCAGGACCCTTGGGGTGGCACAATCAGTGCTGATGCCTCCAGGGGTCTATTCTTACTATCTCTTGCCCTGGGTGCTGGGATACCCCTTTATTAGGGACTTATGGGGATAATTAAGAGTGTATCCAATTGTGCCAAGCATCACAACAGATTTAGGGAAAAAGGCCTGGCCCAGGGAACCTGTTTAGCAGCGGCCCTGGGCACTACCATCTTCTAGAACACATCAACATCAGGCAAAAAATGGGGGCTAGCCATGCACAAAGAGGCCTCCTCGCACAGCCACCCTGAAGATGGGGCAAAGTGATACAGTAAGCATTATTGAACAGGCAGTATTTTTCGACAATCAATGTTCTTCTGCAGTCAATGTTCTTGTATAGTCAGTATTTTTGTACAGTCAGTGTTCTCGTACAGTCAGCATTTTTATAAAGTCAGTTTTCTTGTGTAGGAGGCTGGACTGGCTTGTAGTGAGTACCAAGGGGTACTTGCACCTTGCACCAGGCCCAGTTATCCCTTATTAGTGTATAGGGTGTCTAGCAGCTTAGGCTGATAGATAATGGTAGCTTAGCAGAGCAGCTTAGGCTGAACTAGGAGACGAGTGAAGCTCCTACAGTACCACTTAGTGTCATATGCACAATATCATAAGAAAACACAATACACAGATATACTAAAAATAAAGGTACTTTATTTTTATGACAATATGCCAAAAGTATCTCAGTGAGTACCCTCAGTATGAGGATAGCAAAAATACACAAGATATATGTACACAATACCACAAATATGCAGTATAGTATTAGGAAACAGTGCAAACAATGTATAGTTACAATAGGATGCAATGGGGAAACATAGGGATAGGGGCAACACAAACCATATACTCCAAAAGTGGAATGCGAACCACGAATGGACCCCAAACCTATGTGACCTTGTAGAGGGTTGCTGGGACTGTAAGAAAACAGTTAGGGTTAGAAAAATAGCCCTCCCCAAGACCCTGAAAAGCGAGTGCAAAGTGCACTAAAGTTCCCCTAAGGACAAAGAAGTCGTGTTAGAGGAATAATGCAGGAAAGACACAAACCAGCAATGCAACAACTGTGGATTTCCAATCTAGGGTACCTGTGGAACAAGGGGACCAAGTCCAAAAGTCACAAGCAAGTCGGAGATGGGCAGATGCCCAGGAAATGCCAGCTGCGGGTGCAAAGAAGCTTCGACTGGACAGAAGAAGCTGAGGTTTCTGCAAGAACGAAAAGGGCTAGAGACTTCCCCTTTGGTGGACGGATCCCTCTCGCCGTGGAGAGTCGTGCAGAAGTGTTTTCCCGCCGAAAGGACGCTAACAAGCCTTGCTAGCTGCAAATCGTGCGGTTAGCGTTTTTGGACACTGCTGGGGCCCAGGAGAGACCAGGAGGTCGCAAATTGGACCTGAAGAGAGAGGAGACATCGAGCAAGACAAAGAGCCCTCACTGAAACAGGTAGCACCCGAAGAAGTGCCAGAAACAGGCACTACAAGGATGCGTGAAACGGTGCTCGCCGAAGTTGCACAAAGGAGTCCCACGTCGCCGGAGACCAACTTAGAAAGTCGTGCAATGCAGGTTAGAGTGCCGTGGACCCAGGCTTGGCTGTGCACAAAGGATTTCCGCCGGAAGTGCACAGGGGCCGGAGTAGCTGCAAAGTCGCGGTTCCCAGCAATGCAGCCCAGCGAGGTGAGGCAAGGACTTACCTCCACCAAACTTGGGCTGAAGAGTCACTGGACTGTGGGGGTCACTTGGACAGAGTCGCTGTATTCGAGGGACCTCGCTCGTCGTGCTGAGAGGAGACCCAAGGGACCGGTAATGCAGCTTTTTGGTGCCTGCGGTTGCAGGGGGAAGATTCCGTCGACCCACGGGAGATTTCTTCGGAGCTTCTGGTGCAGAGAGGAGGCAGACTACCCCCACAGCATGCACAAGCAGGAAAACAGTCGAGAAGGCGGCAGGATCAGCGTTACAGAGTTGCAGTAGTCGTCTTTGCTACTATGTTGCAGGTTTGCAGGCTTCCAGCGCGGTCAGCAGTCGATTCCTTATCAGAAGGTGAAGAGGGAGATGCAGAGGAACTCGGATGAGCTCTTGCATTCGTTATCTCCAGTTTCCCCAGAGACAGAGACCCTAAATAGCCAGAAAAGAGGGTTTGGCTACCTAGGAGAGAGGATAGGCTACTAACACCTGAAGGAGCCTATCAGCAGGAGTCTCTGACGTCACCTGGTGGCACTGGCCACTCAGAGCAGTCCAGTGTGCCAGCAGCACCTCTGTTTCCAAGATGGCAGAGGTCTGGAGCACACTGGAGGAGCTCTGGACACCTCCCAGGGGAGGTGCAGGTCAGGGGAGTGGTCACTCCCCTTTCCTTTGTCCAGTTTCGCGCCAGAGCAGGGGCTAAGGGGTCCCTGAACCGGTGTAGACTGGCTTATGCAGAATTGGGCACCTCTGTGCCCAACAAAGCATTTCCAGAGGCTGGGGGAGGCTACTCCTCCCCTGCCTTCACACCATTTTCCAAAGGGAGAGGGTGTCACACCCTCTCTCAGAGGAAGTTCTTTGTTCTGCCATCCTGGGCCAGGCCTGGCTGGACCCCAGGAGGGCAGCTGCCTGTCTGAGGGGTTGGCAGCAGCAGCAGCTGCAGTGAAACCCCAGGAAGGGCAGTTTGGCAGTACCAGGGTCTGTGCTACAGACCACTGGGACCATGGGATTGTGCCAATTATGCCAGGATGGCATAGAGGGGGCAATTCCATGATCATAGACATGTTACATGGCCATATTCGGAGTTACCATTGTGAAGCCACATATAGGTAGTGACCTATATGTAGTGCACGCGTGTAATGGTGTCCCCGCACTCACAAAGTTCAGGGAATTGGCTCTGAACAATGTGGGGGCACCTTGGCTAGTGCCAGGGTGCCCTCACACTAAGTAACTTTGCACCTAACCTTTACCAGGTAAAGGTTAGACATATAGGTGACTTATAAGTTACTTAAGTGCAGTGTAAAATGGCTGTGAAATAACGTGGACGTTATTTCACTCAGGCTGCAGTGGCAGGCCTGTGTAAGAATTGTCAGAGTTCCCTATGGGTGGCAAAAGAAATGCTGCAGCCCATAGGGATCTCCTGGAACCCCAATACCCTGGGTACCTCAGTACCATATACTAGGGAATTATAAGGGTGTTCCAGTAAGCCAATGTAAATTGGTAAAAATGGTCACTAGCCTGTCAGTGACAATTTGGAAAGACATGAGAGAGCATAACCACTGAGGTTCTGGTTAGCAGAGCCTCAGTGAGACAGTTAGGCACCACACAGGGAACATATACATGCACACCTATGAGCACTGGGGCCCTGTGTGACAGGGTCCCAGTGACACATACATATAGGCCACAAACCTATGAGCACTGGGGTCCTGACCAGCAGGATCCCAGTGACACATAACAAACATACTGAAAACATAGTGTTTTCACTATGAGCACTGAGGCCTGGCTATCAGGATCCCAGTGAGACAGTGAAAACAGTGACAAACACCCTGACATACACTCACAAACAGGCCAAAAGTGGGGGTAACAAGGCTAGAAAGAGGCTACCTTCTCACACAACCCCCCCCCAAACGAAGGACAATAAGGCTAACCTTGGCCAGTTGAGACTTTATTGTCTAAGTGGTGATAAGTAGAGAGTAGCTCTGCAATAGACTGGTTACTCCCTTTATCATCCACTATATGGTTACTTCCCTGTGGGGATGTAAACCACCCTGTTTGAAGTTTTTTAGCTAAGCAACAATGTGAAGATGTATTTTCAGAGTTTCTATCAGTAAGTTTTAGTTTAGAGCAGTGGGAATTGTCCACTGAACCTATTTGTAGTGATGGAAATGCCAGACAGGGATGCTGTCTCAGAAAAGCCATAGCTGGGCAAAAACTTTGTCCATATGGCTGGAAGAGAGAACAGGGATGCTGTTTCTCTTGAGTTGGAGCAGGGCAGGGATGCTGTCCTATGAGCTCCACACTAGGGCAGGGATGCTGTCCTAAGTGTTGTGAGGTAGTGCAGGGTTTCTGCACTAAAGTTTCTCTGGGAGGGTTGGAGGGATGCTCCATGTTAACTAAAATGGTGCTGTTTTTCTCACCAATGTTAGTTATCCCACAGAGAGGTACTTCCACCTCAGGGAGTCCAGCTTTGGCAGCTGATGATTCCCTTGGAACAGGTGCCACCCCAGGAGAGGTTTCTCCCACCACAGGAATAGTATCCTGAATGGTAGGGTGGTTAGGGGATACTGTGATACCCTTTTTACCTGTTGATGGAGAGGGATCCTGAGTTTTCAGGCCTTCTCTCCTTTGCTTTTTCATTTCACTTGAAATGAGAGGGAACAATTCCTCAGGGATGCCCAGCATGGCTGCATGGGCATAAAACTCTACATCAGCCCAACCTGAGGCCTCTAGGTCATTACCTAAGAGACAGTCTACAGGTAAGCTAGGTGATACCACCACCTGCTTAGGGCCAGTAACTCCACCCCAACTAAACTGAATTATAGCTAAGGGAAGAAACTTAGTGGAGTTATGGACATCAATAATCTTATACTGTTGTCCAATGATGTGTTGTTCAGGAGGCACTAGGTTTTCAGTCACCAAAGTGAAACTGGCACCTGTGTCCCTGTAGGCCAAGGCCTCAACACCATTTATTGAAACTGTCTGCCTGTACTTATCCATTGTAAGGGGACAAGCAGCCAGTGTGGCAAGGCCAATGCCACTAGGTGTGACAGAAACTGTCTTGGGACTGATTACATCAGTTTCCACTATGGACCCATAAGTGAACCCAACTACACCCTTTGCTTGACTGTTGCCAGCAGTCCCACCACTAGTACCACTACTGCTAGGGGCACTAGAGCTTGATGTATTAGTGGTGGTAGGCTCAGGGGGTTTACCTGGACAGGACTTATCCCCTGGCCTATGGCCTCTATTTTTACACACAAAGCACCAAGGCTTTTTAATGTGCGCAGGTTGGGAAGAAGAGGAAGAATTTGTTTTATCCCCACCCTCTGAAGAGTGTTTAAGATTTGAAGTGGGATCTTTGGTTTTACCCTTATCCCCATGCTTATCTTGAGATTTTTCACCATCTTTCTTCTTATTGCCATCTTTGTCACCCCCTGTATGAACTTTTCTGTTCACCCTTGTTCTGACCCATTTGTCTGCCTTCTTTCCCAATTCTTGGGGAGAGGTCAGATCAGAGTCTACCAGGTACTGGTGCAACAAATCAGACACACAATTATTAAGTATATGCTCTCTCAGGATTGTGTTATACAGGCTTTCATAATCAGTAACTTTACTGCCATGTAACCACCCCTCCAAGGCCTTCACTGAATGGTCAATGAAATCAACCCAGTCTTGTGAAGACTCCTTTTTGGTCTCTCTGAACTTTATCCTGTACTGTTCAGTGGTTAAGCCATAACCATCCAGGAGTGCATTCTTAAGAACTTGGAAATTATTAGCATCATTTTCTTTCACAGTAAGGAGCCTATCCCTACCTTTTCCACTAAATGATAGCCATAGGATAGCAGCCCACTGCCTTTGAGGGACATCCTGTACAACACAGGCCGTCTCAAGTGCAGCAAACCACTTGTTAATGTCATCCCCCTCCTTATAAGGGGGAACTATCTTGTGCAGATTCCTGGAATCATGCTCTTTTGCAGGATGACTATGGGGAATACTGCTGCTGCCACCATGGGTATCTAAACCCAACTTCTGTCTTTCCTTCTCTAATTCAAAAGACTGTCTATCCAAATCCAGCTGTTGCTTTTTAAGCTTCAGTCTGGTTTGTTCCACCCTCAACTTATTGAGTTCCCTCTCTAACATTCTGTCATCAGGGTTGGTGGGAGGGACATTTCTAGAAACAGAGCTATGATGGGAATGAACAGAAGGAGACCTGTCCCTTACAGAAGCCACCCTAACAGCTTGGTTTACAGAAACATTACTACCAGTATGGTGAGAATAAATGCTTTTGCTATGATGTGAGACAACACTATTTATATGGTGGGGCTCATCATCATTACCATCTATGCTAGATTGTCTAGTAATGGGCAGGCTAGGAAGTTTCTTTCCTGAATCTTTTCCTGGGGGAGTCCCTGAATCAGATTGAGAACTATTAGGTACTTTTTCAACAGATGAGGCACCTATGGCCTTATCCTGTTCTCTAAGCATGTTAAGTAACAGTTCCAAGGAAGGATTCTTCCCTACACTCAAACCTCTCTCTATACAGAGACTCCTTGCTCTTTTCCAGCTAAGGTTGTCATATGCAAGTTTGGACAGATCAACACTTTGGCCTGTGCCAGACATTTTTTTAGAGAGAGTTAAAGTGATAGAAAAAGAGAAAAAAAGTTTTCAGAACTTTTTGGAAAGACAGAAAAAAACTTTTTAAACTTTTAAGAACTTTTTGAAAGTTTAGAAGTACTTTTCAGCACTTAGAAAAGAGTGAAAAGAGGAAATGCAAAACTTTTTGGCTATGTGTATATACACTGACCTTGTTTTGTATATTTTTCTCTTATGAAAAGTACAATGACAAGAGTGGTAAGTAGTCTCAAGCACTTATCCCACCACTGCACAACCAATGTAAGAGGCTGGACTGGCTTGTAGTGAGTACCAAGGGGTACTTGCACCTTGCACCAGGCCCAGTTATCCCTTATTAGTGTATAGGGTGTCTAGCAGCTTAGGCTGATAGATAATGGTAGCTTAGCAGAGCAGCTTAGGCTGAACTAGGAGACGTGTGAAGCTACTACAGTACCACCTAGTGTCGTATGCACAATATCATAAGAAAACACAATACACAGTTATACTAAAAATAAAGGTACTTTATTTTTATGACAATATGCCAAAGTATCTTAGAGTGTACCCTCAGTGAGAGGATAGGAAATATACACAAGATATATATACACAATAGCAAAAATATGCAGTATAGTCTTAGAAAACAGTGCAAACAATGTATAGTTACAATAGGATGCAATGGGGAAACATAGGGATAGGGGCAACACAAACCATATACTCCAAAAGTGGAATGCGAACCACGAATGGACCCCAAACCTATGTGACCTTGTAGAGGGTCGCTGGGACTATTAGAAAATAGTGAGAGTTAGAAAAATAACCCTCCCCAAGACCCTGAAAAGCGAGTGCAAAGTGCACTAAAGTTCCCCTAAGGACAAAGAAGTCGTGTTAGAGGAATAATGCAGGAAAGACACAAACCAGCAATGCAACAACTGTGGATTTCCAATCTAGGGTACCTGTGGAACAAGGGGACCAAGTCCAAAAGTCACAAGCAAGTCGGAGATGGGCAGATGCCCAGGAAATGCCAGCTGCGGGTGCAAAGAAGCTTCGACTGGACAGAAGAAGCTGAGGTTTCTGCAGGAACGAAAAGGGCTAGAGACTTCCCCTTTGGTGGACGGATCCCTCTTGCCGTGGAGAGTCGCGCAGAAGTGTTTTCCTGCCGAAAGGACGCTAACAAGCCTTGCTAGCTGCAAATCGTGCGGTTAGCGTTTTTGGACACTGCTGGGGCCCAGGAGGGATCAGGAGGTCGCAAATTGGACCTGAAGAGAGAGGGGACGTCGCGCAAAACAAAGAGCCCTCACTGAAACAGGTAGCACCCGGAGAAGTGCCAGAAACAGGCACTACAAGGATGCGTGAAACGGTGCTTGCCAAAGTTGCACAAAGGAGTCCCACGTCGCCGGAGACCAACTTAGAAAGTCGTGCAATGCAGGTTAGAGTGCCGTGGACCCAGGCTTGGCTGTGCACAAAGGATTTCTGCCGGAAGTGCACAGGGGCCGGAGTAGCTGCAAAGTCGCGGTTCCCAGCAATGCAGCCCAGCGAGGTGAGGCAAGGACTTACCTCCACCAAACTTGGGCTGAAGAGTCACTGGACTGTGGGGGTCACTTGGACAGAGTCGCTGGATTCGAGGGACCTCGCTCGTCGTGCTGAGAGGAGACCCACGGGACCGGTAATGCAGCTTTTTGGTGCCTGCGGTTGCAGGGGGAAGATTCCGTCGACCCACGGGAGATTTCTTCAGAGCTTCTGGTGCAGAGAGGAGGCAGACTACCCCCACAGCATGCACAAGCAGGAAAACAGTCGAGAAGGCGGCAGGATCAGCGTTACAGAGTTGCAGTAGTCGTCTTTGCTACTATGTTGCAGGTTTGCAGGCTTCCAGCGCGGTCAGCAGTCGATTCCTTATCAGAAGGTGAAGAGGGAGATGCAGAGGAACTCGGATGAGCTCTTGCATTCGTTATCTCCAGTTTCCCCAGAGACAGAGACCCTAAATAGCCAGAAAAGAGGGTTTGGCTACCTAGGAGAGAGGATAGGCTACTAACACCTGAAGGAGCCTATCAGCAGGAGTCTCTGACGTCACCTGGTGGCACTGGCCACTCAGAGCAGTCCAGTGTGCCAGCAGCACCTCTGTTTCCAAGATGGCAGAGGTCTGGAGCACACTGGAGGAGCTCTGGACACCTCCCAGGGGAGGTGCAGGTCAGGGGAGTGGTCACTCCCCTTTCCTTTGTCCAGTTTCGCGCCAGAGCAGGGGCTAAGGGGTCCCTGAACCGGTGTAGACTGGCTTATGCAGAATTGGGCACCTCTGTGCCCAACAAAGCATTTCCAGAGGCTGGGGGAGGCTACTCCTCCCCTGCCTTCACACCATTTTCCAAAGGGAGAGGGTGTCACACCCTCTCTCAGAGGAAGTTCTTTGTTCTGCCATCCTGGGCCAGGCCTGGCTGGACCCCAGGAGGGCAGCTGCCTGTCTGAGGGGTTGGCAGCAGCAGCAGCTGCAGTGAAACCCCAGGAAGGGCAGTTTGGCAGTACCAGGGTCTGTGCTACAGACCACTGGGACCATGGGATTGTGCCAATTATGCCAGGATGGCATAGAGGGGGCAATTCCATGATCATAGACATGTTACATGGCCATATTCGGAGTTACCATTGTGAAGCCACATATAGGTAGTGACCTATATGTAGTGCACGCGTGTAATGGTGTCCCCGCACTCACAAAGTTCAGGGAATTGGCTCTGAACAATGTGGGGGCACCTTGGCTAGTGCCAGGGTGCCCTCACACTAAGTAACTTTGCACCTAACCTTTACCAGGTAAAGGTTAGACATATAGGTGACTTATAAGTTACTTAAGTGCAGTGTAAAATGGCTGTGAAATAACGTGGACGTTATTTCACTCAGGCTGCAGTGGCAGGCCTGTGTAAGAATTGTCAGAGTTCCCTATGGGTGGCAAAAGAAATGCTGCAGCCCATAGGGATCTCCTGGAACCCCAATACCCTGGGTACCTCAGTACCATATACTAGGGAATTATAAGGGTGTTCCAGTAAGCCAATGTAAATTGGTAAAAATGGTCACTAGCCTGTCAGTGACAATTTGGAAAGACATGAGAGAGCATAACCACTGAGGTTCTGGTTAGCAGAGCCTCAGTGAGACAGTTAGGCACCACACAGGGAACATATACATGCACACCTATGAGCACTGGGGCACTGTGTGACAGGGTCCCAGTGACACATACATATAGGCCACAAACCTATGAGCACTGGGGTCCTGACCAGCAGGATCCCAGTGACACATAACAAACATACTGAAAACATAGTGTTTTCACTATGAGCACTGAGGCCTGGCTATCAGGATCCCAGTGAGACAGTGAAAACAGTGACAAACACCCTGACATACACTCACAAACAGGCCAAAAGTGGGGGTAACAAGGCTAGAAAGAGGCTACCTTCTCACATCTTGTACAGTCAGTTTTTGTACAGTCAGTATTTTGTACAGTCACGTTCTATACTCAGTGTTCTTGTACAGTCAGCGTTTTTGTAAAGGCAGCGTTCTTCTACAGGCAGCATTCTTGTACAGCCAGTTTTCTTGTACAGTGAACATTCTTGTACAGTAAGCATTATTGTACAGTCAGTGTTCTTGTACAGTCAGTGTTTTGTACAGTCACGTTTTTCTAAACTCAGTGTTCTTGTACAGTCAGCGTTTTCGTACAGTCAGCATTCTTTTACAGCCAGCGTTCTAGTACAGGCAGCATTCTTGTACAGTGTTCTTGTACAGCTAATGTTCTTTATAGTGAACATTCTTGTACAATCACCTTTATTGTAAGTCAGTGTTCTTGTACAGTCAGCTTTCTTCTACCATCAGTGTTCTTGTATGTTCAGCATTCTTGTCCAGTCAGATTCTTGTACAGTCAGAGTTCTTGTATAGTCAGCATTCCTGTACAGCCAGTATTCTTGTACATTGTTCTTGTAAAGTCAGTGTTCCTGTACAGTCAGTATTCTTGTACAGTCAGTATTCTTGTAAAGTCAGAGGAGGTCATTATGACCCCGGCAGCCCGTGGAAATATGGCCATATTATGACATTGTCAGGTTGGCTGAAGCCAACCCGCCAATGTACCACTTCGACCGCCATGGCGGTGACAGCCGGCGGGCTGGAGATATCTATCTCCAGCCCAGCGGCTGTCACTGTTCTACCCGTGGGATTATGACCCCGCCTACCTCCATGGTTTTCGTGGCTTCCTTACACCATGAAAACCAGGGCGGTAGGCACTATCAGTGACTGGGAATTCCTTCCCTGTCACTGATAGGGGTCTCCCCCCTCCCTCTCCCTCTCCGGTTACCCCCCCAACCCCCCTGCATCACCAATACCCTCACACCCCCCTATATTCACGTCCCCCTACAAACACACACACACACATACACACACATTCCCACAAACATCCATGCATGCATACTTCCACTCACACACACCTGCACACACTTTGAAACATGCATGCACACACTCATTTACAAAACATAACATACACGCACTCACACCTTCAAACAGGCGCACTCACATCCAACACGCAACACACACCCGCATACATGCACATCTAAACATACACCCCCCCACACACACAACACCCCCCACCCTCCTCCCCTGTTGGAGCACCCACTTACCTGTGTGCAGGGGGTCCTCCGGCAGAAGACGGCATGGGGTGCTGCTGCCAGCAGCAGCGTCTGCCAGCAGAACACCGCCAGGCCGTATTAGTTCTCATAATATGTCTGGCGGCGGTCTGCAGCGCCATCTTACCGCCATCCGCTGGCATGGCCACAGTCGGATTTCCTCCATCCTTCTGGCGGAAATCCGGCTGTGGGCATATTACGGTGGACGGCTGGTGCCTGCGGCGACGATCTTTTTGTTGGCCGTCGCCATGGCAGTAGGCAGTTTTTACCACCAGTATCATAATGAGGGCAAGTATTTCCGTACAGTCGGTATTCCTGTACAGTCAGTGTTTTTGTATAGTCAGCATTATTGTACAGTCAGTATACTTGTACTCTCAGTGTTCTTGTACAGCCGGCGTTCTTGTACAGTCAGTGTTATTGTAAACTGAGGGCCATATTTATACTTTTACACACAAATCTGCGTTAGCGCAGTTTTGCGTGTAAAAGTATAATGCCGACTAGCGCCATTCCTGGGTGCCATATTTATGGAATGGCACTAGCCAGAGCTAATGCCCTGTTAGCATCCTTGTAAAGGACGCTACCGGGTGGGGGAGGTGTAGGGGAAACCAGAGGTGGTGTGCCAAATTATGGCACTACACTGTTTAGAGGCAAAAAAAAGCCTCTAAGCAAAGTAATGCCATTTCCTGGTGCACAACCTCCATGGACATGGCTCCTGTCTTAGTAAAGACAGGAGTCATGCCAACCACCCCAGTGGCCATGCCCATGTTCATAACATTAGAGCCAGCGCCATGCAGGGGGCCCCAAGTCAGGACCCCGAGCGGGAAAAAAATATATATATACTTACCACGACCTACCTGGGATGGGTCCCCCATCCTGTGGTGTCCCTCTGGTGTGGGTGGGAGTGTCCCCGGGGCCAGGAAAGGGCACCTGTGGGCTCCTTCCATGGTCTCTGACCATGGGAAAAGTCCCACAGGTCCCCTAATGCCTGCCCATACCCAGGCGTTAAATAAGGCCCCTATCCCCCTGTGCTAGATTTTAGCATGGGGGTATAAATATGGCGCTAAGGCCATTTCATCGTTTTCTGCACGGGAACGCCTACCTTGCATCTCATTGACGCAAGGTAGGTTTCCACGTTCAGAAAATTACTTAAACTCCATAACTTTGGCACTAAACGCGTCTAGCGCTGAAGTATAAATATGGAGTTAGGTTTACGCTGAATTAGCATAAAAAAATGACGCTAATTCAGCACAAACTGAGTATAAATATGGGCCTTAGTGCTCTTGTACAGCCAGCATTCTTGTACAGCCAGCATTCTTGTACAATCATTGTTCTTGTACAGTCACCGTTATTGTACAGTCAGCTTTCTTCTACTGTCAGCATTCGGATGCAGTTCATGTTCTTGTACACTCAGGGGGTCATTATGACCTTGGCGGACGGCGGAGGCCGTCCGCCAAGGTACCGCCGCTGAATGACCGCACCGCGGTCAAAAGACCGCAGCGGCCATTCAGACATTTCCTCTGGGCCGCGGGCGCTCTCCAAAAGAGCGCCCGCCGGCCCAGAGGAAATGCCCCTGCAACGAGGACGCCGGCTCAGAATTGAGCCGGCGTAGTTGCAGGGGTGCGACGGGTGCAGTTGCACCCGTCGCGTATTTCAGTGTCTGCTTAGCAGACACTGAAATACTTTGCGGGGCCCTCTTACGGGGGCCCCTGCAGTGCCCATGCCATGGGCATGGGCAATGCAGGGGCCCCCAGGGGCCCCGCGGCACCCCCTACCGCCATCCTGTTCCTGGCGGGAGACCCGCCAGGAACAGGATGGCGGTAGGGGGTGTCAGAATCCCAATGGCGGCGGAGCGCGCTCCGCAGCCATGGAGGATTCTGTAGGGAAGTGGTAAACCGGCGGGAGACCGCCGGTTTACCCTTTCTGACCGCGGCTGAACCGCCGCGGTCAGAATGCCCTCGGGAGCACCGCCAGCCTGTTGGCGGTGCTCCCGTGGTCGGTGGCCCTGGCGGCCACCGGCCGCCAGGGTCAGAATGACCCCCTCAGTTTTCTAGTACAGTCATCATATTTGTACAGTCAGTGTTCTTGTACAGTCAGTATCGTGTACAGTCAGCATTTTGTACAGTCATATTCCTCTGCACTCAGTGTTCTTGTACCGTCAGCATTTTTGTACAGTCAGCCTTCTTCCACAGTCACCGTTCTTGTACAGTCAGTGTTCTTGTACATTGAGCACTCTTGTACAATCAGTGTTCTTGTCTAGTCAGCGTTATAATAGTCAGTTTTCTTGTACCCGTCAGTGTTCTTGTGCAGTCAGTGTTCTTGTATGGTCAGCGTTATTGTACCGTCAGTTTTCTTGTACAGTCACGCTCTTGTACACTCATGGATATTTATAAGGACATGGCACCACCATTGCGTCATTTTTTTAATGAAGCGGCGGCTCTGTGCTTGCCCCATATTTACAACGTGACGCATTTGGCCAAATGTATACATTTTCCTGGCCCTGTGTCAAAAAACCTGCTTAGGATCCGGCTGTGCTACTCTAATTTTAATGTATGCAGAGTGGGGGGTCCATCGGAAAAAAGTAACTTACAATTGATGCAGTGATATTTACAACATTTTTCCCATTTGACGCATCTGTCAGATGCGTCTCGCAAAACCTGCAATGTGTCAAAATTCCTTCAGCTCCTAAGTTTAGGCATAGGAACTGACTCTGTGGTTTTTAATATGGATTCTGACCAGCTGAAATCAATTTACACACTGTAATATGTCTGTATTCCACTTCCCCTCTACTATTAGTGGGTCTACACATGTGCCAATCACATTGTAGGACCCCTTGACCAACCTGGGACCATGGCACCTATGATTTCATCATCCTCTGCTGCAAGGCAATGTGACGTGGTACTCTACTTGTAAGGGACACACCAGGATTGTCACTAATCCATGGTGGACGGGGTCACCAAGTCCAGGTCTACGTACTCTGAAAGGACAACAGGTAAGTACGCACATAAGATAGGTAATACGTATTTTACCACTTCTCATTCCAACATACACCTGTGTTCACATACATTACACTGTCACTATGACACACATTCTCAGATCTCTACATACACATATGTAGACTATGTCCACTGTAATGTGACACAGTCAGTGTTCTTGAATAGTCAGTGTTCTTGTACAGTCAGCATTAATCTACAGTGTTCTCACACACTCAACGGTAATGTAAGTCAGCGTTCGTGTACAGTCGGCATTTTTGTACAGTCAGTATCTTTGTGCATTCAGTGTGTTCTTGTACAATCAGCATGCCTGTACAGTCAGTGTTCTTGTACAGTCAGTGTTCTTGTACATTCATTGTGTTCTTGTGCAATCAGCATTCCTGTACAGTCAGCGTTACTGTACAGTCAGTGTTCTTGTACATTCAGTGTGTTCCTGTACAATCAGCATTTCTGTAAGTCAGCGTTACTGTACAGTCAGTTTTCTTGTACAGCCAGCGCTCTTGTATAGTCAGCATCTTGTACAGTCACTGTTCTTGTACATTCAGTGTGTTCTTGTACAGTCACTGTTCTTGTACATTCAGGCCCACATTACAACCCTGACGGTCAGTGATAAAGCGGCAGTAATACCGCCAACAGGCCGGTGGTAAAAAAAATGGAATCATGACCATGGCGCAAACCCCCAACACAGACAGCCACTTTAACACTCCGACTGCCACGGCGGTAGAAACAAACACCGTGGCGGTAACCGCCAACAGACAGGAGGAAGACAATGTACCGCCCACACTATTACAAAGCACCAATCCGCCAGCTTTTCCGGGGCGGTAACAACGCCATCAAAAGCACAGCGGAAACAGTACACAGAAGGGGAACCACTCACCTCTTGACACCCAACAAGGAACCAGGACGCCATGGAGCCCGAGTTACAGGTCCTGCCCATGTTGGTTTACCTCCTCATCTACCAGGAACATCAAAGACAGCGGCGACGATGGCGGTGAGTGCTGCACCTAGTACACAGGGGAGGGGGGAGGAAAAAGAGAGTGACAAACACCCACAACAACATACACACACACACACATCCAGTAACATCACAGATACACCCAGTCACCCCCTGGAAGAACGCAAGAACCAAATGAAATGAGTTTAACGAGTGTAATAATCGAACAATCAGATAGCCCAAGATAACTTTAAATGATCAGTATATACAAATATTTACAGCAAGTACACAAGTCTGTACACTGTCCCATTAAATGTCCGTGGACCAGTGATCCCAAAAAGCATGGGCGAAGCCCACACATGACACCTGCCTCAAAACGGAGAGAACACTGCAGGGGCATCAGGTCGAAAAAAACCAGGCACCTCAGGGGAAAGGGGCACCTCAGCCGGATGATGGGACGACGCCACTGCTCCTCGAGGGGGCTCCATGCCCACTGCCTGGTCCTGGGAAGTGCAAAGCCACAGTCTCTCAAGTGGGTGGGTGGCCCACTGCTTGGTCCTGGGGAGTGCAAAGCCACAGTCTCTCAAGTGGATGGGTTGCCCACTGCTTGGTCCTGGGGAGTGCACAGCCACAGTCTCACAAGTGGATAACAGTCTCCACTGGTTCTGGAGGGGGCTTGGTGCCCAGAGTGCTTCATCCTGCCAAGGACTGTGTTAGTGGATGCTTTTCTCCACTGGTTCTGGAGGGGGCTTGGTGCCCAGTGATGCTGCACTTGGGGTGTGGCAGTTCCCATTCCCTCACATGGGTGTCTGAGCCACAAGATTTACCGGTAACAGGTAGCATGATACTCCATGGAGGCAGAGCCACACTCCTCCTTGTGACGACTGAGGCTGCAAACCGCTCGTAGTGCCAGTGCTGGTGGTTCATGTAGTGTGTGCACGGTCCAGGGCGTCTCCTGCAGCCTCGGAGAGCTGCCCACTGGGGATGCTGCTGATGTCTGCTGTAGTGGCACTGGCTGGGCACGTCGCGGAGCCGGTGGCGGTGACTCCGGCGGTGTCTGCGGCAGAGATGTTGCCGGTGATGCAGGTGTCTGCACTTGTGGAGGGAGACACCAGGCCGTCTTCTGCAGCCTCGGATGGCTGCCCACTGGGGATGATGCTAGTGACTGTAGTTGAGGCACCTGCAGTGCAGGTGGTGTTGCAGGTGGCGGTCATTGCGGTGGTGCTCACCGCGGTACAGGCTGCTGGGCTGTCTTGCTAAAGGGGGGACACCAGTCCCTCACCCTGAGGCTCCGTGCCCTGAGGTGACTTCCCTTTGCTCTTTTGTCCCTTCCCCACCTTGGAACACGCTGCTGGGACCTTGGCACTGTCCTTGGTTCTGGATGAGGCCTTGCTGGGTGAGTAGTGCGGCTTTTCTCTTCTGCATGCTGGCCCCTTCTTTACCTTGGCCGGTGGCGGAATAGGGTGGTACTTGGCTTCACTAGGTGGCCCACTGGCAGTTCTGATGGGTGCCCCCTTCGATGTTCCAGGACTTGCAGGGACCACACTGGACGAGGATTGGGTGACTGAGGTGCTGGTCAGGGCTCTAGACAACCTGGCCCTAGAGGAAGGACGGGGGGGGGAGGTGTAGGGAAGAGGTCAATGGTAGCCAGGAAAAGTTTCTTAGACACACTGGGACGGGAAGATGGAGTGGGTATTGGAGTGGAGGAAGAGATAGTGGTTGTAGGAGGTGTACGTCTGCTGAGTTCGGGTGAAGGTGCATGGTTTGGAGGCTGTTGTGAGGTGGATGGCTGTTGAGTGGGTGTGTGCCGGCGTTTGTGTACTTTGGGAGGAGGGCTTACAGACACACTGGGAGAGGACACAGGGGACGTGAGAATGGTAGTGGGGGTGGTGATTGCACGTGAGCGGTGTGTGATGATGTACGTGCTGGTGATGGAGGTAGTGGCTGAGGATGTATTGCATGCAGGTCTGAGTGGAGACGAGACTGGGAGGGAGGTGGAGGACGTGGAGGAGGGGTACACAGTGGAGGCAGTGGATGTTGGTGTGTCTGCATGGGTATGGTGCTTGTGTGAGTGCCTGTGGGATGAGTGGTGCTTATGTTTGCCTCGGCCACTTTTGTGTTTTGATGTTTGTGCATGCTGGTCTGATGGTGTGCTTGGGATAGGCTGAGGTCGAGTGGATTGGGTAGGAGTAGTGGAGGTTGGAGGGGGGAGGCTGGACACAGGGATAATGGCTGCCATCAGTGCTGAGGCCAGAGCCTGAAATGCTCTCTGTTGGGCCGCCACGCCAGAATGAATGCCCTCCAGGTATGCATTTGTTTGCTGCAAATGCCTCTCGACACCCTGGATGACATTCAAAATGGTTGACTGCCCAACAGTGAGGGATCTCAGGAGGTCAATAGACTCCTCACTGAGGGCAGCAGGGCTAACTGGGGCAGGGCCTGAGGTGCCTGGGGCAAAGGAGAAGCCCACCCTCCTAGGTGAGCGGGCACGGGAAACATGCTGAGGGGCTGCTGGGAGGGCAGTGCTGGAGGGGTGGTGGTGGCTGTACCTGTTGTTGCGGTGGGCACAGAGGTGCCCGCCCCCACAAGGAAGCTCCTATAAGAGGAGGAGTCGCTGTCGCTGGTGTCCCCTCCTGTCCCCATCGTGGAGCTCCCCTCGTCCTCCGTCCCACTGGTGCATTCAGACTCCATACATTCACCCTCCTGAGCCATGTGGGATGCAGCTCCCTCCTGCTCCGATGCCACTGCTCCTCCGCCAGATGATGCTATTGCACACAAGAACAAGGTGACAAAACAAAAAGGGGGGGAAAGACAGAGGAGACACATTGTAGGAGGCTGGACTGGCTTGTAGTGAGTACCAAGGGGTACTTACACCTTGCACCAGGCCCAGGTATCCCTTATTAGTGTATAGGGTGTCTAGCAGCTTAGGCTGATAGATAATGGTAGCTTAGCAGAGCAGCTTAGGCTGAACTAGGAGCCGAGTGAAGCTCCTACAGTACCACTAGTGTCACTTGCACAATATCATAAGAAAACACAATACACGGATATACTAAAAATAAAGGTACTTTATTTTTATGACAATATGCCAAAGTATCTCAGTGAGTACCCTCAGTATGAGGATAGCAAATATACACAAGATATATGTACACAATACCAAAAATATGCAGTATAGTCTTAGAAAACAGTGCAAACAATGTATAGTTACAATAGGATGCAATGGGGACACATAGGGATAGGGGCAACACAAACCATATACTCCAAAAGTGGAATGTGAACCACGAATGGACCCCAAACCTATGTGACCTGGTAGAGGGTCTCTGGGACTGTAAGAAAACAGTTAGGGTTAGAAAAATAGCCCACCCCAAGACCCTGAAAAGTGAGTGCAAAGGGCACTAAAGCTCCCCAAAGGACATAGAAGTTGTGATAGGGGAATTCTGCAGGAAAGACACAAACCAGCAATGCAACAACAATGGATTTCCAAACGAGGGTGGAATAAGGGGACCAAGTCCAAAAGTCACAAGCAAGTCAGGGATGGGCAGATGCCCAGGAAATGCCAGCTGTGGGTGCAAAGAAGCTGCTACTGGACAGTAGAAGCTGAGGATTCTGCAGGAACGACAAGGGCTAGAGACTTCCCTTTTGGAGGATGGATTCCCCACGCCGTGGAGAGTCGTGCAGATGTGTTTTCCTGAAGGAAAACCGCCAACAAGCCTTGCTAGCTGCAAATCATACGGTAAAGGTTTTTGCATGCTGCTGTAGCCCAGGAGGGACCAGGATGTCGCCAATTGCGTCTGGGGACAGAGGGGGCATCGAGCAAGACATGGAGCTCTCTCAGAAGCAGGCAGCACCCGCAGAAGTGCCAAAACAGGCACTACAAAGAGGAGTGAAACAGTGCTCACCCGAAGTTGCACAAAGGAGTCCCACGCCGCCGGAGGACAACCTAGAAAGTCGTGCAATGCAGGTTAGAGTGCTGTGGACCCAGGCTTGGCTGTGCACAAAGGATTTCTGCCAGAAGTGCACAGAGGCCGGAGTAGCTGCAAAAGACGCAGTTCCCAGCAATGCAGTCTGGCGTGGGAAGGCAAGGACTTACCTCCACCAAACTTGGACTGAAGCGTCACGGGACTGTGGGAGTCACTTGGACAGAGTTGCTGGAATCAAGGGACCTCGCTCGTCATGCTGAGAGGAGACCCAGAGTACCGGTAATGCAGTTCTTTGGTGCCTGCGGTTGCAGGGGGAAGATTCCGTCGACCCATGGGAGATTTCTTCGGAGCTTCTAGTGCAGAGAGGAGGCAGACTACCCCCACAGCATGCACCACCAGGAAAACAGTTGAGAAGGCGGCAGGATCAGCGTTACAGAGTTGCAGTAGTCGTCTTCACAACTTTGTTGCAGTTTTGCAGGCTTCCAGCGCGGTCAGCAGTCGTTTCCTTGGCAGAAGGTGAAGAGAGAGATGCAGAGGAACTCTGATGAGCTCTTGCATTCGTTATCTAAGGAATTCCCCAAAGCAGAGACCCTAAATAGCCAGAAAAGAGGGTTTGGCTACTTAGGAGAGAGGATAGGCTAGCAACACCTGAAGGAGCCTATCAGAAGGAGTCTCTGACGTCACCTGCTGGCCCTGGCCACTCAGAGCAGTCCAGTGTGCCAGCAGCACCTCTGTTTCCAAGATGGCAGAGGTCTGGAGCACACTGGAGGAGCTCTGGGCACCTCCCAGGGGTGGTGCAGGTCAGGGGAGTGGTCACTCCCCTTTCCTTTGTCCAGTTTCGCGCCAGAGCAGGGCTGAGGGGTCCCTGAACCGGTGTAGACTGGCTTATGCAGAAATGGGCACCATCTGTGCCCATGAAAGCATTACCAGAGGCTGGGGGAGGCTACTCCTCCTCTGCCTTCACACCTTTTTCCAAAGGGAGAGGGTGTAACACCCTCTCTCTGAGGAAGTCCTTTGTTCTGCCTTCCTGGGCCAAGCCTGTCTGGACCCCAGGAGGGCAGAAACCTGTCTGAGGGGTTGGCAGCAGCAGCAGCTGCAGTGAAACCCCTGAAAAGGCAGTTTGGCAGTACCCGGGTCTGAGCTACAGACCCGTGGGATCATGGGACTGTGCCAACAATGCCAGGATGGCATAGAGGGGGCAATTCCATGATCTTAGACATGTTACATGGCCATATTCGGAGTTACCATTGTGAAGCTACACATAGGTAGTGACCTATGTGTAGTGCACGCGTGTAATGGTGTCCCGGCACTCACAAAGTCTGGGGAATTTCCCTGAATGATGTGGGAGCACTCTGGCTAGTGCCAGGGTGCCCACACACTAAGTAACTTAGCACCCAACCTTTACCAGGTAAAGGTTAGACATATAGGTGACTTATAAGTTACTTAAGTGCAGTGAAAATGGCTGTGAAATAACGTGTGCATTATTTCACTCAGGCTGCAGTGGCAGGCCTGTGTAAGAATTGTCAGAGCTCCCTATGGGTGGCAAAAGAAATGCTGCAGCCCATAGGGATCTCCTGGAACCCCAATACCCTGGGTACCTCAGTACCATATACTAGGGAATTATAAGGGTGTTCCAGTAAGCCAATGTGAATTGGTGAAATGGTCACTAGCCTGTTAGTGACAATTTGTAAAGAGAGAGCATAACCACTGAGGTTCTGGTTAGCAGAGCCTCAGTGAGACAGTTAGGCATCACACAGGGAACACATACATATAGGTCACAAACGTATGAGCACTGGGGTCCTGACTAGCAGGGTCCCAGTGACACATAACAAACATACTGAAAAGATAGGGTTTTCACTATGAGCACTGGGCCCTGGCTGGCAGGATCCCAGTGAGAAAGTGAAAACACCCTGACATACACTCACAAACAGGCCAAAAGTGGGGGTAATAAGGCTAGAAAGAGGATACTTTCTCACACACATGGTCAATGCCAGCAACACCACTACCGTTGGCGGACACAACACACAGGGAGCAGCCCTATGCACTAGCCTATGCACTAACTATTCTTAGGAAAATCACCTACCCATGGGGGACTGTGCCTAACTTCATTTGCTGCACACCTGGAACCCACAGGAGGCTGACTAGTTGTAGATGGCCACTAACACTATTAGGTTTGGAGTGCTACAGAGCCTGCCTAACAAGGGACCTACCCTACCAAGTTTGCCCTGGCCTAGGGAAACCCACAGCCCACATCCCCATCGAGACACCTCGTAAAGCGCGCAGAGTCAGCTGAATGAGACTGTACTCACTCCCTTGTGGCTGCTGTGATGCCCTGAAGTGCCCATTCAACTCCGGATATGCCACCACCAGGATCCAGAACATCAGGGGGGTCATGGTGCGACGGGCACCCCTTCCACGTTGCGAGGCCATCCCCAACTGGGCCTCCGCCGTCTTCTTGGTCCAACGGCGCAGATCCTCCCATCTCTTGCGGCAGTGGGTGCTCTGTCTATGATAGACTCGCATGCCACGCCAAATACCCTTCTTCTGGTGGGCAGTGACCTGGAGGAAAGGTAAAGTAAGAATGGAACTTGCTCCCCCGTCCGGTTCTTCATACTCATTGGCCACCAGTTCCACCCATGCCCTGAAACACATACACTGACCATCCTCACATGCAGGCCTCAGCCCCCCCCACAACATGTATCTTCCATCCAGACCACTCCATACATTCATGTCCCATGCATCATGCTCACAGTTTACTCAAATGTTTGACTGGAGGACCATAGAGTAGGTTGTACTGGGGGAGAAGGCAGGGGCCCTTTCCCCAGACACTAGAGCCATTGTCGTTTCCAGACTGAGGTCACAGCAGCACTTGCAGTGTAGGTCCTCTCATGTTGAAGGTCAGGTATCAAGTGAGTGAACAGCTAGAAAATGGTGGTAACGTCTGCGGCGGTGCATACCGTCACCACCGGCGTACATCGTCATTGGCTCCTGGAACCCATAGGGCCCAATGATAACCAATGCTGAATTGCGCGGCGGTCTATGACCGACTACCGCGATGCTGCACAACGCCAGCACAGTTACCTCATTTCCCCTTGTCCCTCCTTACAGGTCAGGCAGCCACCATTTTAGGGGGGCACATGGCAGGGCACCTAACTGCGTCACAGCACATTTGGGCATGAATACGGACAGACAGCACCACACACCGATTAAATCACATTAGTGCAAAACACCCTTGTGCGACCTATGTGGTACATGACCCTCTTACATGACATAGTTTATTATCGTTTTATTGTAAAAGTTTGGCCGCTGCTCCTGCTGACGGGAAGCAACCCCCCTACACTTAGCGGAGGAGCCGCACCTGCTTATACATGTAAGCCACGGGGCATATTTAGAAGCCCCTTGCGCTGCTGGTGTGCCACTTTTTGTGATGCACTGACGGAGCAGAGTGCAGACCCATATCTATGAGGCCACACACAGCCACTTTACGTGGCCTCATAGATATGAGTGTGAGGCAACGCAGTGCAGCGCAAGTGACTGCTTTACCTTACTCTGTGCCAGGGAGGCATTGCAAGGGCATTGCAGTAAGTTTTCCCATGCAACACCCATGAATTGTGACGCTGCCCCAGATTTACTAAATGACGTAAACTTGGGACAGTAACAAAACCTTACGCCTCCCCAGGAGTGGTGCAACAAGAGGAAATATTTGCATTTCTCCTCGTTTGTTTCCTCTTTCCATGTGTGCTGCCTTCTGCAGCACACACAGGAAGAGGAGAATGTCTCTTGGGATTCTTTTTGTGCAGGAAGGTGCCCTTTCCTGCGCAAAAAGAACCATGCATGCAATACAGACACCCTTGTACCATGGTGCAAGGGTGCACGCGTTGGCACTAGGCACCACATTGTGTGCCGGTGCTGGGTGAAAGGACAGAAATGCACCATATCTTGTAAAGACGGTGCATTCCCGCGCTTTTGAATTGGTGCAGGGCAGTGCAGCAAAAAGACTTCCACCGCTGCCCTACGCCATCTGTCGTAATTATGCCCCTACATTCCTGGATTCCCACTCACCTGTGAACACTGCACTTTCTTTTACTTTTGCCTTGTCAATATTTTGATCATTGTTTTACCTCCTTCACACATAATTTGCATAGAATCATAACTGCAACTGGAATACATGACCATTGAGAGGCCACGGATCGGATGGCCACATATTCTGAACACTTTTCTGGCCCACTGACAGACACTATTGGGCAACTCGCCCTGCCTTCAGCCTCAACGCCAGAGCTTTCAATCGGCCTTTTTTAAACACTCGGAGACGACTCAGCTGAAAGTAAGCACTATACAAGAGTAATCTCCCACATGGAAAAAAATACAGAAACCCATTTCCTGGAAATAGCTAACACTTTAACGGAATGCAAGATTAAGTAAAACAAGTGAAATATAAATAGAAACTAAATCACTGACACAGATAAACTTAATGTTTCTAACATTCAGGGCCTGATTTAGAGTTTGGGGGAGGGGTTACTCCATCACAACGGTGACGGATATACCGTCCGCCAAAAACAAAATTCCTTAGGATTTAATGGGATTTATATTTCAATGCACAGGAAATCCGCCAAAATCTAAATAAGGACCTCAGTGTTTAGAAACCATTCAGTGTTTTCGCGTTTAAAGTTAAGCACATGAATATGTCCATAGGGACCTATTTCAGTGTTCGATTTTAATTACTGCTGGTTCTGAGACCCAGAGGGGCCAGGCCCACTTAAAGCCCTGGTGATGTCAGAAATGACAAGGCCTTGCACCGTGTCTCATAATTAGAAGTAAGAAAGTGAAATTTATTTTATAAGAAAAGGACATGCTGATGCCACATGGTTTGGTGAACCACTTTTAGGAGGGCAGTATAAGTTTCTGCTGTTACTCATATTCATAGTAAACCTTTTGTGCCCATCACAGATGTCTCTTTCAGATTCCATCCATCTGTATGAGAAAAACTGGTCCTCTCCTAACAGCATCCCAGGCACCTATGAGCCACCACTAAAGCGCCTTCTGCAACTTGTGCCCAGACTCAATGAGCTAAGGAGGTAAGCCTGAACTCCAAGGATCTGAAAAGCTTCCATGGAAGTGGCAACTGGCTTCATCCCTCCCCCACTTCAGGAAAGAACTGAAGATGCTTCTCTTCGAGGAACACCAGTATAGCAGGTATCAAACCCCCAGCACCAGTCAATGCAACATATACCCAATCAAAACGCATGAAGCAATGCAGTCTAGTGACTAGGTGTTAGAAATGGGTTTCCTGGTTGGCTAGGGTAGGCACCTGAGCCAGGCAGGTACCATCACTCTAGTCAGGGCGAGGGAGTTGCACACCCAAGATGACCCTTGCTCACCCCCTTGGTAGCTTGGCACAAGCAGTCAGACTTATCCCAGAGGCAATGTGTAAAGCGTTTGCACAACACACACAACCCAGTGACACAATAAATACACCACAAAGAAAACTCCACAACAAATTATATAAAAATAAATGGCATTGCATAAAACATTAGACCAAAAAACGACATAAATCAGTAATACTCTCCTAAGCCAGCAGTGGTCAGATCATCATCATGAGTGCACTTGCAGAGAACATTCCTATACTGTGCAGGTCATAAGGAACACACCCTCCACCTGCAAATGAGACAGACCCTGAGAATACATACGTCATCTCAACATGGCAAGCATGACATTTATCACCAGTCAGGTCATAGAAAGAAATGCAACATGCACAATGAGGGCAAAGACATCAGTGTGGACTGTAGCTTCTCCAAGAATCACCAACAGCACCTTCTACGTGGAGATTGCAGCGCACCTGTGCTTCCTATACAAGGTATGCGGTAATTGCAGATCCACATTGTCGGGGACAGGAGCTCCCACACTCCTATTAAAGGATATATGATACAAAATTCCACCTCTGCTACTGTAGGAGCTCCCACGATCCTACTGCAATGACTGCCATAAACAAAAGAGGCTGGGCAGGCACAGGACCTCCGTCGAGGTTTTCCTCCCCATCCTGCCAGCTGTATTACAACTGGCTCCAAAAAGATGCCGCTACAGCTTGGTACCAGCCTCCCAAAATGTATCCACATATACGGGAGGAAGGCACCTCAATACACCTTAGGCTGTAATGGGAGTAATCTCATGCCACTGACAGCGAACAAGTGGTACGGGTGCCTCTACAGAGCGACACGGCTCCTCCTTGTGCTGCACGAGCGTGGCCCCTGCCAGTCTGGTGGGTCGTGTGTCCATTCGGTCTGCCCAATGCCACCTCTTCTGGCACTGGTTCCAGCCTCCCGGGACCCGTTGGGGGCAAGTTCCCAACCCCTGCACAGCGGGGAAGATTCAGAAGGTGCTGGTTGCATTGGAGACCTCTTCGGGTCTTCTGACGGCCGTCCGTCGCGGTCCCCCTTGGCTGGGGGCACCGTCCTAGAGTGAGAGCCAGGAAGCGCTCTCCACATGCTCATGGCAACACTGTGAGCAGTGTTCCCCTGGCTGCCCTGGCAGAGGGCCCCAGGTCAGCCCATTCTGGAGGGCGCGCTCCTCACACACAACTCCCTTCTAGGCTGAAGCGCTCAACACAGGATAAGGGGCCATCCAAAGGGAAATCAGGTAGCCCTCTCCCAGCGCTAATTAAGGTGCACAGCCCTGTGATGAACAAGGGCGTACTCCCGGAAGATTTGGGCACAGGGCTCCACTCGTGCTAGATGCAGACTTAACAGCCAAAACAGGGGTAGGAGGAAAACACACCACCTAATCCCCGGAGAACAACTAGGGAGCCGGCAGATGGAGGGAGCTAGCAACAGGCCAGCACATCAGGGTCTGATAGGCAAAGAGGCAGTTCTTCTTGTGCCTCAGCAGGCCATACGTCAGCACAACAGCAGGTCAGTCCAATGGTGGTTCCTTGTAGCATAACAGCCCCTTTCAGCAGCATCTGGTTCGAGGTCCATGCAGTGTCTGGGCAGAAATGTGTCAGGGAGTAGCTGGCAGCTGGGCAACATGAGTCCTTTGGGCCACTAAGTAGAGACCAGGCCGCAGGGCAACAACCAGAAGAGCAGGCTAGATTAGTCCTTTGTGCAGTCCAGCAGTCCTCCTGACAGAGGTTCAGTCTCAGTTCCAAAAGTGCTTTCCAATCAGGGGACAGAGCCCCTCTACTTATACTCACAAATGCCTTTGTTCAGGGGGTAAATTCAAAAGAGCTCTTTCAAGTGAAACACTTCACCATTTCAACCCTGCCCTGTCTCCAAACATCAGAAGGTGGTAATCAGTCCATTGTGTGAGGCCAGGACACAGCCTTAGGTGTGAACAACCCTCCCTCTCCCCATCCCAGGATGACTATCAGTATAAAGGTGCCTCTTCTGTCATGCCCAGCTCTTCCTGTGTTGTGGCTGTCTGGAAAGTATACACCAAGTGGAGCTGTCAGTAATACATAAAGACACATGTTTTAACTTTTACATACACAGCACCCTGCCCATATGGCTATCTAGGGCCTACCTTAGTGGTGACTTAGGTGTATTAAAAAGGGAGTTTAGGCCTTGGCAAAGTGGTTTGACTTGCCAAGTCGGTGTGGCAGTAAATTGTGCATGCAGGCCTTGCCGTGGCAGGCCTGAGACAGGTTTGAAAGGCTACGTCTATGGGTGGTGCAAGCTGTGCTGCAAGCCCACTAGTAGTATTTAATTTACAGGCCCTGAATGTTAGGGATACCACTATACAAGGGACTTACAGGTAAATTAAATATGCCAATCAGGTGTAAAATAATCCTACCAAGTTTAGAAGGGACAGCACCTTCACTTTAGCACTGATCAGCAGCGATATAGTGCCCAGAGCCCGAGATCCAACAAAAAGAGGTCAGAAAAACAGGAGAAGTAAGGAAAAAGGTTTTGGGATGACCTGCAAAAATGGCCAGGTCCAACAGCAGGCTACTGATTTCAGAGCCTAGGGTCATGGGTTGAATCCCAGCTTCAGCATTTGACTGGAAAGTGTGTGATTCTGGGCCAACCGTCTCCTTGTGTGTAAAAAGTGTACATATTAGGACCTGTGTGGTCACCCGTGTTGTTATGTTATGTGTATTTGTATAGCACACAACTCACTCTGGAAGGTACCCCGGCGCTGAAGCAGGAGCTGTAAGGGCCCAGCAAGGGTCGCGGCTAGGTGAAGAGCCGGGTCTTCAAGTTCTTGCAGAAAGGGGTGTGTGTGATGAGGAGTCTGGCTCAGTGGGGGTGTCTGCCTCATCTGAGGTGTCTGGCAGGTTTGATGTATGTGGGGCCAATGTTTTGCAAGGCTTTGTATGTGTCCATGAGGCGTTTGGAGCTCGTTTGTGGATTGGGAGCCATTGGAGCTCCCTGAAGTGCAGAGTAATGTGAGTGCACCTTTTGCTGGGCCCTATGTTTTTCATGGCTTTAGCACTTTAACCCTCCTAACCAGGGGTAAAGCCTCTGTGCTCACCCTTTAAACATGGTTGAATTGGCATGTTCCTATTTAGCATATTGAACTTGCATATATACGTCCCTAGCATATGTACAAAATGTGCCCAGGGCCTGTAGGTTAAATGTCACTCTTGGACTGCAGCACCTACTGTGCCACCCACTACTGAGACAATGTAAACATGGGTGCAGGCCTAGCAGTGTCGCCTGACTGCAGCAGTGTGAAAACTGCAATTCAACCTTCCAGAAAAAAACTGTTGGCAGGTCAAATCCTTCCTTTTAAATATTAATAAGTCACCCAATGTAAGCCTTGTGGCCCACAAAGCAGGGTGCATTGTACTTAAAAGGGCATGTGGCAATGTTCTGTTAACATGCTCATACAGTGGCTAGAACCCAAGTGCTATTTTCAGTGCGCCAGGTCTGGTTGTCATATGTAGAACAGAATACAGATTAAAATGCTACTACTGTACCTCAGAAATGAGACTAGGTTGAAAAGGATTAAACAGCTATCTTAATACTTATTACCAATCAAATGCAACGGTGAAGTCAATTTTTTATCAAATATTAAGGAAACATAACTTTGAGAAAGTTACTTTTTCCTTGCCTGAAGCTTCTGGAGGCCCATTTGCATTTATTCTGCCTCCTCTCTGCCAGTAATTAGCATTCAAATAGGAGTGAATAGGTGTGCAATGCCCCTGCGGACTAAACAATGGCCGAGATGACTCCCCCGAGGCCCACAGAATATGCAGGGTGGGGATTGTGTTGTTGTGTTTATAGAGTGCACTATTACATGGTAGGGTGTTCTGGAGCTGATCTGGTGTCAGTCTAACCAAACCTGGGGCCTGGTGGGATTAATTGAAAATCCTGGTCTTCAGCTTCTTGCAGAATTCAAGAAGTGAGGGTGAACCTCGTACGTGTAGTGGCGGGTCATTCAGGTGAAGGCCACATGGACCGTACCATAAATGGCTTCCTGATCTAACCAACTGGAGCTGGTGAAGTGTCTTACGGTTTATTGGACGTTCACCTTTCCAAGTATGAGTTTGATACTATGTGTATGATAGAGTACGGAGGGAGGTTGACAAGCCAAGTGTCCAGGCATATATAGAGATTTATGCAAACAATGGTATTGAGCCATATCTAACATGGGTCGGCATCCAGTATCACAGGTTCTTGATAGTAAGATTCAGATGGTGCACAGCGCACTTTTTAGCTGCCTTTCCCCTCCACGATTCTATTTCATGAATTTACCCGCCTGCCCCTGCAACGGCCATTCAACACAAAGCACATTTCACTTTACGTTCTTCTGTAAATTTTATGTGATATTGAGAAAATTTAATCTTTTACTTTTTTTAAAACAGGCCAACATCCAAAACAGTGGAGCTGCTGTTAGGAACTTGCAAACACTGCCAGCTGTGGGGATCTGCTTTTTATCTGCTGTTTGTATTCAACGTGCCATAGAGAAGAGGTCAACTGTTCTCATGTAATGAGTGTAATGAGTTTATACCCTGTATTTTACTCTGTTTGTTTTTTATGACACTTTTATGATCAACATTTTGTGGTTGAATAAAGATTATTATTGAATTGAATTGATGCCTTCGACCTGCTTTAGAGTTGGGCTGCAATGAACTCCTCAAACATCTGGAGGGAGCAGTAATCATGGTGCCATTTGTTGCTCTGTTCCCTCTCTCAGTGGTAGAGACGATTCCACTGATGGATCCCCCGGCAGGTTTAGCTTTTTCATTGAAACTCGAGGATTTAAAGTCCTCAGAGTGCCATCTGCTCTCCAATAAGATTTGATGCAGAGAAACTGAGCTGGGGAGCAGGAAACATTGATTAATAGAGTCTTGAAGAACAAAACAAACAAGGAAGAACAGAACAGTTCCGGCTGAGCAAAGCCTGTTGTAAACCCCCCAGAGGCAGCAGATGCCCTAAGGGTAGGCAGAGAATAATGTTGACAGCAAGCATCCCTCATCCCAGGAGGATGCAGTGAAAGCCGTGCTACTTCCCTGAGAAGGGGTTGGACATCTCATTAAGGAACTTCTTCGCTGCCACCATCTCTTTGTTCTCTTGCCCACTTCTTTTCTAGGGCCAACTTCTCTGCCTCCAGTGCTATATAGGCCAACTGGGCCTCAAGTTCTCTCTCTCTGAGAGACAGATTGATCCTTTCTGAAGGGATCCTTTTCCCCAACTAGCTCTAGGCATGGCCCTGGTGATTGTGTGGAGAGGTAAACCCCCTCCTCCCCATCACTGAGGTGTAGGAGTTCTCCGTCCTCTGAAAGGATGGAACTGGACACCCCTCCTCCCCACTGAAGTTTCCTCTGTGCCTACCTCCTGGGCCTCTGCCCAAGCTGTCAGGGATTTAATCAGCTCATTCTCTCTAATATTAGTGGCTGATGCCAATCCCCTTTCAGCACACAACCCCCTGAGCTGGACTACAGTGAGTGTGGGTAGGCTAGCTAGATCAAGCTCCATGGTATCCTTAAGTTTTGTGTCACTTGAAAAAAAAACTTTTGCGAAAATTTAATCAGAAATTTAGAAAAATCACAAAAATTAATACATTGAAATTAGTCAAAATGAAAAACATTTTTTGCATTAGCACAATTTGGAGGATTTTTAATTTGCTTCACTTAAAGCTGTATTGTGATATTAAACATAAGTATTGGATCCCACCACTACGCACCACAAATGTTGGAAAGTGGATTATTGGTAAGGGCCGGTGGGTACCTACACTTAGTAATAGGCCATAAACCCCTACTAGGTACAGTCAAGATCTCAATAAATTAATCCTGTCTCAAGCCTTGGTATCTTGGCAACGAGCAGCTAGTCTTATCTTAGGAGACAGGTGTGTAAAGCATTTAACATCAATAAAACAGTAAATAAGTAAAACACAAAACACAAAAAAAATCCAACTCCAATTTATAAAAATTGATTATGGCCCTCATTACAACATTGGCGGTAAATCCCGCTTACCACCGTGCAGAAGACCGCCAACACACCGCCGCAGCCGCGGAATTCCGCCACAGCTATTACAACCCACAGCTCAGAATCTGCCAGAATCTAGACACCCACACATGTCCGCCACACCAAAGGTCAGTGATAAACTGGCGATAACAAAACCGACACGTCACGCCAACAGGAATATGCCCACACTATCACGACCCACGAATCCACGAATCCACGCAGAGGTCTTTCAACCGCGGTATTCCACTGGCGGTACACACCGCCGAGCTCAAAATACACACACATTTATAAAACACAACCACATTAGACAATTCCAAATACACACACCTGATACACATACACACACCACTCCCACACACCCAATACAGTATAAAACACACACCCACATTACCCACAAACTCTTACAACGAACAATTTGGAAGAAGCAGAGAGACAGCAAAGCAAAGACCACACCAGCACACAGAGGCACACAACACCATCACTTATACACATCCACGCACAAAACACCACACACCCCTAAACATCACCCCACACATCACAACACACACCACCTCACACATCACCCACACCACCCCATGGCACCGCAAAGACACCCCAGGTTCTCTGAGGAGGAGCTCAGGGTCATGGTGGAGGAAATCATCCAGGTAGAGCCACAGCTATTCGGATCACAGGTGCAGCACACCTCCACAGATAGGAAGATGGAGCTATGGCGCAGAATCGTGGACAGGATCAACGCAGTGGGACAGCACCCAAGAACTAGGGATGACATCAGGAAGAGGTGGAACGACCTACGGGGGAAGGTGCGTTCCATGGTCTCAAGACACCACATTGCGGTTCAGAGGACTGGCGGCGGACCCCCACCTCCTCCCCCACAACTAACAACATGGGAGGAGCAGGTCTTGGCTATACTGCATACTGAGGGCCTCGCAGGAGTAAGTGGAGGAATGGACTCTGGTAAGTCAAATCTTTAACTACTTCATCTCCCCCCCCCCCCCCGGCATGCTGTCACATAACCCCACCCTCGCCCTCACCCCCATCACTCCAGCTCCTCACATATGTCCCACTATCACAAACCACACATCCCAACACCAAGCCCTGTATGCAACAACAAAGCATGGACACCCATCACCAATGCATGTCCACTATAGATACCCACACAGACCCCTAAACAATTATCACACAAGGTCCTACACAAGAATGTAAGCACTGGGGAACACGGTCACCCACCCATTGCACACCATGGCACACACAGATACAATATTCATGCCTTTACACCCCTGCAGGACCCCTACCCAATGTCACCGGACAGGAGGTTCCAGACATGTCCACTCCCCCCACAGAAGAGGCCCACAGTGATGACAACAGCTCTGTCCAACTGGATCTAGATGACCAGCCCGGCCGATCTGGGACCTCGGGACAGTCGGTTCCCCTGACACAGTCACAGGCCACCACAGAGCCTCCCCCCTCAGGAAACACCAGCACAGCACCCACCCAGCGGACCCATACCTCTGTCCCATGGACACGTCAAGCAGCAGTGTGTTCACCACTACAGGGAACCCAGGCTAACCCACTGCCCCAAGAACAGCAGGGATCTGGGGGCAGTGGCAGTGGCAGTGGGCACACGGTTCAGGGGACAGAGGGCCAGGAAAACCGGGGAACTGGGAGGTCTGCTGTGCGACAGGGGGAGGACAGGCCCAGGGAACCCACTCTCCACGAGGCCCTCTCCAACATCATGGGAGCGTACCATCATTCCCAGGAGACAATGGCAACGGTACTGGCCAAGTTTCAGGAGACCCAGCGGCTGCAGGAGGAACAGTATTTGGGGTTCAGGGAGGAACCAAGTACATCAACACCACCCTGGGCACCATTGTAGGGGTGCTGAAGGACCTTGTGAACACCAGGAGGGACACTGTGGCACAAGGGGCCCCTGACACTAGCCTGGATGATGAACTGCCCACCACCTCCGCCGGCGCTAGTGCACAGGAGGCACCGCCACAGGACCACGACACCAGCACCCCACCCCCTGCAGATGGGGAACCACCCGCAAGTGGTCCCTGAGATCCAGGACAAACACAGAGAACAATGCCAAGACCCCCGCCAAGAAATGAGACCACCCTGAATGTCATCCTTCTGTCCCACTTTGTAACCTGTCCGTCCTTAAACTGCCCTAGCTCCACTTCCAATGCCCCTTTGGACAATGAACCTGTGAGACAAATAAACTGGACTCTGCCATGGACATTCCTCCACCATCACCCCTGACCATTTTACAACCCCCTCCACTAGTTAGCACTTAAATAAACACCTTTGAATCACAAAACAATCTGGAGTCAGTCTGTGCTTTCACAAATGTGTATTTACTAATGCTAATGGGGAGAGATGAAAGGGGAAAAAAAGCGCTCACAACAGTACCAAACTAAAGTAAACAAAGATCAGAATGTTACAAACGTTGGTGCTCCCGGCCTCAAAGGAATCTCCCCCACCCCCTTGAACTGTGAAAAACACAGATAAACAAGCTAAATATTGGAGACCTAGGCACTCAATAATGTATAACAATATAGTATTAAATGAGACTCTAACAGACAAAGTGAAGTAATTCAATGATTAGTAGATCAACCACTGAGACATTGTAAATTGACACAGTCCAATAGACATCAGGTTGATTGACGAATCCATCCTTTAATGAAACAATGAAACAAACACCAGCCAACACGTGTTTCGTCATGGGAGTGGGTACTCCCCGTGACTTTGTCAAGGCTGTAAAGAACCCAAAATACAGAATATATGTAAATTATAAGTTGAAGATAACAAAGCATATTAACACATATTGTGTTCTTGAGATTAATTAACATAGCAAAAAATGAGGCAAACCACAGAACAAAAGTTATCAACTCTTCTTTGCTATATAATTAAGATCTGAATCCATAAATTAATTATGTAATAAATGTTATAACAAATAAATCTATAGTTGAGTTCACATCCATTACAGCCCAATGTGACAAGAGAGAAAAGAAGACCAAGGCAACACCCACAGTTAACCAAATACCAGTGATAAAAAAAATATATAAACTAAACTCAATAATATAGTAAGTGTAAACAACAACTATAAGTGACCCATCAAAGTGTCACCCAAAATTGATATATACTGAAAACCAATGTGCAGTATCCCAAGAACGTACAGGTCCCAGTAAAATTATCATACCTCGATTCTAATAAGAAAAAGCTCTGTGTCGCTAACTCGTAGTAAACATGTACCACGTCTTCTGAAATTGAGATATAATACGAGGTATAACAGGTAGCTAGCTAATTATAATAATCTTGTGCCTGTTAGTACCAACAACTAACACCTACCCACTTACGGCCATCTGGCCATCTCGAAGTAAAGTTGTAACAGAGTGTCCACGACGTCTCTGATAACGAAAGTAATACCGAAAAACCGATCAGCTCGAAAAAACATGTTACAAGTTTCAATATTATATGTGCTCCCCGTGTAACTATAAACATTATTGGTCTCTTACCTGATCCGTTATATAAACCTCCTACAAAAGACCGGAGCCGCGATTAGCAGTTCTGATCATGCCGGCCGTTCAATGAAACCTGAATACAGTGAGTTACCTCCTTAAATAACTACCCTTCAGCCGGCGCGCGTTATACTAAAAGGAGAGCGCGACTTGTTAGAATATCCGTTCTAGTGTTTTGGCAACTTACGGGCGCCATCTTGAAAAGGTGAAAACCATCAAACCTGCTGCCCCAACTATCCTAGAGCAAATGGAATTACTACCTATACTCACAGACCCAAAACGTTATTGCAAAAAAAAAACAAATTCCACAAGAATCAATATAACCCTATACTATCCAATAAAAATATATCATTTTTAAATAATAACTCAGAGAATCCCAAAATTTAAAGAGCAATTGTGCCTTGGTCTTCATTTCTCCAGTCAAACCGGGCAGCGATAGGTCAGTTTGAAAAAATAACAATTACTATCAGCTAAAGATTATCATAACGAATATATAATATAATAATTAAACACAAGCAAATGGAGAAGGCTATGTGATACAGAGAAAAAAAACTCTATGTACACTTTAACATTAGCTGTACCTTAATATGAGTACATTGCATAGTAATCATCTAGTACAAAAGTTATCCTCCACAGAATCTTCATAGACAATAATGTTTTTAAAGATCGAGAAGACCCATAAGTTAATGTGAAAACAACAAGATACTAAGCAAAATTCCTTCAGTAATTTACATCAATCTAAAAAGTATTCAATTTTCGTAAATCGAATTGAGACCCATTTCTACCGCTCTAAGTTTGAGAATCCATTTACATTCCCTCTTCCTTAATTGTAACTCCCTATCTCCACCACGCGGATTGGCTCCAACTGTCTCAAAACCAAAAAATTCAAAGGAACATCTGTCCGTCTGATTCGGACATTGACTCATGTGTGCAATAATGGGATAACGCTCATCTCGATAAGTAAGAGCTCTGTAATGCTCACCAATTCTAACTTTAAGAGGTCTGATCGTACTGCCAATATAATATAAACCACATTTACAAATTATCATATATATGGTAAAACAACTGTCACAGGTGATATGGGTGGTGATGGGGAATTTATCTCCCATCAGACTAACAAAATTAGAAATACCAGACCTGCTAAGCTTGCACATGCCACACCGGCCACATTTGAAAAATCCCTTGTTATGGGTAGTGAGCCAATTATCATGTGACAAAACCCTGGGGTAACTAGGACATAAGATGTTCTTAAGAGTTCTACCCCTTCGAAAAGTAAATAAAGGTGAATTGGATAAAAAATCCTTAAGAGTTATATCTGCCTTAAGTATGTGCCAAAACCTCTTCATACACCTGCGTAGAGCCATTGAAGCAGGGGTATAGTCAACCACACATCTAGTATGTTTGTCTAAAACTATATTTTTGTGCTTTAGGGTATCTACCCTGGGAACACGTATAATTTTATCACATGCTTTCTCCAAAACCCCAGTAGGATACCCCCGTGATTTAAATCTAGCTGTGATTTCACGAACATTTTCAACAAAATCTGACTCAACACTACAGCTTCTTCTGGCACGTATCATTTCCCCACAGGGAATGGAAAAGATCTGATGGCGTGGATGTGCACTATTGGCGTGAAGAATTGAATTGCAGGCTGTGCTTTTTCTATGTAATCGACTTTCAATTTTGTCTTGAAGAATAAAGAATTCCACATCAAGAAATGTAATATTGGTGTTGCTGTATTCCCAGGTAAATCTAATGTTAAGGTGATTGGAATTTAAAAATTCAACAAACTCCTTTAGTTGAGTAACATCTCCAGTCCAAATCATGATAACGTCATCGATATAACGACCCCAGAAGAGTATATATGAATTCCATGTTTATGCTTCTGGACCCCATACAAGTTTGTGTTCGAAATACCCCATAAATAGGTTTGCATATGATGGAGAGAAGCGAGATCCCATAGCTACACCCCTCTTTTGACGAAACCATTTGTTATTAAATAGAAAGAAGTTATTATCCAATATCAGTCTAATCATCTCCAACACCATAGTGGTATGTCCATATACACTGGCCGACTGACTGTGTAAAAAGTGACGTAAAGCTATCATACCTAAGTCGTGATCAATACTGGTATATAATGAGGTTACATCTAACGTCACTAATGTCATACCCTGTTCCCAAGTAATGTCACCTAGGATACCCAGAATATGTTTGGTATCTTTAATGTACGAGGGGAGATTGATAACAAAAGGCTGTAAGAATATGTCTACATATTCGGACAACCTCTCTGTCGGACCACCCATTCCCGATACAATTGGTCTGCCCGGAGGTGAACAAGTATCCTTGTGAATTTTAGGTAACGTATACAGACAGGGAAATTTAGGTCTGCGTACCAACAAATATAGGTACTCATCTTCCCTAAGTAACCGTTGATCAAAATAGGCTTTTAAAAATGTATTGATCTTATTAGAAAGAGCTGGTATAGGGTTATAATGAATTTGCTCATAACAATCAGGATCCTCTAATTGTCTCCAGATTTCTAAATTGTAGTCACGGGTGTTCATTACCACAATGTTACCGCCTTTATCTGCCTCCCTTATAGTAATATCCTCACGAGTACATAAGCTTTTAAGACACTCCAATTCATTCTGGGTCAAATTATTGTGCTGCTTCTGATAGTGAGCCTTGTTTCTATATTCAGCCTTCAAAAGATCCTGCCACACCAATTTAAAAAAGGTGTCTCCACTCAAAGTAGGTATCCACCTGGATCTAGATTTCAAACGACTTGCTCTAGTCTCTGGTGCTACATCCAAATCTTCCAAAATCTTAGTAACCTTCATGGGATCCTGCTCATAATCTGTAATAGAGAGCAAAACCGCTGTGTCATGTATATCTTTAATAGAAAGAGGATGATAATCCTTGTTGACAGCCGAAAGGATGTCCCTGTCCGTAGTTTTATTGTAAGCACTAAAAAATTTCTTACGTTTTAGTCTCCTCACAAATTTAAAAAAGTCAATTTTGGTTTTTTGAAAATCCCCGGAACTAGTCGGGCAAAAGCCTAGTCCCTTAGTAAGTGGTGTATTAGCATGAGTAGAGAGTTCAAAATCCGATAAATTGACAATAGCGATGGACCCAATGTTGGTATCCCTCATTTCCTCCTGTTCCAAGATCTGGTTTGAACTCCTATTTGAGTTTGTATGTTAGAGTCTCAATTAATACTATATTGTTATACATTATTGAGTGCCTAGGTCTCTAATATTTAACAAATGTGTATTTGCAATAACTGAGGGAAATAGCAATTTCCATTGTATTGTCAACATACCTATGTCACACAGCTCTAGTCCATGAGGTAACATAGCAAAGGTACCCACATCTGTGAAATCGAAAGGGAAAGTGACAATTCAGGGTCCATACACTGGGTGAAAGTGACAGCAGATGATAGGTCGAACAGTTTCATCAGATGTAGGAGGCAGATGTAGGAGGCAGTGATGTCTTCTTACCTGTGTCTCACTGGAAGTATTGCTGGATCACGGTGTTTCTGTTGTCTATGTCCTCTTCTTCTGCCTCCTCTTCTTCACTGCCCACAGGCTCCACAGCTGCCACAAGACCTCCTTCTGGACCATCCTCCTGCAGAAAAGGCACCTGTCGTCGCAAAGACAAGTTGTGCAGCATACAGCAGGCCACAATGATCTGGCACACCTTCTTTGGTGAGTAGTATAGGGAACCACCTATCATATGGAGGCCGAAGGTCCTCTCTATAACCCTCCTAGTTCGCCCATGTGCCTCATTGTAGCATTCCTCTGCCCTTGTCCTGGGATTCTTCACTGGGGTCAGTAGCCATGACAGGTTTGGGTAGCCAGAGTCACCTGCAAATGTCGAGGGACAACTGTTAGACACACACTAACCCTTAGGAACAACCCCAGACCCAGACAATCATTTGCATGGTATAGAGTCCTTGTCCTCACCTATTAGCCAAACACGGTGCCCCTGGAGTTGCTCCATTCCTCAAAATGTAAGTGCCATGCACAGAGCCAGGAAACTTGGCGTTCACATGGGAGATGTACTGGTCTGCCAAACACACCATCTGCACATTCATAGAATGGTAGTTCTTCCGGTTTCTGAACACCTGTTCACTCCTGCTGGGGGGGTACCAAGGCCACATGTGTCCGATCAATGGCACCTATGATGTTGGGGATATGTCCCAGGGCATAGAAGTCACCTTTCACTGTAGGCAAATCCTCCACCTGAGGGAAAACGATGTAGCTGCGCATGTGTTTCAGCAGGGCAGACAACACTCTGGACAACACGTTAGAGAACATTGGCTGTGACATCCCTGATGCAATGGTCACTGTAGTTTGAAAAGACGCACTTGCCAGGAAATGGAGTACTGACAGGACCTGCACTAGAGGGGGGATTCCGGTGGGATGGCGGATAGCTGACATCAGGTCTGGCTCCAACTGGGCACACAGTTCATGGATTGTGGCATGATCAAGTCTGTAGTTGACAATTACATGTCGCTCTTCCATTGTCGACAGGTCCACCAGCGGTCTGTACACCGGAGGATGCCACCATCTCCTCACCTGCCCCAGCAGACGTATGGATGAGAATAGCGATCAGAGGGTCAGCCAACACAGGTACTAAAAAAGACAACTTTATTGCACACATATGTCAGTCCGCTATGTGCCTGTCTTAGTGTGTATGCAAGGCCTAGATATGTGTGACTCATTTAGAATTAATGTCATGTGGCCCCCTGAAATGGCGGCTGCCTGACCTGTACTGTGGGACAAGGGGATATAAGGTAACTGCGCTGGCGTTGTACACCGTCGCGGCAGGCGGTCAAAGACTGCGGCGCAATCCTGCATTGGTTAACATTGGACCCTATGGGTCCCAGGAGCCAATGACGATGTACGCCGGTGGTGACGGTACGCACCGCCGTGGACGTGACCGCCATTTTCTCTCTGTTCACTCACTTGATACCTTATCTTCAACAGGAGAGGACCTACACTGCAAGTGCTGCTGTGACGTCAGTCTGGAAGCGACAATGGCTCATGTGTCTGGGGAAAGGGTCCCTGCCTTCACATCGGAGGAGTTGGATAAACTAGTGGAAGTGGTCCTCCCCCAGTACACGCTACTCTACGGTCCTCCAGACAACAGGTGAGTACACTGTGAGCATGCTGTATGGGCAATGCCTGTTTGGAGTGGTGTGGATGGGAGATAGGGGGGGAGGCTGAGGTGTGCATGATCCAACGGTGAGTGTATGTGCGTCAGGGCAAGGGTGGGAACGTGGGCCAATGACTGTGACGGTCCACCAGAAGAAGGATATTTGGCGTGCCATCGACAAGGACATCCGGACCCTGGGGGTCCACCACAGACGGAGCACCCACTGCTGTAAAAGATGGGAGGACATTCGCCGCTGGAGCAAGAAGACGACGGATGCCCAGCTGGGGATGGCCTCCCAACGTGGGAGGGGTGCCCGTCGCACCATGACCCCCCTGATGTTCCAGATCCTGGCGGTGGCGTATCCGGAGTTGGATGGGCACTTGAGGGCATCACAGCAGCCACAAGGGGGTGAGTACATTCACATCCATCTGACTCTGCACGCATTGGAGGTGTCTGGACGGGGGGAGGTGGGCTGTGGGTTCCCCTAGGCTAGGGCGAGCCTTGTAGGCAAGGACCCTTTGTGAGGCAGGCTAAGTGGCACCCCAACCCCACCAGTAGTAAGAGCCATCTACACCTAGTCAGGCTCCTGTGACTTCCATGTGTGCAGCAATCGGGCATAGGCCATGTACCCCATGTCCCTGTGAGGAATTAGGGATCTCTAAGTGCATGGCGTAGTGCAGAGGGCTGCTGTGTCTGTAGTGTCCGCCAACTGTAGCGGTATTGAATGTACTGAACATGTCTTTCTACTTTCTTTCCCCCCCTTTTTGTGGTCTCCCTGTTCTTGTGTACATTAGCATCATCAGGCGGAGGAGCTGTGCCACCGGAGCAGGAGGGAGCTGCATCCCACATGGCCCTGGAGGGCGAGACTACGGAGTCAGAATTCACCAGTGGGACGGAGGGCGAGGGGAGCTCCACAGCCGGGACTGGAGCCGAGACCAGCAACTCCTCTGATGGGAGCTCCTCTGATGGGAGCTCCCTTGCAGTGGTGGGCCCCTCTGTGCCCCCCGCATCTACAGGTACAGCCGCCACCCCCCCTACCAGCACCACCCTCCCAGCAGCCCCTCAGCGTGTGCCCCGTGGAGGCTCACCCAGGAGGGTGGGCATCTCCTTCGCCCCAGGCACCTCAGGCCCTGCCCCAGTCAGCCCTGCTGCCCTCAGTGAGGAGGCCATTGACCTCCTGAGATCCCTCACTGTTGGGCAGTCTACCATGCTGAATGCCATCCAGGGTGTAGAGAGGCATTTGCAACAAACAAGTGCATACCTGGAGGGCATTCATTCTGGCCAGGCAGCCCAACAGCGAGCATTTCAGACTCTGGCCTCAGCACTGATGGCAGCCATTGTCCCTGTGTCCAACCTCCCCCTCCAACTTCCTCCACCCAGACCCAATTCCCAGTACCTCAGCCTATCCCAAGCACACCATCAGAACAGCATGCACACACCTCAACACACAAGGGTAGCTCTGGCAAACTTAAGCATCACACATCCCACAGGCACTCACACAAGCATCATACCCATGCACACATACCAACATCCACTGCCTCCACTGTGTCCCCCTCCTCCACGTCTCCCTCCTCCCTCCCTGTCACGTCTCCACTCATACCTACATGCACTACATCCTCAGCCACTACCTCCATCACCAGCATGCCCATCACCACACACCGCTCACATGCAATCACCACCCCCACTACCATTCACACATCCCCTGTGTCCTCTACCAGTGTGTCTGTGAGCCCTCCTCCCAAAGTACACAAACGCAGCCACACACCCACCCAACAGCCATCCACCTCATGACAGCCTCCAGCCCATGCACCTTTACCCAAAGTTAGCAAAAGAACACCTCCTGCAACCAGTACCTCTTCCTCCACTCCCAAACCCCCTCCATCTACCCATCCCAGTGTGTCTAAAAAACTTTTCCTGTCAAACCTTGACCTCTTCCCTTCGCCTCCCCCATCCCTTCCGTTCCCTAGGGCCCGCCTTTCCAGGTCCCAACCCAGCACCTCAGCCACCACATCACCGGGCACAGTGGTGCCAGCAGTAACCGGATTCTTGAGTGCGCCAAACAGCAGGGCTGCCAGTGTCCCAAGGAGCGAGGCCAAGGACATTCCCCCACCTCCAAAACAGAAGAAGTTGCCCACATCCTGGAGGGAGAAGGCCAAAACACCTGCCACCAAGGGCTCAGCTAAGACAACAGTTGGGAGTGGTATGACAGCTGCGCCACCATCCAAGGTGGGGAAGGGCCTGAAAAAGAAAGGCAAGTCAACGTCGCCGCCAACCTGCATGGCGGACAAGACCGCCACATGCACCGCCGCCACCGGCACCGGCACCGCCGCCAGCATCCAAGATACTGAGCCCTTCACCAGCACCGCAGACACTGTGCCATTTAGCAGCACCGCGGTCAGTGAGCCCGCCACCAGCACCGCCGCTCATGACACCGCCGCCAGCACCGAGGTCAATGAGCCCCCCACCAGCACCGCCACTCATGACACCGCCGCCAGCACTGAGGTCAGTGAGCCCCCCACCAGCACCGTCGCTCATGACACCGCCGCCAGCACCGAGGTCAGTGAGCCTGCCACCAGCACCGCTGCCCAATGACCGCCGCAAGCACTGCCGCTACTGAGCCCGCCGCCAGGGGCCACACCACATCCTGAGCCAGTGGCACCACCGCAGACATGGCTGCCATCCCCAGTGGTCATTTTTTTCGAGGCTGGTGGTCAGTTCCATGGGCCTGGGCAGCTTCCATGTTGCCTCACCGTCAGTGGAGTATCACATCCACTACCTCAGTCCTTGGCAGGATGAAGCACTCTGGGCACAATGCCCCCTCCAGAACCAGTGGAGAAAGGCATCCACTACCTCAGTCCTTGGCAGGATGAAGCACTCTGGGCACAATGCCCCCTCCAGAACAAGTGGAGTATCACATCTACTACCTCAGTCCTTGGCAGGATGAAGCACTCTGGGCACAATGCCCCCTCCACAACCAGTGGAGAATGGCATCCACTACCTCAGTCCTTGGCAGGATGAAGCACTCTGGGCACAGTGCCCCCTCCAGAACCAGTGGAGAATGGCATCCACTACCTCAGTCCTTGGCAGGATGAAGCACTCTGGGCACAATGCCAACTCCAGAACCAGTGGAAAAAGGCATCCACTACCTCAGTCCTTGGCAGGATGAAGCACTCTGGGCACAATGCCCCCTCCAGAACCAGTGGAGTATCACATCCACTACCTCAGTCCTTGGCAGGATTAAGCACTCTGGGCACAATGCCCCCTCCAGAGCCATTGGAGAAAGGCATCCACTACCTCAGTCCTTGGCAGGATGAAGCACTTTGGGCACAAAGCCCCCTCCAGAACCAGTGGAGAAAGACATCCACTTGAGAGACGGTGGCTTTGCACTCCCCAGGATAAAGCAGTGGGCAACCCACCCACTGGAGAGACTTTTGAGACTGTGGCTTTGCACTCCCCAGGATAAAGCAGTGGGCAAACCACCCACTTGAGAGACTTGTGAGACTGTGGCTTTGCACTCCCCAGGATAAAGCAGTGGGCAACCCACCCACTGGAGAGACTTGAGAGACTGTGGCTTTGCACTCCCCAGGATAGAGCAGTGGGCAAACCACCCACTTGAGAGACTTGTGAGACTGTGGCTTTGCACTCCCCGGCATGGAGCCCCCTTGTGGAGCTGGCGTCGTGCACTCATCTGGCTGAGGTGCCCCCCCCTTCCCTTCCCCCTGAGGTGCCTGTTTTTTTTCCATCTGATACCCCTGCAGTGTTCTGTCCGTTTGGATTGGGTATCTTGTGTGGACCTCGCCGATGCATTTTGGGCCCAGTGGTCCACGGACTATATTGGTGCAGTACCTGGACTTGAATTCTTGGTGTACATATTTGTTTATAGTGTATATAAAATTTTGATTAATGGATTTTACATGATTACAATCGTTCAACTCATTTCCTTTTGTCATTGCGTTCTTCGAGGGGGGTGTAAATGTAATGTTTCAGCATGTATTGGTGTGTGTGTGTTGCAGTGGGTGAGGGTGGGGGTATTGCGTGTTGTGTGTGTGCGTCACTCTCTTTTCCCTCCCCCCTCCCTTGTGTTGTAGGTGCAGTACTCACCGTGGTCGTCGCCGCCGTCGGTCGTGCTCCTGGTAGAGGAGCAGGAAGACAATCGCAGGGAGTATTTGGAGTTCAGGCTCCATGGCGTCCTGGTTCCTCGTGGGTTGTGTAGAGGTGAGTGTTTCCCCTTCCAAGTCCTGTTTCCGCCGTGTTTTTGTTCGCGTTGAATCTACCCCGGAAAAGGTGGCTGATTGGCCTGTCATAATAGTGTGGGCGGTACATTGTGTTCCGCCTGACTGTTGGCGGTGACCGCCATGCTGTTTGTTTCTACCGCCGTGGCGGTCGGAGTGTTAAAGTGACTGTCTATGTTGGCGGTTTCCACCGTAGTCATAATCCCATTTTTTTTTCCGCCAGCCTGTTGGCGGTATTACCGCCGCTTTAACACCGACCGCCAGGGTTGTAATGAGGGCCTTTATTTTTTATCTTTACATTTTTTTCAAAGATTAAGGGGCAGATTTAGGAGCCCCTGGCGCCATGATATCGCCACATTAGGGTCATTTTCTGTGATGCTAATGTGGTGATATTATCGACAAAATGCCACACCAGATTTAGAAATCAAATCAAATCAAATCAAATCAAATCATTAACATTTATAAAGCGCGCTACTCACCCGTGCGGGTCTCAAGGCGCTAGGGGGGAAAGGGGGGGTTATCGCTGCTCGAACAGCCAAGTCTTTAGGAGTCTCCGGAAAGCGGAGTGGTCCTGGGTGGTCCTGAGGCTGGTGGGGAGGGAGTTCCAGGTCTTGGCCGCCAGGAAGGAGAAAGATCTCCCACCCGCCGTGGAGCGGCGGGTGCGAGGGACGGCAGCAAGTGCGAGGCCAGCGGAGCGGAGGGGGCGGGTGGGGACGTAGAAGCTGAGGCGTCTGTTGAGGTATTCCGGTCCCTTGTTGTGGAGGGCTTTGTGTGCGTGGGTGAGAAGACGGAAGGTGATCCTTTTGCTGACTGGGAGCCAATGCAGGTGTCTCAGGTGTGCGGAGATGTGGCTGTTGCGGGGTACGTCGAGGATGAGGCGGGCCGAGGCGTTTTGGATGCGTTGCAGGCGGTTTTGGAGTTTGGCGGTGGTCCCGGCGTAGAGGGTATTGCCGTAGTCCAGGCGACTCGTGACAAGGGCGTGGGTCACGGTTTTTCTGGTGTCGGCGGGGATCCAGCGGAAGATCTTGCGGAGCATGCGGAGAGTGAGGAAGCAGGCGGAGGACACAGCGTTGACTTGCTTGGTCATGGTGAGAAGAGGGTCCAGGATGAAGCCGAGGTTGCGGGCGTGGTCTGCGGGGGTCGGTGCGGTGCCGAGGGCCGTGGGCCACCAGGAGTCGTCCCAGGCGGACGGGGTGTTGCCGAGGATGAGGACTTCCGTTTTTTCAGAGTTCAGCTTTAGGCGGCTGAGCCTCATCCAATCTGCGACGTCCTTCATACCCTCTTGTAGGTTGGTCTTGGCGCTGGCGGGGTCCTTGGTGAGGGAGAGTACAAGTTGGGTGTCGTCGGCGTAGGAGGTGATGATGATGTCGTGCTTGCGTACGATGTCGGCGAGGGGGCTCATGTAGACATTGAAGAGTGTCGGGCTGAGCGATGAGCCTTGAGGTACGCCGCAGATGATCTTGGTGGGTTCTGAGCGAAACGGAGGGAGGTAAACTCTTTGGGAGCGGTTAGCGAGGAAGGAGGCGATCCAGTCCAGGGCCTGGCCTTGGATCCCGGTGGAGCGTAGGCGGGTGATTAGGGTGCGGTGACAGACGGTGTCAAAGGCAGCCGAGAGGTCGAGGAGAATGAGGGCGACTGTTTCACCGTTGTCCATCAGGGTTCTGATGTCGTCTGTGACTGAGATGAGGGCGGTTTCCGTGCTGTGGTTGGTTCGGAATCCGGTTTGTGAAGGGTCGAGCAGGTTGTTGTCTTCCAGGAAGGTGGTCAGCTGTTTGTTGACGGTCTTTTCTATTACCTTGGCTGGGAAAGGTAGAAGAGAGATGGGGCGGAAGTTTTTCAGGTCGCTTGGGTCAGCCGTAGGTTTCTTTAGTAGGGCGTTGACTTCAGCGTGCTTCCAGCATTCGGGGAAGGTAGCAGAAGAAAAAGAAGAGTTGATGACGGTCTGGAGGTGCGGGGCGATGATGTCGTCGGCTTTGTTAAAGATGAAGTGCGGGCAGGGGTCCGAAGGGGCGCCGGAGTGGATAGAGTTCATGATGGATTTGGTTTCTTCCGTGTTGATGTGGGTCCAGTTGTTGAGGGTGATGTCCGGGGAAGCGGGTTCAGTGGTGTATGGTTGGGTCTGGTGTCCGAAGCTGTCGTGGAGGTCGCTGATCTTGCGATGGAAGAAAGTGGCGAGGGATTCGCACAAATCCTGTGAGGGCGTGACGGCGTTGGCGCTGGCGCTGGGGTTGGAGAACTCTTTGACGATGCTGAAGAGTTCTCTGCTGTTGTGGCTGTTTTTGTCTAGTCTGTCGGTGAAAAAGTTCCTTTTGGCAGTGCGGATCAGGTGGTGGTGTTCGCGTGTAGCGTTCTTGAGGGCGGTCATGTTGTCAGCGGTGTGGTCCTTGCGCCAGGCCTTCTCAAGGGCACGACAAGTTTTCTTTGATTCTTTGAGGGTGTCAGAGAACCAGAGAGGTTTTTTGGTGTTGGTCTGTCGATGCGTGCGTTTGAGGGGAGCAAGGTTGTCAGCGCAGTTGGAGATCCAGTTTGTGAGGTTGAGAGCTGCGTCGTTGGGGTCGGTGGTGAGGGTGGGTTGGTTGGCGGCGAGAGCGGAGAAGAGTTGCTCTTCAGGGATCTTGTTCCACTGTCGACGAGGGATGGGTTGAGTGCGGAGGTGGGAGGTCTCGCGTCGGAATGTGAAGTGGACGCAGCTGTGGTCGGTCCAGTGTAGGGCAGAGGTGTGGCTGAAGAAGACGTGTTTGCTGGCGGAGAAGATAGGGTCGAGCGTGTGTCCGGCGATGTGGGTGGCGGTGTTCACCAGTTGTTTGAGGCCGAGGTTGGCGAGGTTGTCGAGCAGGGTGGTGGTGTTGGGGTCGTTGTTTTGTTCCAGATGGAAGTTGAGGTCGCCTAGGAGGATGTAGTCCGGTGAGGCGAGGGCGTGCGGGGAGATGAAGTCGGCGATGGCGTCGCTGAAAGAGGCGCGAGGTCCGGGAGGACGGTAGACGAGGGATCCTCTGAGGGTGGATTGCGCCACTTTGTAACCCCTTGCACCAGGCATAATGTATGCAAGTGGAGGGGGGGGTGAAACATTGTGTAAAGAAATCTAAAAGATTTCTTCTAGTCATTTTTTTTGGCACTTTTAATGCCTGCTCAGAGTAGGCGTTAAAAGGGGGCACACCATTGGTTACAATGGGCCTCTAAGTTCTGTTCTTGGTTAGCGCCAAAATGCTGGCACTAACCCTGAACAGTACATCAATAGCGTCAAAAATTCTGATGCTATTTCCTCCTACCCTTTGCCTGACGGTAGGTGCATGGAAAGTGGCACTGCACTAGGTGCAGTGCCACGTTTCTTAAATCTTCCCCTAAATATTTTCTAGCACCTAGAAACAATTAGCGCCACTCTGGACAACTGGCTGCCCTCGACCGGGGCAAAATCAAAAGTTGAGGCCGACCGCGATGGACCCCTGCTTGGCTACACTGAGCGGGAGTCCTCAGTTAAAGTTTTACATTCACACAGATGTTTTCTTGAAGATTTTTCTTCAACCAGGATGAAGTCACAAGTTGAGGCTGACCTTGCTGGAGCCTTCTTCGGATACACATTGCGGGAGGCCTTGATCAAGTTTTCTACGTTTTGATTTAGAAACTTTTTTGGGACGAAATCCTTCCTCCAGGCCCAAGTCGAAAGTTGAAGCCAACATCGCTGGAGCCCTCCTCGGATACACTGTGTGGGAGGCCTTGTCAAACTTTTACCTTCAGACTTAGAAACTTTTCTGGAGCTTTTCTTCCCCAACGTCGGATGACCCTCCTCAGCAAGCCGATATTGATACAGCATCGTCAGATTTCAACGGGCCCCCGATCAAATTCTGGGGCTCTGGAGCTTTTCAGCGGGATGAACCTGCAAGTCAGGCTGGCTTGCGGTCGACGCTGGCCGGCATGACTCTCAACGTCGGACCGGTCCTCTGTGGAGCTTTTCTCCAAAGTTGCTCCACATTTCTCCAAACTTCTGGATCTTCTTCTATAACTACTTTTAAAATCCTTCAAGTGTCCACATCTCACCCCAAGGTTCCAGAAGCTCTGAGTTGTTTCTTGAGTGTTAGGACTTCAATTTCCAGAATGCACAGGGTCCAAATCCTTAAATGAACACTAGTCACTGGTAAGCTGGGCTATTTTTGCAGGACTTGGTGCAGGGGACTCCGGTCAGCTCTTTTCAACCTGTAGTTTACAGGGAGTCCCTTTTTGGAGTTATAGAAGTAAGGCAAAGTCCTTTCCTTGATGAAGCCCAAAGTGTACAGCTGGTGCAGTCCTTCTGACTGAGGGTCCAGGTGTAGGCCAGGGGTCTAGCAGGACAGTCTTTCTTCTTCTTGTCTTTTTCCAGTAGGGATTCGAAGTGTGGGGCAGCTCTGCCATATTTATCCTTGCTCCTGGGGTGTCAGGAATCCCCAAGGTGCCTCCTGCGTTATCTGTCAGCATCCCCAGGGATTAGGGTTAAATCATATCTCTGTTCTTGGTTAAACCTTAATGTTTCTAAGTAAACATAATGTGCTGTGTTACATAATTGGTTTTATCAATGCTTGTTTTACCAATGCTTGTTTGCTAATGTGAGCAGGTGTAGACATGTGCTTCTAATTGGGCGTGGTGACTCATCTCAACTGCTTTCCTGATTGGCTATACATAGCAGAGTGAAGCATGCCTCCCTGCTTGGCTTTGTTTTGCTTCCTGATCTCAGTATCTGACTTGGGAGTCCAGCCCCTGCTGTCATCCTTGTATTCAGGACTTTTGAGGTAATTATTTTCTTCATTCCTATACCAGCTGACACCAGACAGTCCTCCAGCACTCCGGAAAACACTGAGGCTAAGTGACTAGTATTGTTCTGTGAGTGCCGCGCTTTCCTAGATCAGCTGGTATGCTTATCATGAAGAGACAAATGCATTTCTGAACATTCTACATTATTATTGTAGTTACTTGCCTAAATGTGCTTCAGGAAATCTGCTTGAGCTCAAGTACTACAAAAAGCGACAGTGCAATTTTAATAGAGCATTTACGTGACTTTTCTTTCTCTAATAGCATAACTCTTGGATTTCAATTGTGTCATTCATGCCTGTGTTTCAGGTTTGAGGAATTTGCTTTTTGAAGGGTTTTTCACACACAGAGTAAAACCAAACCAAACTGTGCCACCGTAGCTGTTTGAACCCAGAGTGGACTTTTGTATTTCTTGGATTGTTTTTGTTCCTTTTAGTTTAACCCTATGCATGCAGGAAAGCTATACATGATATAACTAATGCCCTTTTTTGTCTTTCTTGTACATGATAAGTGCACCCACAGTTCCAATTGTAGTGTGCAACAGTGAATCTCTGTGAAGCCAGCCCTGGTGTTGCAGTACTTATTGTTATGGTACTCAGTTTGGGTTTTTGGTAATGCACTGTTAATAATTGTGCCAACAGTTATTATTATCCAAGAAAAGTACTGGAGCATCCCGGTATTCTTCTACCGCTCCCGTGCCCATATCAGAAAGAGAGATTCAGTTTCAAAGAAGGTGAGTGCACTAACTCTACTATCACTCTGTCAACAATGACCTGCCCCCGAAGATACAGGGTGCCTGGCTGGACCGGCAAGACGTGACAGTGTTTTGTCTCTTTCTCTTCCACTCCCCCTTTCCTTTTGGAACACCTGCTGGGGTTTCTGTGTCCACCAGGAAGTGCCGAGAGGTGTTCCAGGAGGTCGGGGGCATACCATCGCCCCTGCAGACATCCTGCTTTTCAGGTGAGTGGCCCTGTCTCAACATGGGGTGGAAATCGGGGATGCTCCTGTCCAGTCACGTGCAGGCCACCACCCTCTTGAGTAACCACTTCCTGGGAAGTGTGGCAAAAATCAATCCCAGGGAGCAACATTTCTCCAAAATCCAAGATGGCAATAATTCAATCTTAGAGTTTAAATTTGGTTGAGCCCACTCACTGGTGTGTCTAAGTTTCCCTTAATGCACCCCTATCCAGCCCTCTCCTAATCTAATCAGGGGTCACCTGGTTGTCTGGGGCTACAGGAAATAGAGGAGGTCCAGTTGCTGCCGCAAATGTCCTTCCCTCCATTGAAGTCCAGTTTGGCTGCTCTCCCCCATCCTGTTCTACCATCTGCTGAGGCAGATCTCCTTTGATTCCACATGCTTCCTTTGTTTCAGCCCAGGCCACTTCACACTATATCTAGGCAGCCTGGCTCAGGCTGCCAGAAGCTGAACAATCAGGGAAGGGCACTACAGGACTGAAGTTGTTAACTTTTAGAAAGAGTTCTAAAACTCTTTCGCTGTTCAAGTGTAATTAAATTCAACTGTGACGAGTTGTTGGATTTATTATAACTTTTAATTTGATACGAAACCAGATATATTTAGCCCCTTCCTATGGAAAATAAGACTTTATTATTTTAAAATGAGGTCTCTCCATGTTAGACTCTGGAGCCCATTCACTACAATGGGAAAAACAAATGTGGCTATTTGTCCCTCACCAGGGCTTATAAAATATCTTTTATAAAGTCCCTGCTTCCAATTACATCACACTCAACTCTAGGGGCACATATGACATACCTTAGGGGTGATTTATATGTAAACATAAGGTAGCATTTACCTAAAAGCAGACAGCAAGGCAGATCTGCTTTTAAAATTGCACTGGGCACCACAGCAGTCTAACTATGGGCGTACTATCTATACTGGGGCCCCTAAACCTACATGCCCTACCATATACTAGGGACTTATAGGTAGGTTAGTACAGTCAATTATAATTAGCCAAATTTTCATAATCCATTGAGCACTGGCCCTGGGACTGGTTAGCAGTGCCCAGGGCACAGTCAGAGTCAGTAACCACCAGTATCAGTCAAAAAGCTTGGGGGTGACCAGGGCATAAAGGAGGACTTTCCTACACAAACAATATATCAAACTTTAAAATGTAGATGCATTGTATGGGTTGGAGTACCTCATGTCATTTACTGCAGCTTAATCACTTGGAATTAGCTAAGAATTCCCCGTTGGAGTCCCCAGGGCCTAATGAGGCTCAAGGAGGGAAGCCATGAGACCCCCTTCCTCTTTATATTTTATAAGACCCTTGAGAAAGGGGTCCTCGGGCCTAATGAGGCTTAGGGAGGAGGGCCATGAGGGCCCTCTCCCCTTTAAATTACATAAGGCCCTGGAGGATGGGGTCCTCAGGAGCTAATGAGGCTAAGGGAGTAGGGCTACATTGCCCCTACCTCTTTAAAAGAAAATATGGGGGATGGGCCCTGTAGGAGGCTGGCCTGGCTTGTAGTGGGTACCAAGGGGTACTTACACTCTGTACCAGGTCCAGTTATCCCTTATTAAAGTAGAAGAGGAGTTTCTAGTAGCTTAGGCTGATAGACGGTAGCTATAGCAGAGCAGCTTAGGCTGAACTAGGAGACATGCAAAGCTCCTACTATACCACTGGTGTCATATGCACAATATCATAAGAAAACACAATACACAGATATACTAAAAATAAAGGTACTTTATTTTTATGACAATATGCCAAAAGTATCTCAGTGAGTACCCTCAGTATGAGGATGCCAAATATACACAAGATATATGTACACAATACCAAAAATATGCAGTAATAGCAAAAGGAAGTAATGCAAGCAGTGTAAAGTTACAATAGATTGCAATAGGAGCACATAGGTATAGGGGCAACACAAACCATATACTCCAAAAGTGGAATGCGAACCACAAATGGACCCCAAACCTATGTGAGCTTGCAGAGGGTTGCTGGGACTGTAAGAAAACAGTGAGGGTTAATAAAATAGCCCACCCCAAGACCCTGTAAGGTAGGTGTAAAGTGCACCTACAACCCGCAGGCAGCACAGAAGTCGTGATAGGGGGATTCTGCAAGGAAAACCAACACCAGCAATGCAACAACAGTGGATTTCTGGACCTGAGTACCTGTAAGACAAGGGAACCAAGTCCAAGAGTCGCAACAGTGTCGAGAGTGGGCAGATGCCCAGAAAAATGCCAGCTGAGGGTGCAAGGCAGCTGCCACCAGATGGAAGAAGCTTGGTGTTCTGCAAGAACGAAGAGGACTAGGAACTTCCCCTTTGGATGATGGATGTCCACGTCGTGAAGAAGCTTGCAGAGGTATTCTGACACAGAAAGACCGCAAACAAGCCTTGCTAGCTGCAAGGATCGCGGTTAAGGTTTTTGGATGCTGCTGTGGCCCAGGAGGGACCAGGATGTCGCCACTTGGATGACAAGACAGAGGGGGCGCCCAGCAAGTCAGGGAGCCCTGACAGAAGCAGGCAGCACCCACAGAAGTACCGGAACAGGCACCTGGAAGAGGAGTGAACCAGAGTCCACCCGAAGTCAGAAAAGGGAGTCCCACGACGCCGGAGGACAACTCAGAAGGTTGTGCACTGTAGGTTAGAGTATCGGGGACCCAGGCTTGGCTGTGCATGAAGGAAATCCTGGAAGAGTGCACAGGAGCCGGAGCAGCTGCAAATCATGCGGTACCCAGCAATACAGTCTAGCGTGGGGAGGCAAGGACTTACCTCCACCAAACTTGGACTGAACAGTCACTGGACTGTGGGAGTCACTTGGACAGAGTTGCTGAGTTCCAGGGACCACGCTCGTCGTGCTGAGAGGGGACCCAGAGGACCGGTGATGCAGTCTTTTGTTGCCTGCGGTTGCAGGGGGAAGATTCCGTCGACCCACGGGAGATTTCTTCAGAGCTCCTGGTACAGAGAGGAGGCAGGCTACCCCCAGAGCATGCACCACCAGGAAACAGGCGAGAAAGCCGGCAGGATGAAGCGATACAAGGTTGCAGTAGTCGTCTTTGCTACTTTGTTGCGGTTTTGCAGGCGTCCTGAGCAGTCAGCGGTCGATCCTTTGGCAGAAGGTGAAGAGGGAGATGCAGAGGAACTCTGGTGAGCTCTTGCATTCGGTATCTGAAGAATTCCCCAAAGCAGAGACCCTAAATAGCCAGAAAAGGAGGTTTGGCTACCTAGGAAGGAGGATAGGCTAGTAAGAACAGTAAGAGCCTATCAGAAGGAGTCTCTGATGTCACCTGCTGGCCCTGGCCACTCAGAGCAGTCCAGTGTGCCAGCACACCTCTGAATCCAAGATGGCAGAGGTCTGGGGCACGCTGGAGGAGCTCTGGGCACCTCCCCTGGGAGGTGCAGGTCAGGGGAGTGGTCACTCCCCTTTCCTTTGTCCAGTTTTGCGCCAGAGCAGGGTTGGGGGATCCCTGAACCGGTGTAGACTGGCTTATACAGAGATGGGCACCATCTGTGCCCATCAAAGCATTTCCAGAGGCTGGGGGAGGCTACTCCTCCCCAGCCCTGACACCTATTTCCAAAGGGAGAGGGTGTAACACCATCTCTCTGAGGAAGTCCTTTGTTCTGCCTTCCTGGGCCAGGCCTGGCTGGACCCCAGGAGGGCAGAAACCTGTCTGAGGGGTTGGCAGCAGCAGCAGCTGCAGTGAAACGCTGGGAAAGGCAGTTTGGCAGTACCTGGGTTCTGTGCTAGAGACCCGGGGCATCATGGAATTGTCCCCCCAATGCCAGAATGGCATTGGGGTGACAATTCCATGATCCTAGACATATTACATGGGCATGTTCAGAGTTACCATTGTGACGCTGTACATAGGTGGAGACATATGTACAGTGCACACGTGTAAGGGTGTCCCCGCACTCACAAAGTCCGGGGAATTTGCCCTGAACGATGTGGGGGCACCTTGGCTGCCAGGGTGCCCTCACACTAAGTAACTTTGCACCCAACCTTCACCAGGTGAAGGTTAGACATATAGGTGACTTATACGTTACTTAAGTGCAGTGGTAAATGGCTGTGAAATAACGTGGACGTTATTTCACTCAGGCTGCACTGGCAGGCCTGTGTAGGAATTGTCAGATCTCCCTATGGGTGGCAAAAGAAATGCTGCAGCCCATAGGGATCTCCTGGAACCCCAATACCCTGGGTACCTCAGTACCATATACTAGGGAATTATAAGGGTGTTCCAGTATGCCAATGTGAATTGGTGAAATTGGTCACTAGCCTGTTAGTGACAATTTGGAAAGCAGAGAGAGCATAACCACTGAGGTTCTGGTTAGCAGAGCCTCAGTGAGACAGTTAGTCATAACACAGGGAACATATACAGGGCACACTTATGAGCACTGGGGCCCTGCCTGGCAGGGTCCCAGTGACACATAGACTAAAACAACATATATTCAGTGAAATATGGGGGTAACATGCCAGGCAAGATGGTACTTTCCTACACAACCCCCCGCCAAACGAAGGACAATAAGACTAGCCATGACCTGATGAGTCTTCATTGTCTAAGTGGAAATATATGGAGAGTCCATCTGCATTAGAGTGGGTACTCCCAGGTCTATGTTCCACTGTATAGTCCATTCCCTGTAGAGATATGGACCACCTCAACAATTTAGGGTTTTCACCTTTCTTTTGTTTTAGCCAAAGTAGAGGTTTGTGGTCTGTCTGAACAATGAAGTGAGTGCCAAACAGGTATGGCCTCAACTTCTCCAGTGCCCAGACCACAGCAAAGGCCTCCCTCTCTATGGCAGACCAACGCTTTTCTCTAGGGGTCATCCTCCTGCTGATAAAAGCAACAGGTTGATCCTGTCCCTCAGAATTGAGTTGTGATAAGACTGCCCCTACCCCTAATTCAGATGCATCAGTTTGAACAATGAATTTCTTGGAGTAACATGGGCTTTTTAGGACAGGTGCAGTGCACATGGCCTGTTTGAGCTCCTCAAAAGCTTTCTGACAGCTAGCTGTCCACAATACCTTTTTTTAGGCATCTTCTTGGAAGTGAGATCATTAAGTGGGGCTGCAATGGAGCCATAGTTTTTAATGAATCTCCTGTAATACCCGTGAGGCCTAGGAAGGCTCTCACTTGGGTCTGAGTTGTAGGGGGAACCCAATCCATGATTGTCTGGATTTTCCCCTGAAGTGGTGCAATCTGTTCTCCACCTACCAGGTGTCCCAGATAAAACACTTTCCCCTGCCCTATCTGGCACTTTGAGGCCTTGATAGTGAGGCCTGCCTTTTGTAGGGCCTCCAAAACTTTCCACAGGTGGACCAGGTGATTATCCCAGGTGGAACTAAAGACAGCTATATCGTCCAGATATGCTGCACTAAAAGCCTCCAACCCTTGCAAGACTGTATTCACCAGCCTCTGAAAAGTGGCAGGGGCAATTTTCAAACCAAAGGGCATTACTGTGAATTGGTAGTGCCCTCCAATAGTCAGAAATGCAGTTTTTGCTTTAGCATCCTCTGATAACTTGATCTGCCAATACCCTGCAGTCAAATCAAAGGTGCTTAGATACTTGGCAGATGCCAGTGTATCTATGAGCTCATCTGCCCTGGGTATAGGGTGAGCATCAGTTTGTGTTACCTAGTTGAGACCTCTGTAATCTACACAAAACTTAATCTCCCTTTTTCCATCTTTTGAGTGAGGCTTTGGTACAAGCACCACAGGAGAGGCCCATGGGCTTTCAGAATGTTCAACCACTCCTAGTTCAAGCATTTTCTGAACTTCTTGTTTTATGCAGTCCCTGACATGGTCAGGCTACCTATAGATTTTACTTTTGACAGGCATGCTGTCTCCAGTATCTATTGTGTGCTCACACCAAGATGTGGTGCCTGGCACAGTTGAAAAGAGTTCAGAAAACTGACCTAGAAGATTTATGCAGTTGTCTTTCTGCTCAGCAGTAAGACAGTCTGCCAAAACTACACCTTCCACTAGAGCATCCTGTTCTGTGGAAGAGACGAGATCAGGGAGAGGGTCACTTTCTTCTTCCTGTCCTTCATCTGTTGCCATGAGCAGGGTGAGATCAGCCCTGTCATAGTAGGGTTTCAGGCGATTGACATGGAGCACCTTAAGGGGACTGCTGGCAGTGCCTAAGTCAACCAAGTAGGTGACTTCTCCCTTTTTCTCAACAATAATGTGGGGACCACTCCATTTGTCTTGGAGTGCTCTTGGGGACACAGGCTCCAAGACCCACACTTTCTGCCCTGGTTGGTACTGAATCAGAACAGCCTTCTGGTCATGCCATTGCTTTTGGAGCTCTTGGCTGGCCTGAAGGTTTTTACTGCCCTTTTTCATGTACTCAGCCATTCTGGATCTTAGGCCGAGTACATAGTCCACTATGTCTTGCTTGGGAGCTTTTAAAGGTTGTTCCCAACCCTCCTTCACAAGTGTTAGAGGACCTCTTACAGGGTGCCCAAAGAGGAGTTCAAAGGGGCTGAAGCCCACTCCTTTCTGGGGTACCTCCCTGTAAGCAAAAAGGAGGCAAGGTAACAGGACATCCCATCTCCTCCTGAGTTTTTCAGGGAGTTCCATTATCATTCCTTTGAGAGTTTTATTAAACCTCTCTACCAGTCCATTTGTTTGTAGATGATAAGGTGTGGTGAATTTGTATGTTACACCACATTCCTTCCACATGGCCTTCAAGTATGCAGACATAAAGTTACAGGCCCCCACGGCCTAATGAAGCTCTGGGAAGGAGGCCACATGGCCCCCCCCTCCACTTTTTTTGGGTTTAGCCCCAGAGGATGGGGTCCCAAGGGTCTACTAAAGTTTTGCAACAGGGGTCTCATGGCCACCTTCTCCTTTTTATTATATTTGGCCCCAGGGGATAGGGTCCTTGGGACCAATCAAGGTTGGGGGAAGGAACTGCACAACCACCCCTTAGTCTATATTTTTTTATGTGGTCCCGGGACCTGAAGGCAAACCTTACTCTGCACACTGCAAAGGCTCGGTGTGGGGTTGGCAGCTTGGTGGGGCCCTGGCCTCATGGCCTGGTGGAAGGCCAAGCCCTGTGATCAACCCCCTGCTGTGCACAGCCAAAGTCTGTGTGCAGCGTGGGGTTGGCTGCCTTCTGGGAGTTGGAAGTAGGGCATGGCTGCAACACAGGCCCTCCATCTAACCCCATGCATGCACGAGCAAAGGCTATGCATGGCATGGAGTTGGCTGCCTCCAGGTGAATTCCTGTGGACAGTCGGATGCAGGACCTGGCTGCCCTGTGGGGGACTGTAAGTCAGCTTCCAGCGAGCAGGAGCAGGAAAACTGCTCCTGCCTGCTGAGAGTTCACTTTTAATTTGTTTTCCTGCCCGCTGGCAGGAAAACAGATGAAGCAATTGCTCCCGCACGCAGCAAGTGGAATTGCTTGCTGGTCCCTGTTTGCAGGAGCAATAAGACCATGGGGGAATTGAGGCTCTCCTCACGGTCTATAAGAGTCCACAGTTTGCACAAAACTGCAAGCTCTTCTTGGATAAATCGGCAGGTGAGGATCCAATCTGAGTGAAGATTCTTATGCATCATTGCTGGATTAGAGCACAATCTCTCTGTGGTGACTGCGATGAGCGGGATCTTTCCAGTGCTCTCCTGGTGACAGCACAGTTCACCCTTCATCCTTTTAATTACTAGGAGTATGCAAAAGTGCAAAATGACCCCAAAGTTTCGCCCGTTTGGCCCGCCCCATATAGGTTAGTGGTATGCATTGGTCTTCCCAAGTTTTTCTAGCTAGATAGACAGCTTACCAAAAGGCCCCACAAGTGTTTTACGATGCAGAGGAATATGAGCACATCTCCACCAAACAAGGAAGCACTTACTTCATGTAATTAAGAGGAAGTACTCTTGTTTGGTGGAGATTCAACTCTTTGGAGACTCGCTGTCTTCTCTATACAAGGATTCATGTTAACACAGATTTCAGTGGGAAGACGCTTGAGGAACAGTGACATTCCCAAAATTACACTAGACATGGTCACTGAAGGAATTAACTCATGCTCTTTTCCATAGTGATAGAGGACAATGTGCACTATACCTTTAGCCATTGAGGTGGAACTCACTAATTAGCCAGTAGAAAGGACTCCAGTTGGGTAGACATTTTGCGCAAAACTGTTGTGTCTTCTTTGATAAATAGGCAGGCGAGGATCTATTCTGGCACCAATACTTATTTCACAAAAATTGAACCTCAGCGGGAAGCACTTACAAATATAAACATAGCAGGTGCCCCAGTTGTAGCTCAGATTCTTTAAAGGACAAACCCTCCCAACCTATTGAATGTTTTCAAGGCAAAGCAAGGGTGTTTTCTCTGCAATTCCATGTTGAACAACGCTTGTGGCCAACCCTCGCTGAGCACAGCCAAAGGCCGTCCGTGGCGTGGGGTTAGGTGCCATGGGGGGATTGGTCCAGGGCCTGGTCACAGGGCAGGCCCTGTGGCCAATCCCCATGGCAGTACATGTCGTCGCATTGGGTGACTACAGAGGGGTGGGGTGCAGGGCCTGGCCACAGGCCAGTCTCTGTGTCCAACCCCCACCACGCAACGCCGATGGCCATGGTGGCGCGGGGTTAGATGCCTGGGGTGGTTGGACATAGGCCTGGTCCTGTGGCCCACCCACGCCGTGCATGGCCTAAGGTCAAGCGTGGCATGGGTTTGGATGCATACGAAAGGTTGGCCACAGGGCCTGGGTGTAGTTCACATTTCTTAGGACAGCAGTTAATGCTCCTTGGGTCAACAATCTTTCAGGATTTTTCACAGGTGTAGAACTGGGTTTCATTAGTGGCTGGAATAGGTCTACAATGAAGGGGAGGAGACAACAGCCAGACCATAACTTCTTTGAAGAAGGCTTTACTCAGTAAGCAAGAGTAAGTTAAGTTTAGTTTAAGACTGTTTTGTTTTAGCAACATCTCAAAGGAGCAAATTGGTTTTGGTTAGTTGTCCTAGTTGATGTTAACATCTTAAACGAATATATCTTTGGACAAGAGGATTTAGTTTACTATGAAGTATCCATTTAGTTGTCCAATGAAGTAGATAACGTTGAAGTACGTGCTATTCGATAATGCTATTTGATGTGGAATATTGACCGCTTCCAATAGTTGGAACAGTGAGGTGGTACCTCTGTGCAGCTCACATTGTCCTGATTTGTGAGTGCTGGCTATGCTCGTGCATTTTTCACACCTACCTGTAATGTTATTTTAACCTGACTTGCAGCCAGGCCTTGCGTCCAACTCCCTGCAGGCAGCCACCGGGAGGCAGCCAATCCCACGCCGCTCATGGTCTTTGCGTGGCGTGGGGTTTTACTTTGCTTGTCATGATGAATAATGATGCATAAATGCACAACCATTATATCAGCAATTCTCTGTGATTTAGGATTTAACCAAGACTTGGTCATTCAGATCAGGTCAAGGTTATGATAAGTAAATGGATCGGCCATGTTTGAGTGGTGGGCATTAGTCAATTCCCAGTACCTTAGTATGTATTTGAAAGAAATTTGAGGCCATAATTTAACCAGGACTCCAACGGGGAAGCCTCTCAGGTCTTCAGGATTGTTCTTTTTGTGAGCAATAGGAAAGAACTGATGGTTCGCCAGAACTTAATTATTAACTGTTAAAAATCACAAGAAAACATCAACCCAACTGAATTATTTGATAGACCAAACAAATGCATTCTAATATGATTTCAGACAAAAGAAAGAAGGCGGACCTGAGTAGAGAAGTGGGGAAAATACAAATTGTTTTTATCTTAGTTATAACCAGTATTGCATATATCCAACATTATTCTCAAGTTACAAGACATGATTATGTGATGCAGGCATATATATTACGGCACAGCAACTGACGCAGTACTAAGCGCTGTCTGCGATTGTTTATGGGTCATTTGATAATAAATTGGAAACAAAAAACAAAAAGAGCTCTGTAGCAGACTAAAGTGAATGGTACCACATAGAAAACGCATATCAAACTACACTTCAAGTCATATTATTCACTGCTTGAATCAGGTGGTATTAACTCAGATGTCAAATTTAATAGGCATTAACCAGGACAAGAACTATTCATTAGAAGAGGACAAACAAAGCACAGTGCCACAAAATACAATGTAAAATGGTCCAACACAAAACATCCTTTCAATGCCTGTTAAGCATGACTAGAATCCACTACATTTGGGCACTCTCGCGGAGGTTGAACTATTTACTACTTGGATTAATACACTGAATCCATTTTTGAAATTCACATCCTCTGTCTCTGACACTCAGATACCTTTTCTGGATCTTATGATCTGTATCGAGGGTGGAAAACTGTACACGCATACTTACCAAAAAACCACTGACCGTAACAGTCTCCTATTATATGAGAGTCACCATCCTAAGGCACTAAGAGATAATTTGCCCTACGGCCAGTTTCTTCGACTACGACGTAATTGTAGCACCACACACATGTTCAATTCTCAAGCTAAAGATCTGTCCAATAAGCTTGGCAGCTGCCACTATCCATACCCTGTGGTGAAGGCAGCATACAAGCGGGCCAAATCTTGCAATAGAGACACTTTGCTATCTACCTCCCCACACACTGCAGACACGAAACTTACCTGTGTGTCCACTTTCACCCCCCATCCAATTCCATCCAAAAAGTTGTGAATAAGAGATGGTCAATCCTATGCAGTGGAGGTGAACAGATCCCTAAACCTCTCTTTGCTTTCAAACGAACCACTAATGTGAAGGACCTATTAGTCCATACTAGACCCCGGTCTGCCCTTTACCACCCCGACAACATTCACTCTGGGGTATTCCCCCCGTGGCTGGTCACTTCCCATGCGGCAACTGTAAAGCCTGTGCCTTTACTAAACGATTGAAATCCATTGACTTTGAACCTTTAGGCACTTGGCAACTGGTCAAACACACTAACTGTAATACTCGGAACTGTGTATACATGATCACTTGCCCATGTGGTTTACAATACATAGGAATGACCACAAGAGCAGTGAAACTGAGAATCAACAAACACCGCAGCAATATCAGATGTGGCCACGCCACAACTAAACTGAGGCTTCATTTCCTTGAGATTGGACATAGCCCAGATGACATGTGGTGGGTTGTCCTACAAACTAGCTCACACAACACCACTAACTCTCTATTTGAGCTAGAGCAACAGTGGGTGTTCAAACTGCGTACTCATGTTAAGGGATTGAATGATGATATTCCTTGGACTAGTCTAACCAACTAACTCCACTATTTGATTTCATTTTATTTTTGTATTTTTGACATTGTTGGCTCTATGATCATATCTGAGTCTATATATGTTCTACTTTTTCATCTGTACTTAGAGAGCCCAGGCTTAGGGGGCCCAGCTATATTACTACCATATTACTATCCAAGGTTACTTTGTTTTGGAGGCTATACTCCGCTTTGGCCTCTGTGGACTCTACACTGGGTATGAGTCCTTTTTCTATTTCTGCTTTCCTTTCCCCCGGGCTTCTCACTTTAGAGCCCTTCGTCACTTTCTACCTCTCCTTATCCACATCTGGGTGCCCGGAATGTTGCGTGACCCTACGAGCCCCGGAAATACTCCACAGTGATTTCCGGGTCGCATGGGATAATACTGGCACGCCCGGAGTTCCGTTTACTATTCAGGAACCACGGACCGGGGTAGGTTCCCGACCGGCAGCGGCAGCATTCCGAAGTAAGTTTGTGCTTCTTGTACGCTTAGAGGGACCCGCGTCCACTAATTTTGGACCCAGCCCGCCCGAACCATTTTCTTAATTTTCTGCTGTGGTTTACTGTTAGGGTTGTCAGGCACACTCGTGCCCTCCCCCGACTTAAATATGCTTGTACTCAAGACATTTACACAATCATTATGAAATGAGCTGACATCTTTTTTGAGGGCGTTTGTTAACTGTGTTGTTCTCATACAATCTACAATTTTTTGATCTGAAATACTGGACCCTCGATTTCATTATACTGACTTTTTGGGTTTATCTACATAGTAACACCCATGTATTTATTCTTTGAGACATACACTCTACCAATACTGATAATATGAACTGCCATTTTACTTAGGTAGTAGGTCTATACCTCCATGATGTTTGAACGTGATTTACCTTGACAACTAATTGTTGTATCTCTTTTTAACCTTCTTGCACCTCTCCCTTAGACTTACCTTGCGCCTGACCATTGGTCTGTGTGGTCCTAGGAAGCGCACTCCTTAAATTGGGATGGTAAGCCAAGACTATGTATAAGTGCATGCATTTTTTCACTAGTTGACACTCACAGTGTGTAGCACGTTTTTTTTTTTACCACCAGTTTTTCCACCTGTAGTAACTCAGTTTGATTCGTCCTTTCCTTTGATTGACCTGTGTAATTTCATTTGCAGGGCGACAGTTAAGAATTACTGGTTCCATACTGATGTAAAAGACTGGTTACCTTTTCCTGAAAATTTCTGGTAAAGAGTAATCCATACACCTTTATGATTAAGGAGATACACATGGCCTTGACGATTAGGAGATACACATAGGGGGTCATTCTGACCTCGGCGGTAAAAGGCCCTTACCGCCGGTCAGAAGTCCGCCATACTACCGCCGCGGCCGCGGTAGACCGCCACGGTCATTCTGACCACCAACTGTGAAACCGCCAAAAATCCAACATCCAAGGAAGGCCGCCACATCAGCGGGCCGCGGAAAACTGGAGATGACCAAACCTCCACCGTCACGCCAACACAAACACGCCCATGGCATTCTGACCCACGAATCCACGCGGCGGTCTTTGAACCGCGGTATTCCATTGGCGGTACACACCGCCGCGCTCAAAATACACACACAGCTCCAAAACACTGCCACATTGGACATTTTGAAATACGCACACCTGACACACATACAAACAACGCTCCCACACATCCAATCAACTATAAAACACACACCCACATCACCCACAAACCCCCACTAGTTGGAAATCGGAGCGAAGGCGAGAGCGAGAGATAGCAATAGCGAGCACAGCATTAGAAAACCCCAACACACACAGGAACACAACTTCATCACCCACACCACATCTACGCACACATCACCACATATCACCACGCACATCACCACAAACACCACCCCACACCTCATCCACACCACCCCATGGCACCCCAAAGACACCCAAGGTTTTCGGACCAAGAACTCCGGGTCATGGTTGAGGAAATCATGAGGGTTGAGCCCCAGCTCTTCGGCACACAGGTGCAGCACACCACCATAGCAAGGAAGGCTGAACTATGGCAAAGGATCGTAGACAGGGTCAACGCTGTGGGACAGCATCCCAGAAATCGGGAAGATATCAGAAAGCGATGGAACGACCTACGGGGGAAGGTGCGCTCGATGATCTCCAGGCACAACATCGCTGTGCAGAAGACTGGCGGCGGACCCCCACCCACCCCACCCCAATTCACAGCATGGGAGCAAGAGGTGGTAAACATCCTGCATCCTGATGGCCTCACTGGAGTAGGTGGAGGAATGGACTCTGGTAAGTAGAATCTCAACTACTTCATCCCCCCCCAAACACCAGCATGCCAACCCCCCCCCCCTCACCCCCAATCTCACCCCCCAGCACATAACCTCCCTGCCAATGTCTCACCAGCACAACCCACCCTAAACAACACCAACCCCTGAATGCCAACACAAACCATAGACAGCCACCACCAAAGCATGACCATTGCACATACCCATACACCCCCCCCAACCCTCACAACACCTCCCACAAGGGAATCCCAGCACTGGGGGACAAGGGCACCCAAAATGCACGCCATGGCACACACAGAAACAATAACCATACTCCTTTACCCCTGCAGGGCCCGAACAACAACACACCGCCACGGAGGGTCCAGAGATGTCCATCCCACCCCCAGAACAGGCCCCCAGCGAGGACAGCAGCTCTGTCGACCTTGAACCTGACGACCAGCCCGGACCATCGGGGACCTCTGGACAGTCGGTTCCCCACACACAGGCCACAGCAGACCCAAACCCCCCTGGGAACACCAGCACAGCTCCCACCCAGCGGGCCCATGCCTCTGTCCCGCGGACGCGTCAATCAGCGGTGTGTCCGCCACTACAGGGCACCCAGGCTGACCCAACACCCCAACAACAACAGGGACCTGGGGGCAGTGGTAGTGGGCACACCGTCCAGGGGACAGAGGCCCGGGGAAACAGGGCAACTGGGAGGGCTGCTGTGCGACAGGGAGGGGAGGACAGGCCCAGGGAACCGACCCTCCAAGAGGCCCTCACCACCATCATGGGAGCGTATCATCACTCCCAGGAGACGATGGCGACGGTACTGGCCAGGTTCACCGAGATCCAGGCACAGCAGGAGGAACGGTACATGGGGTTCAGCAATGAACTCTGGGCCATCGCTACCGCAATGGGGACCATAGTCCAGGCCCTAAACCGCATTGAAACCACATTGCGGGACCATGTGGCACCGCAAAGGGCCCCTGCCACTAGCCAGGATCAGCCTACCACCTCCGCCGGCGCTAGTGGTCAGGAGGCCCCCACAGAACGACGGGCCACCAGAACCCCACCTCCTGCTGAAGAACAACCACCCCGCAAGAGGAACCTGAGATCTCAAAGGAAGACAGAGTAGGATGCCAAGACCCCCGCCAGTCTAATATCCCCCCGGATGTCATTCCACTGTCCCACAGTGTCACCCTGTCCAACCTTGAACTGCCCCTGCTCCATCCTTCCACTGCCATATGAACAATGCACCTGTGCGACCGAGAACTGGACTCTGCCATGGACATAACTCCACCCTCACCCTTCACATTTTAATATCATGTACCAAAATATAGCACTAAAAATAAATCACTCATTGCACATAAATCATTCTGGAGTCAGCCTGTATTATTTACAAATGTATAACACATTACTTATCAATAATGTTCTGTTATATATGTGTGGACAACATACCGATGTCAATAAGCATTAGTCCATGGGCTAACCAGGCAGAAGTCACGCAGTGGGTCAAACAGCACTGAAAAGGGAAGGGAAAAGTAAACTTCAGGTTAAAAGAACTGGGGGGAAATACAGAAAGTAAAGATGCAGGGGGCATTCACTAAATGGTAAATGGCGTGGGTGATTCCTACCTGTGTGCTACTGAAAATACTGTAGGATAACTCTGTCCCTGTTGTCTGGGTCGTCCTCTTCGTCTTCCTCCTCTTCACTCTCCGCAGGCTCCACAGCTGCTTCAACACCACCATCTGGACCATCCTCCTGCAGGAAGGGCACCTGACGTCGCAATGCCAGATTGTGAAGCATACAGCAGGCCACGATGATCTGGCACACCTTCTTTGGTGAGTACATCAGGGATCCCCCTGTCATATGTAGGCACCTAAACCTGGCCTTCAGGAGGCCGAAGGTTCTTTCTATAACCCTCCTAGTTCGCCCATGGGCCTCATTGTACCGTTCCTCTGCCCTGGTCCGGGGATTCCTCACTGGGGTCAGTAGCCACGACAGGTTGGGGTAACCAGAGTCACCAATTAGCCACACACGGTGTCTCTGTAGCTGTTCCATCACATAAGGGATGCTGCTATTTCGCATCACATACGCGTCATGCACTGACCCAGGGAACTTGGCATTCACATGGGAGATGTACTGGTCAGCCAAACAGACCACCTGGACGTTCATAGAATGGTAACTTTTCCTGTTTCTGTACACCTGCTCATCGTCTTTTGGGGGTACTAAAGCCACATGGGTCCCATCAATGGCACCAATTATGTTGGGGATATGTCCAAGGGCATAAAAATCACCCTTCACAGTGGCCAAATCAACCTCCTCAGGGAATACTATGTAGCGCTGCATGTGTTTCGTCAGGGCAGACAACACTCTAGACAAGATTTTTGAAAACATAGGCTGAGACATTCCAGATGACATGGCCACTGTTGTCTGGAATGAGCCACTTGCCAAAAAATGGAGGACTGACAGAACCTGCACTAGAGGGGGAATTCCTGTGGGTTGGCGGATGGGGGACATCAGGTCTGGCTCCAGCTGGGCACACAGTTCATGTATAGTGGCTCGGTCAAGCCGGTATCGTAGTATGATGTGGCGTTCTTCCATTGTCGACAGGTCCACCAGCGGGCGGTACACGCGAGGATTCATCCTTCTCCTCGCAAGTCCCAGCGGACGGTGCCTAGGAAGGACAACATGGAGCACAGAGTCAAGCAAGTCACAGGTACGTTCACCACTGCATGCACAGTACACGAAAAGGTATGGATGGCTATGTTTGGATGTGTGGCAATGCAAGGCCTAGGCCTGTGTGACGCAGTTGAAATTAAGCCATGTGGGCCCTTGAAATGGCGGCTGCCTGACCGGTGAAGTGGGACAATGGGATGTGAGGTCAATGCGCTGGCGTGGCACACCGTGGCGGTAGGCGGTCGAAGACCGCTATACGAACCCGCATTGGTTAACATTGAACCCTATGGGATTCAGGAGCCAATGACGATGTGCGCCGGCGGTCGCGGTACGCCCCGCCGCGGTACGCACCGCCGCGGCCGTGACCGCCATTTTCTATCTGCCTAATCACTCGATACCTGATCATCCACAGGAGAGGACCTATACTGCAAGTGCTGCTGTGACCTCGGTCTGGAAGTGACAATGGCTGCTGCGACTGGGGAAAGGGCCCCTGCCTTCACGTCTGAAGAGTTGGAGAAACTAGTGGATGGGGTCCTCCCCCAGTATGCGCTACTCTACGGTCCTCCAGACCAACAGGTGAGTACACTGAGTGCACATCGAATAGGTTATGGCTGTGTGGAGTGGGGTGGATGTAAGTTGTTGGGGTGGGGAGAAAATGAGGACTGCAACGCACGACAGATGAGAGAATGGGCCACATGGCAAGGTTGGGGAGGGGTGGGCATGTACTCCAAACATGCCGAAAATTGACGTTTTCTCTTTCCCACCCTGTACATGTCTAACAGGTGAGCGCCCATCAGAAAATCGACATTTGGCGTGCCATTGCCAAGGAAGTCCGGGCCCTGGGGGTCTACACCAGACAGGGCACCCACTGCCGCAAGAGGTGGGAGGACATCCGCCGCGGAACCCGAAAGACCGCCGAGTCACTGCTGGGGATGGCCTCCCGACCTAGGAGGGGTGCCAGTTGTACCCTGACCCCCCTGATGTCCCGGATCCTGGCGGTGGCCTACCCTGATTTGGATGGGCGCTTGAGGACATCACAGCAGACACAAGGGGGTGAGTACCTGCACATTCTGCTATCCTTAAGCGCAGTTGAGGCGTCTGGGTGGGGGAGGAGGGCCGTGGGTGACACTAGGCCAGGGCGCTTTCTGTAGTGTAGTCCCCTCCCTTAGACATGGCCCTGTGCCCCCGCCCCCCACCTCTGTAGGGTGCCAAGTACAGCTATCCATGGTCCTGCATCACCCATGTGCGCGTCTGTTGTCCCTAGACCTGTTGGCCTAGTCAGAAGTACTGAGTAGTGTACCCCAATTTCGCGGCTTAGTGCATGAGGCACCTGTGTCTGTCCTCTCCGCCAACGGTATTGACAAGGCATACACTCAACTTTGTATTATTTCTCCCCCCACCCTTATTCTTTGTCTTCTTGTGCATCAGCATCATCAGGCGGAGGAGAATTGGCGTCGGAGCACGAGGGAGCTGCAAGTCACAATGCCCCGGTGGGCACTGGAACAGACACCGAGGGCACCAGTGATCCGGAGGGCGAGGGGAGCACCACAACGGGGACCGGTGAAGACACCAGCGACACGGACACGTCCTCGTTTGGGAGCTCCCTAGCGGGGGCGGCAACATCCGGGCCCCCCGCCTCCACAGGTACAGCCGCCACCCAGCGCTCCAGCTCCGCCCTCCCAGCAGCCCCTCAGCCTTCGCTCCGTGCCCGCTCGCCCAGGAAGGCGGACGTCTCCTTCGCCCCAGGCACCTCAGCCCCTGCCCCAGTTACCCCTGCTGCCCTCAGTGCGGAGCTCATTGACCTCGTGAGGACGCTCATTGTTGGGCAGACTACCCTTTTGAATGCCATCCAGGGGGTGGAAAGGGAGGTGCATCGGAGCAATGCCTACCTGGAGGGCATTCATTCGGGTCAGGCTGCCCATCAACGATCGTTCAATGCTCTGGCCTCAGCACTGACGGCAGCCATTGTCCCTGTCTCCAGCCTCCCTCTTCTAACTGCCTCCACCCTGTCTCTGTCTCCTGTCCCTCAGCCTATCCCATCCACACCATCAGACCAGCCTGCACACACCTCAACACCCAAGGGCAGCTCATCCAGACACAAGCACCACAGATCCCACAAACACTCACCCAAGCAACACCCAGATGCAGACATTCCAATAGTCACTACCAGCTCTGTGTCCCCCTCCTCCTCGTCTCCCTCCTCCCTCCCTGTGATGTCTACACTCACACCTGCATGCACAACATCATCAGCCACTACCTCCATCACCAGCACACCCACCAGAACACTCCGCACACGTGCAGTCACCACCCCCACTACCATCTACACGTCCCCTGGGTCCTCTCCCACTGTGTCTGTCACCCCCTCTTCCAAGACACATAAACGCAGGCAGACACCCAAACAACAGCCAACCACCTCACGACAGCCTACGCCTCAGTCACCTGCACCCAAAGACAGCACACCTGACTCTCCTACAACCACATCCTCTTCCTCCACTTCCATCACCACTACTCCTACCCTTTACCTTGGTCCTAAGAAATGTTACCTCTCTAATCTTAACCTCTTTCCCTCCCCTGACCCACCCCCCCCATCGGTTAAGAGTCCCAAGAGCACCTCAGCCACCACCAGCCCAGCTTCGAGGGTCCAAGTGGTGCATGGCTTCTGGAGTCCACCCTTTGGCGGCAGTGACACTTCACTGAGCAGCAAGGGGACATCCAGCCCACCCCCAGGCAAGAGGACACGTAAAGTGAAGGGCCGCCGTGAGAGGACTGAGACGGCTGCCCCCAAGGAGCCAACAACGGCCACTTCACCTGCCACAACAGCCAGGGGAGGCAAGGGCCCGGGAGCCCCATCTAAGGAGCGAAAGGGCAGCAGGGCGGAGAGGTCATCCATCAGGAGCGCGGAGCTGGAGGGCCCCGCAAGCCCCATCCCGCCTGCAAGGGACGACAGCAAAGGGCCCAGGACTCCGTCCCCGAAGGGGCCTGCCACTGCACATTCGGAGGGCGAGTGATCAGGGTGTCCAGCCCAGGTCTGGCTCCCTAGACTTCCTGGAAGAGCACCGCTGAACAGGGCCCCGCCGTGCAGAAGAGCACCGCTGAACAGGGCCCCGCCGTGCAGAAGAGCACCGCTGAACAGGGCCCCGCCGTGCAGAAGAGCACCGCTGAACAGGGCCCCGCCGTGAAGACAGGCACCGCTGAACAGGGCCCCGCCGTGAAGACAGGCACCGCTGAACAGGGCCCCGCCGTGAAGACAGGCACCGCTGAACAGGGCCCCGCCATGCAGAAGAGCACCGCTGAACAGGGCCCCGCCGTAAAGACAGGCACCGCTGAACAGGGCCCCGCCGTGAAGACAGGCACCGCTGAACAGGGCCCTGCCGTGCAGAAGAGCACCGCTGAACAGGGCCCCGCCGTGAAGACAGGCACCGCTGAACAGGGCCCCGGCGTGCAGAAGAGCACCGCTGAACAGGGCCCCGCCGTGAAGACAGGCACCGCTGAACAGGGCCCCGCCGTGAAGACAGGCACCGCTGAACAGGGCCCCGCCGTGCAGAAGAGCACCGCTGAACAGGGCCCCGCCGTGCAGAAGAGCACCGCTGAACAGGGCCCGCCGTCTCAAGCACCGCTCCGCTGGGCCCTTCCTGTCAAGCACCGCTCCGCTGGGCCCCGCCGTCTCAAGCACCGCTCCGCTGGGCCCTTCCTGTCAAGCACCGCTCCGCTGGGCCCCGCCGTCTCAAGCACCGCTCCGCTGGGCCCCTCCTGTCAAGCACCGCTCCGCTGGGCCCCGCCGTCTCAAGCACCGCTCCGCTGGGCCCTTCCTGTCAAGCACCGCTCCGCTGGGCCCCGCCGTCTCAAGCACCGCTCCGCTGGGCCCCGCCGTCTCAAGCACCGCTCCGCTGGGCCCCTCCTGTCAAGCACCGCTCCGCTGGGCCCCGCCGTCTCAAGCACCGCTCCGCTGGGCCCTTCCTGTCAAGCACTCCCCAGGATATGGCAGTGGGCATGGTGGCCCCTTCGTGGGTCTGGCGTCGTGGACTCATGTGGCTGAGGTGCCCCCCCTTCCCTTCCCCCTGAGGTGCCTGTAGTTTTGTCATCAGATGCCCCTGCAGTGTTCTCTCTAAAGGACTCAGGTCTCGTGTGTGGGCTTTGCCCTTGTGTTGCTACACTTTGGCCCACGGACAAATCGTTACTACGTAAACTGTGCAGGACTGATTTCTGCAGTTGTCCACTGCTGTGTATATTGACTTTTTAAATGTAAATATTCTGGCTAGTTGACCAATACTTATCGGAGGCTAATTTGGACATAAATATTTATTGGCAATTTTGAAATGTCATTGCATTTTTTACGGGGGTTTGGTTGGTGTCACTGTGACTTGTTGCTCTGCATTGGTGTGTACATATTGGGGGGGGGGTTGCATATGTGTGTGCCCGTAACCTTTCGTCCTCCCCCCTCCCGTGTGTCGTAGGTGCTGTACTCACCGTTGACGTCTGCGCCGGAGTTCGTACTCGTGGTAGATGAGCAGGTAGACGAGAGCAGGTATGATGTTCAATTCGGGTTCCATGCTGTCCTCCGTACTCGTGGAGTGCGTAGAGGTGTGCGTTTTCACATTCGTAGTCTGTTTCCGCCGTGTTTTTATCGGCGGGGCTCCCGCCCCGGAAAAGGTGGCGGATTGGTGGGTCATGATAGTGTGGGCGGTACATTGTCTGCCGCCTGGCTGTTGGCGGTGACCGCCGCGCTGTTTGCCGGTCCCGCCGTGGTGGTCGGAGTGTTAATGTGGCGGGCTTTGTTGGCGGTTCCCGCCAGGGTCAGAATTCCATTTTTTGGACCGCCGGCCTGTTGGCGATTTGGCCGCCGCTTTATCACCGACCGCCAGGGTTTGAATCACCCCCATAGTCATCTAGGTCCTGACGAAGCATCACTGGATCCGTATGGACCACCAGGATGCGAAACATGTTGACCCGTGATAGGGCTGGTTTGGAAATTCTCCACCCCTCCCTTTTTTCCTTTGATATAGAGTGACTGATCATTGTCTCTGTTTCACTCTCATGACTATTTTTTAACCTTGGCCCCTACCTTCCACCTGGTCCAATAAATCATTTACCCGTTTGAGGCTTTGAGAGCCAATTTTAATCACTTTGTCTTCGATCTCCTGTCTTGCTTACTCACTCTTGGGGTCACGGCACCACCATTGAAAAAGATCTCCGGCAAGGAGCCCCCCTATCTGGGGTGGTGCCCGTCAGACATTGCAGTGCCGGTCTGACAAGGAGCAACTCCGATGATAAAGCATGACATCCTTTTGGATGTGTGAGGTTTCTTGCTCCTAAATTTTAGGACCCCCGCCACAGTTTCCTTTCTCTCCATTTGGAACAGTGTATCTTACATTTTTTGATTGAAGATTATGTCAGAAGTGATGGCTTCCAATTATATTTATGCAAGAATAACTATAATAAAAATACAAAAGAAATGAGTTGTCACCAAGACTTCACATCTAGTATGCTGCATGTAATAGGTGGCACTGGGCTTAGCAAAAACATTCAAATAATTATACATGGGTTTGGGGGTTTGTGGGGGATTAGAACTGGAAGTTATTAAAAACTGTATTTTTTTTATTTGCAATGAGTTTTGCATTATTTAAAAGATCACTTGATAATTATGTAAATTGTTTAATTGACGTTTTGTTCTGTCAAGTATTAGTTGTATTGTAAATAGTTGTTAATTCATTGATAAGTCTAATTAGAAACACACTTTCTAAAATGAATTTTATATTTATTCTTTGTCTTAATCGTATGTGTTTTATTTTATTACTATTTTAATGAGTAATGTTATTTAATAATTTATTTAGTTTTTTTTGGTTTCGTTTTGTGTTTGTTGAATTATTTTTGTATAATTTATTGCTGTCAATTACATTTAATTTAATTTTTTGTGATATATTTTTGATTTTGCATATGGTTTAATATGTTTTATATTGTTACATATTTAAATGTTTCTTAAAAGTGATTATCAATTGGAATGGTATATCTAACCGTTCCTAAGTCCAAAACTCCCTGCTGTTGCTTGCGTTAGAGTGGAATAGTAAATCTAACTCCCTCAAAGTCCATCACTTTTCCTAGTGGTGTTTAGATGGAGTGGGAATAGTAAATAACAGCTCCAAAATCCAGCTCTTCCCATGATTTTGCTTATGATGGAGTGGGAATAGCAACTCATTCTCTTCCCTCATGGGCAGCACGCCCTTTACTTAGATTAAGTTCAGTGCCTGCAGGACTGAAATCACCCACTGAATAAAGACTGACTGTCTAAAGCTGAACACTTGTAAGACCGGAATCATGATTTTTGTGAAAAGCACATCACCGTGGGACTCCACCTGATGGCCAACAAAGCTAGGAATGACAAAGCAAGGACATCGGGATCATCATCAACAGCATGACCACCCAAGTCAACGCCATCACCGCCTCACGCTTTCGTACCCTGAAGATGCTGAGGAATATTTTCAAGTTGCTCCCAATCAGCACCGGAAAACCATCATGCACACTCTGATCACAAGCAAGCTGGACTACGGGGACACTTTCAATGCTGGAATCAACACAAAACTCACCAGAAATCTGCAGACCATTCAGAACTCACATCACAGCACACCTGAAGGAGCTCCACTCCTTCCCCATTCACTAACATGCCTAAGTCAAACTCCTCACCCACACTTTTAAGGCAGTTCATAACACTGGCCCAGCATACCTCAACAATCGCATCTACTTTCACAAACCTTGCAGACACCTCTGCTCATCCTTCCAGACCCTCCTGCTTGTACACCCACACACGCGCACGTGACTAAGGTAACATGGTTCCGATGGATCTGAAAATATATCTATTGGATTTCTCATCTTACCCCCTTACCAGAGTTACACTTTCAGTTGGATTGTTTTCTCAGAGCACGAACATCAGTACCAGGTTTGTGTGCTTTTCAAACAGCAAACTCTAAATCAAAATGACTGTTTGCTGAAGGTGTTTGCTGAAAGCAAAGGTGTGTTTATTGACTTGTGGGATAGCTCACAGAATCATTTGATTACCGGCTGTCACTTAATCAGATCCTGTACAAACAAGGCTTCTGCCTGAAAGATACAAAGAGAAATCACTTCTAGGATATCGCACCCCACAAAGCACCCAGACACACGCTTTGGTTTGGAGAATTTCCTTCACATTTCTCTCCCCCTACCCCACATATATATTTTAGGTCTGGCTTGACAGTGCAGCTGTCACGTGACAATGTAATCAACCTAAAAAATAGGTTTCAGCATGACTACGACAGGGACTTTGGTGCAGCCCTCATGTGGTAGCCAGGAGCACTTGTTGTGGTTGGGCAGAAGTTGTGCGTTTCCACAGAAAAAGTGCTTCCCATCCACGCACAAGTGATTATTTTGCTTATTAGTCCAGCTGCCTAAGCCGGCAGTAATATGGATGCTTGACTTTGAACTTTCACGACCACACATATGACACTGTAAGGCTGTTAAAGTGTCTAAGATAACTAGATAATTTACCATTTGTTTTTTTTCTGTCAGCAGCAAAGATGGTAGGGGGGCAGGCATGAGGAATGTATTGCAGCCCCAGCACCCTCCCCTCTCATCATTGACTTGAGCCTTCAGAGTGCGTGTGTTTGAGAGCAGCATGGGACACCCATGGCTATACTGATCTACCCGGGCTTTAGGTTTGGCTTGACAGTTCAATGGTCACACACGTTATTTGATCAACAAACAAAAGAGCTTTCAGAGCACTACTGAGAGAGGGGCTTGGGATCCACCCACATGCCAGTTTTCCTGGGTACAGGATTTGATTAAAACGACTGCTGGTATTCTGCTTTTTGGCTTGCAATAAAGCTTATACTTGATACAACAGAACTTAGCTTGTTACGGTGGCAAGCCAATGATCAAGTCTTAAGGCTTGATCTGTGCAGGTATTGAAATGTGGATTGTTGCTACTCTATGTTGAAGCCTCCAGGTAGGTATTTTGTAGGTTACCTTAGTATTCAAGGGTTTTGGTGTTAGCTATCCCCTCTGACCAACCATGAGTATAGAATATTTGCACTGTGATGTTAGGAGAGATAGCATTTTGCTTTGCCAAATGTCATTTTGAATACATTCTCAAGTGTACGACTATGTGCATGGCGGTTCCTTTGTGGGTAAGTTTCCGCTCTGTACAGTAGGCCCGAGATAGTTATGGTGGCAAACCAATGATAGGAGCTAAATGCTTGATTGGTGTAAAAGGAAATGTTACGTCCAATACCGTGGTCTGGCCTGTTCAGTATGAAAGGTTATTACAAAAGCAGCAGGCCTGACTTGTTTATTGTGAAACGCATGGTAAAGCCAATAGGCCTCTAAGAGTGGATTGTTAACACACACAGTTACGAGCCTTAGAATGATATTTCGTTACAAGTAATCTTACAGATTACCATAGCAGGGAAGGGTGTTGGTGACCCGCTCTGATGAGCCTTGGGAGTACAATTTCACTGTGATGATTCTTCTTGGGTCCTGTAGAGGAGTTGTGTATTGTTTTGCCAACTATAATTGTGTTTATTTGTGATTTTATAATTGTGTGGCTTATGGTTGCCAGTTTATGTGCATTTCAGTGGGCCTGTGCGGTATATAGCATCAGGCCATTGGAAAAGGCTAGAGGCCTTATCAGTTTGTTGGGGAAAGGTTTGTTAGATTCCTTAGATGTGATCAGTTTTTAATGAAAAGTTATGACAAAACAAGTAGGCGTTACTTCCTTATGGGGAAAAGCATGTATCAAAGGCAATAGGCTTATAAAGGTGGGTTATTTCACAGTGCTAAAGATTGTAGGCAGATATTGTTTTACATGGAATCTCACGGATTAGGCATGGGGACAGAGTATTCGCACTGTTATAATCCTTATTAAGCTCCATTAGTAGGGATTTTATATTGTTTTGATAACTGTATTTTGTACATATTTGTAATTTTATTACATTATACCTGATGGTTGCCTTGTCAGAAGGATTTTGACCAACACAATAGGTCTGAGTTGCTTATAGTGACAAGCCAATGATAAAGGTTAAATATCTGATTCTTTATAATGAAAAATTACAATAAAGGCAGTAGGCCTGACATATTGATTGTGAAAATTGTATGTTAAAGTCAAGGGTGTTTGGTATTACTCTGTAGTAAAACCTAAAGAGAGGTACTTTGTTAAATGAAACATCAGAGATCACCTTTGTAGGGAAGGATGTTGTTGCTAGTACCGCCTATGACAAAGCCTAGACAAAGAACATTTATATTGCAATAATTCTTGATAGAATCTCTTCTTATCTATCTAACAGGTTTTTGTAATAAAAAATAATGAAATAACACACATATCCCTACATATATATATATCACCACTAGGTAGTTACAGTTAAGACCTAATTTCTATAGAAAACGTTATTTTTGACTTGCCTACATCTTTGGCACAGGTTGACTAATCTTCTCCAAAACATTTTACGCTCACGTCAGCTGATGTCTGGAAAGTTTTGGGGTGATCAGTGAAGTGGGTGCTGAGAAGAAGGGGGGACCCAAAATGCTTTCTACCCATGCATTTTTCCAAAGGGATTTTGAACAGCAATCGCGCCTGAACCACTGGTCAGAATAACACCAAATTTGGCAGAAAGGTAGCTCTTGATTCAGTAGTTTTTGAGAAATTAAAAATCATGCGTGCAGGGAAACAGATGAAAACATTGCTCCCAAAACAAGGGAGCTGCTATTGGAGCTGCTATTTAAAGCAGCTCACTGCTTGTGGGAACAATGCCGGCTCCTGCAGGACGCGGGAAGCCGGCTAGGACCGCAGGGGCCTTGAGGCTCCCCCGTGGTCCTATCACTCTTCTTCTCTCTCTCTTCTGTAATGGGATGGAAGAGAGAAAGAGAAATTGTCATTTCAATGGTCTCTCCATGCAATGACTTCAAAGAAGAAGACTGGCAAGGTGTTTGGTACGAATGTTAATGTTACATTTGGATGCCGAGCAGAACAAAGCCAAATCCTAGTATCGCTTGGCAGTGTGTCTGTTTATTTATTAGTGCTATGTAATATCTCATTCTAAGTGTATCATTCATCAAAGCCTAAAAAACTCTCTATCTTTCTCCCTCTCACTCTCTTTATCTCTCTTTCTCAATTTCACCTTTTCAATCTTTCTTCCACTCACACAGTCATTCAGACCCTTGTGCACCCACTCACAGTCCCACTCAGACCCTTGTGCACCCACTGACATCCTCACTCAGACTCTCACACCCCCACTCACAGACCCACTCAGACACTCACGCACCCACTCACAGACCCACTCAGACTGTCATACGCCCACTCACAGACCCACTGAAACACTCACACACATGCTGACAGACCCACACAGACACTGATACACCCACTCACAGACACACTAAGACACTGATGCAGCCACTCTCACACCCAGACACTCTCACAGCCACTCTCCCACCCAGATACATCCTCTCACACCTATTCTCACACTCAGTGAGACAGGCTGTGGCCAGCTCCCGAAGTGCACTGGCAAAGGCAGCATGGGGTTGGGTTGTTGACCGCAGCGTCCGGCCACAGGCCAGGCCCTGGGGCCAACGCATTCCCAGACTTGTAAATCTGGGAATGCGTCACATTCGTTCGGGTCCCATGGGTGTTGCATGGGAACACCCCAAGCGACACCCATGAAACGCCCCCTTCACTCAGTGTTATGCGTGAGAGGGGTCCATATCTACAAGGCCTTGAAAACCACACAAGGTGGCGTTACGTGGCCTCGTAAGTATGGGCCGGCACACTGCGCCACCGGAACATAACAAAAATGATGCTCCGGTGGTGCAGTGTGCCGCTAGAGCCTTGTAAACGAGGCCCTTCATTTTTGAGAGGTGGTACTGACGTAAGGAGAGCAGGAGACAATAATCTGCGTATCGTTTGCATATGATACCATCGTAAAGTCTAGGGAGCATATAATATCAGATAAGGGGCGAACGTAAATGTTAAAAAGAGTGGGGCTGAGGGAGGAGCCGTGAAGCACTCCGCATGTTTAGCTAATCAATATTAGAGCGGAAGGACCCCTCGCTGGCGTGGAAGCTTCTGTTGGTTACAAATAAAGATAGCCATTTTAATGCGCTGCCTGTGATGCCGGATACTTCTGCCAGACGGACACCCGCTGCTACGTTTAGTTTCCTAATTGCAAGCATATGTCCCTCACGTTCAGAAGGCAGCATGTCATCTTTTTGTTACTTGCATTCTTTTAATTTGTCTTGCTTATTTTGGTGGGTTTGTGTGTGTTTTTTGTGGTTGTGTCTGAGGGTGACGAAAGAGTCAGTGAATTGATGAACAAATGCATGAGTGAAAAGATGAGTGACATATCATGACTTATTGAGTGCTTAAATCCATCAATGACACAAAGGGCACTTTTTTTCATAAATCAGATGTAGGAAACTTGTCTTTTCTACTTGGTCAGCCCGGACTTTTCGCCCTGTTGCTGGACCCTATATTTTTGGTGGCTGGAGAACTCTGCACTTCACCCCTGCTAAGCAGTGATAAACTGCTTGTGGTCCTCCTCTCAACATGGTAACATTGGGATACTCATTAATGGCATATTTAACTTACCCATAGTCCCTAGTGTATGGTACGATGTTTACCCAGAGCCTGTAAGTTAAATATCACTATTGCAGCACCCATTATGCCATCCATTATAGTGACAGTGTAATGATGGCAGGCCTACCCTCTGTTGCCCCGCTGTGCAGTTTTAAACTGTACATTCAACCTGCCAAAAAATCCTTCCATTTAAATATTTATGTCACCCATATGTAGGCCTGATTGGCTACAAGGCTGCTGCATGGTATTTGTAAGGAAATGCCTCCTTGGCATGGTTACCCCCTAACTTTTTGCCTTTGCTGATGCTAACTTTTGATCGAAAGTGTGCTGGGACCCTGCTAACCAGGCCCCAGCACCAGTGTTCTTTCCCTAAACTGTCTCCACAATTGGCACAACCCTGGCACTCAGGTAAGTCCCTTGTAACTGGTACCCCTGGTACCAAGGCCCCTGATGCCAGGGAAGGTCTCTAAGGGCTGCAGCATGTCTTATGCCACCCTGGGGACCCCTCACTCAGCACATGCACAATGCCTTACAGCTTGTGTGTGCTGGTGGGGAGAAAATGACTAAGTCGACATGGCACTCCCCTCAGGTATAGGTAAGTCACCCCTCTAGCAGGCCTTACAGTCCTAAGGCAGGGTGCACTATACCACAGGTGAGGGGGTGAGGGCATATGTGCATGAGCACTATGCCCCTACAGTGTCTAAGCAAAACCTTAGACATTGTAAGTGCAGGGTAGCCATAAGAGTATATGGTCTGGGTGTAGGAGGCTGGACTGGCTTGTAGTGAGTACCAAGGGGTACTTGCACCTTGCACCAGGCCCAGTTATCCCTTATTAGTGTATAGGGTGTCTAGCAGCTTAGGCTGATAGATAATGGTAGCTTAGCAGAGCAGCTTAGGCTGAACTAGGAGACGTGTGAAGCTACTACAGTACCACTTAGTGTCATATGCACAATATCATAAGAAAACACAATACACAGTTATACTAAAAATAAAGGTACTTTATTTTTATGACAATATGCCAAAGTATCTTAGAGTGTACTCTCAGTGAGAGGATAGGAAATATACACAAGATATATATACACAATAGCAAAAATATGCAGTATAGTCTTAGAAAACAGTGCAAACAATGTATAGTTACAATAGGATGCAATGGGGAAACATAGGGATAGGGGCAACACAAACCATATACTCCAGAAGTGGAATGCGAACCACGAATGGACCCCAAACCTATGTGACCTTGTAGAGGGTCGCTGGGACTATTAGAAAATAGTGAGAGTTAGCAAAATAACCCTCCCCAAGACCCTGAAAAGTGAGTGCAAAGTGCACCAAAGTTCCCCTAAGGACAAAATAGTCGTGTTAGAGGGAAAATGCAAGGAAAACACAAATCAGCAATGCAACAATGATGGATTCCTGACTGAGGGTACCTGTGGAACAAGGGGACCAAGTCCAAAAGTCACAAGCAACTCGGAGATGGGCAGATGCCCAAGAAATGCCAGCGGTTGGTGCAAAGAAGCTCTTACTAGGCTGAAGAACTGTGAATACTGCAGGAACGACAAGGGCTAGAGACTTCCCCTTTGGAGGATGGATCCCCCACGCCTTGGAGAGTCGTGCAGAAGTGTTTTCCCGCCGGAAGGACGCCAACAAGCCTTGCTACACGCAAATTGTGCGTTTGGCGTTTTTGGACGCTGCTGGGGCCCAGGAGGGACCAGGAGGTCGCAAATTGGACCTGCAGAGAGAGGGGACGTCGAGCAAGACAAAGAGCCCTCACTGAAGCAGGTAGCACCCGGAGAAGTGCCAGAAACAGGCACTACGAGGATGCGTGAAACGGTGCTCGCCGAAGTTGCACAAAGGAGTCCCACGTCGCCGGAGACCAACTTAGAAAGTCGTGCAATGCAGGTTAGAGTGCCGTGGACCCAGGCTTGGCTGTGCACAGAGGATTTCCGCCGGAAGTGCACAGGGGCCGGAGAAGCTTGCAAAGTCGCGGTTCCCAGCAATGCAGCCCAGCGAGGTGAGGCAAGGACTTACCTCCACCAAACTTGGGCTGAAGAGTCACTGGACTGTGGGGGTCACTTGGACGGTGTCGCTGGATTCGAGGGACCTCGCTCGTCGTGCTGAGAGGAGACCCAAGGGACCGGAGATGCAGCTTTTTGGTGCCTGCGGTTGCAGGGGGAAGATTCCGTCGACCCACGGGAGATTTCTTCGGAGCTTCTGGTGCAGAGAGGAGGCAGGCTACCCCCACAGCATGCACAAGCAGGAAAACAGTCGAGAAGGCGGCAGGATCAGCGTTACAGAGTTGCAGTAGTCGTCTTTGCTACTATGTTGCAGGTTTGCAGGCTTCCAGCGCGGTCAGCGGTCGATTCCTTATCAGAAGGTGAAGAGGGAGATGCAGAGGAACTCGGCTGAGCTCATGCATTCGTTATCTAAAGTTTCCCCAGAGACAGAGACCCTAAATAGCCAGAAAAGAGGGTTTGGCTACCTAGGAGAGAGGAAAGGCTACTAACACCTGAAGGAGCCTATCAGCAGGAGTCTCTGACGTCACCTGGTGGCACTGGCCACTCAGAGCAGTCCAGTGTGCCAGCAGCACCTCTGTTTCCAAGATGGCAGAGGTCTGGAGCACACTGGAGGAGCTCTGGACACCTCCCAGGGGAGGTGCAGGTCAGGGGAGTGGTCACTCCCCTTTCCTTTGTCCAGTTTCGCGCCAGAGCAGGGGCTAAGGGTTCCCTGAACCGGTGTAGACTGGCTTATGCAGAATTGGGCACATCTGTGCCCAACAAAGCATTTCCAGAGGCTGGGGGAGGCTACTCCTCCCCTGCCTTCACACCATTTTCCAAAGGGAGAGGGTGTCACACCCTCTCTCAGAGGAAGTTCTTTGTTCTGCCATCCTGGGCCAGGCCTGGCTGGACCCCAGGAGGGCAGCTGCCTGTCTGAGGGGTTGGCAGCAGCAGCAGCTGCAGAGAAACCCCAGGAAGGGCAGTCTGGCAGTACCAGGGTCTGTGCTACAGACCACTGGGATCATGGAATTGTACCAACAATGCCAGGATGGCATAGAGGGGGCAATTCCATGATCATAGACATGTTACATGGCCATATTCGGAGTTACCATGGTGAAGCTACATATAGGTAGTGACCTATATGTAGTGCACGCGTGTAATGGTGTCCCCGCACTCACAAAGTTCAGTGAATTGGCTCTGAACAATGTGGGGGCACCTTGGCTAGTGCCAGGGTGCCCTCACACTAAGTAACTTTGCACCTAACCTTTACCAGGTAAAGGTTAGACATATAGGTGACTTATAAGTTACTTAAGTGCAGTGTAAAATGGCTGTGAAATAACGTGGACGTTATTTCACTCAGGCTGCAGTGGCAGGCCTGTGTAAGAATTGTCAGAGCTCCCTATGGGTGGCAAAAGAAATGCTGCAGCCCATAGGGATCTCCTGGAACCCCAATACCCTGGGTACCTCAGTACCATATACTAGGGAATTATAAGGGTGTTCCAGTAAGCCAATGTAAATTGGTAAAAATAGGCACCACACAGGGAACATATACATGCACACCTATGAGCACTGGGGCCCTGTGTGATAGGGTCCCAGTGACACATACATATAGGCCACAAACCTATGAGCACTGGGGTCCTGACCAGCAGGATCCCAGTGACACATAACAACCATACTGAAAACATGGTGTTTTCACTATGAGCACTGAGGCCTGGCTATCAGGATCCCAGTGAGACAGTGAAAACAGTGACAAACACCCTGACATACACTCACAAACAGGCCAAAAGTGGGGGTAACAAGGCTAGAAAGAGGCTACCTTCTCACACTGGGAGTTTGTCAAACACGAACTCCACCGTTCCATAATGGTTACACTGAAAACTGGGAAGTTTGGTATCAAACTTCACAGCGCAATAAATGCACACTGATGCCTGTGTGCAATTTCTTCTAACAAACACCTAGAGGGCATCTTAGAGATGCCCCCTGAATACCAATCCAACTTCTAGTGTAGGCTGACCAGTTTCTGCCAGCCTGCCACACACCAGACATGTTGCTAGCCACATGGGGAGAGTGCCTTTGTCACTCTGTGCCCAGGAACAAAGCCTGCACTGGGTAGAGGTGCTTCACACCTCCCCCTGCAGGAACTGTAACACCTGGCGGTGAGCCTTAAAGGCTCACCCCTTTTGTTACAGCGCCCCCAGGGCATCCCAGCTAGTGGAGATGCCCGCCCATCCGGCCACTGCCCCCACTTTTGGCGGCAAGGCTGGAGGAGATAATGAGAAAAACAAGGAGGAGTCACCTACCAGTCAGGACAGCCCCTAAGGTGTCCGGAGCTGAGGTGACCCCTGCCTTGAGAAATCCTCCATCTTGTGTTTGGAGGATTCCCCCAATAGGATTAGGGATGTGCCCCCCTTCCCACAGGGAGGAGGCACAAAGAGGGTGTAGCCACCCTCAAGGACAGTAGCCATTGGCTACTGCCCTCCCAGGCCTAAACACACCCCTAAATTCAGTATTTAGGGGCACCCCAGATCCCAGGAAATCAGATTCCTGCAACCTGAAGAAACCAGAAGGACTGCTGACCTACAAGCCTGCAGAGAAGGAGGAAGACGACAACTGCTTTGGCCCCAGCCCTACTGGCCTGTCTCCAACTTCGAAAACCTGCAGCCAGCGACGCATCCGACAGGGACCAGCGACCACTGAAGCCTCAGAGGACTGCCCTGGACTAAAGGATCTAGAAACTCCTGTGAAAAGCGGCCCTGTTCAAAACCAGCTACTTCTTTGCAACAAAGATGTAACTTTCAAAGACTGCACGTTTCCCGCCGGAAGCGTGAGAGTTCACACTCTGCACCCGACGCCCCCGGCTCGAGATCCAGAGACCAAACACCTCAGGGAGGACTCCCTGGTGACGGCGAGCCCGTGAGTAACCAGAGGTGACCCCCCTGAACCCCGACAGCAATGCCTGCAGAGAGAATCCAGAGGCTGTCCCTGACCACGACTGTCTGTAACAAGGGACCCGACGCCTGGAACCAGCACTGCACCCGCAGACCCCAGGACCTGAAGGAACCGAACCTCAGCGCAGGAGTGACCCCCAGGCGACCCTCTGCCTAGCCCAGGTGGTGGCTGTCCCGAGAAGCCCCCCCTGTGCCTGCCTGCACCACTAGAGTGACCCCGGGGTCCCTCTATTGGTTCCTATCTAGAACCCGACGCCTGATTTGCACACTCCACCCGGCCACCCCTGTGCCGCTGAGGGTGTGTTTTGTGTGCCTACTTGTGTCCCCCCCAGTGCTCTACAAAACCCCACTGGTCTGCCCCCCGAGGATGCAGGTACTTACCTGCTGGCAGACTGGAACTGGAGCACCCCTGTTCTCCATAGGCACCTATGTGTTTTGGGCACCTCTTTGACCTCTGCCCCTGACCGGCCCTGAGATGCTGGTGTGGTAACTTTGGGGTTGCCTTGAACCTCCAAAGGTGGGCTGCCTATGCCCCAGGACTGAGACTTGTAAGTGTTTTACTTACCTCCTAATCTAACCTTTACTTACCTCCCCCAGGAATTGTTGATTTTTGCAGTGTCCACTTTGAAAATAGCTTATTGCCATTTTTACAAAGACTGTATATGATATTGCTTTTATTCAAAGTTCCTACAGTATCTAAGTGAAGTACCTTGCATTTAAAGTGTTTACTGCAAATCTTGAACCTGTGGTTCTTAAAATAAACTAAGAAAATATATTTTTCAATATAAAAACCTATTGGCCTGGAGTAAGTCTTTGAGGGTGTGTTCCTCATTTATTGCCTGTGTGTGTACGACAAATGCTTAACACTACCCTCTGATAAGCCTACTGCTCGACCACACTACCACAAAATAGAGCATTAGAATTATCTAATTTTGCCACTATCTTACCTCTAAGCAGAACCCTTGGACTCTGTGCACACTATTTCTTACTTTGAAATAGTATATACAGAGCCAACTTCCTACAGTATTTAAAAGTAATACTAGTAAGGGTTAAATGTTACACATGTCCCTTCAGTGAAAAAGCTATTTTCGCTGTAGCAAGGCTAGCTGTTCCTTAGGGGGACACCCGGATGCAATATTTATTATTCATACTGTATCTCAGGAAAGGGACTAGCCAAACAATTATTTTAATAGCTTTTAAAAATCCAATGACACAGTGAAGTTGAATTTTTACTAAATATTAAGGAAAAGTAACTTTTAGAAAGTAACCTTTAGCCTGCCTAAAACCTCTGGAGGCCTATTTGCATTTTATGTCCAACTTCTGCAAACCAGTTGAAGGCATACAAATAGGTATTATTGGGTGTGAAATGCCTCCCAAGTGCAAATAATAGGATGTCCTAAGTGGCCAGAGATGACCCTTTTGAACCTTTCAGAATGGGGCTGTTAGCATCCTTTTTACATTTTAGTGGAAAATGCTACTTGATTGTCACATCCTGCTTAAGGTCTGATGGGGGTTTTCATGACATACTTGGGGAGTATTTCAAAGAGGCTTCTCCTGTCATGGGCAAATGTTATCTGACGCCTGGGCAGGGCCCTTCTATTGTCCCTGCAGCCACTCAGGCCCCATTCACAGTGAGCCTCTTTTTGACATTAGTGTGTCAACTTCTGCTTGGGTATAAAAAAACTGCTTGACAGGTATGCTAGGTTTACATATAACACTTTGGGCACACTTGAAAGGAAGAGAACGGCGTGCCAAGACAATTCTTGTGTACCCATTGTCCGACTGCTGGAAACCTCTGCTTTTGTTTAACCAGACATCTGTCTTTGAGTTTGATGTGGGTACAGGACATGCTTCAAACTTGATTTTAGTGTTAGATGTGGGAGGACATTAGGATTACCACAGTACACCTCTGGACACACACAACCCCAGTTGTCGTAGTCCAAATTTAGCGCGGATGAAACCTTTCAGCATCTTGAAAATGCTCAACATGGATAGGGTTAGCCTCAGGAACCCAATGGGTTAGGGCTTGCCAAGGGGTGGTTCCAACCCACTAGGTTGTGTTAGGGATAAAAGTGGGATTTCCAGGCACCAACTTCAGAACACTCCTGGACATGGGGAAGATCAGAAGAGGACTAAACCGGCTGCCTGAGACCTGAGTGGAGCCCTGAAGGAGTATACCTGCTCCCTCTTGTACCCAGACCAAAGAAGTGGATTCTTAAGGGCATAACGCTGACCGCCTGTTCAACTTGTGGAGAGGACACCACAAACATTAGGGGACAACGTAGAGTAGGAAGGAGGGCACCGTAAACGTTGCAGAGATGTGTTTCGAGCCCTGGGTTAGATTGTTTTACCTTGTAATCATACTCCTATCTAATTGTCTAGTATTCTGTTCCGCTGTGATATTAAATGACTTCCTTTTACTAAGAAGACAAGCACCAAGCTGAACAGTGAATTTAGTGTCTCTGACTTCTGAGCTCTCCCCCTTCATACTAACCTTCAATCGCTACTCTGAAAATCAAGTGTGAAAAGGGGTGTACTTGGCCCAATTTGCTCAGCCACTGTGGGACTGACCTCAGAACCTGGAGGAAACAATCCGTACCATGACATGTGGCCCCCAAACCCGGTCTGCTGGATCTCTTTAGAAGTGCTTCCATTCACTGTGCGGGTTTATACAAGTGATATACAGGTTACAAAGAGTGGTTTCCAGCAGGGACATTAACCCCATGAGATACTCTGTGATTACTAAAACTTGCAACCAGATCTCTCTAGCAAGTGCTTTACAACCTGATTGCATTTGCCAGAATTATACCAAATGCTGCGCCTCTTTCCATCCAGGTGGCAATGAGAAAATATTGCACACAATGGAATCCTCCAGTTTCGTCCTCCACGCCGCCTCTTGCTCCTCGTCCTCCAGTAGGAAGTCATTGCACTTCTCCAAAAACATTAAGGTGGAATCTGAACTGAAGATTTTACCTCTTGCAACCTTTGAAGATATCAATTGGAATAAGGATAAGGAGTATACACTTCCTGTTTCCTACAATTGACAGAGTTCTAAGCCAATGAAACGCTGTTTTATAAAAGCAAAAGTACCACAGTAGCATCTTGATACTATCTCAGCACCCGTATAATTCACAAACACATCCTGCAGTTACAAAACTAACAACATATCAACATACCAATAAAATATAAGTAGCCACGATGCAATGATATATTTTTTTAATTTACAGAGGTACCGCAATACTTTCCAAGAAGTGCAAATGAAAGCAAAATGATCACGCAGATGACCCTTACATTCATAATGAAATTTGACCTACCTTGAAAGTACCTTGGTACCAAAAAACAATATAATATAATAATTTATAGCATAATAAACAACATTATATGATTAGAAACAATTTTTCTAAAAAACAATAAAACTGCTAATTTGATGAAAAAATAAGAATTAGGATTACTTATATTTAGGAAACCTTAGTGCCTGATTTAAGTTAAGGAAAGTGGCGTTGCACCCAGTGCAGCGCCACTTTCCTTGCGCCCCTTAGCGCCCGCCTAACACCACCATGTGTCTGCCGTATCTAAGATACAGCGCACCATGGCGGTAGTTAGGGAAACTAGCATAAACATTTTTGACGCTAGTTCAGAGCTTTGCAGGACTAGCGTCACAGCCAGCGGCCTATTGAAAACAATGATGTGCCTCCTTTTAATGCCTGCTTTGAGCAGGTGTGAAAAGTGCCGAAAAAATGAAATCTCTGAGCACCAGGCCCCTTTCCCTTAATGGAGGAACGTCCCCTCTGCATACATTATGCCTGGCGCAAGCATAATGTAACGCAAAGGGTTACAAAGTGACGCAATGCATGCATTGCACCACTTTGTAAATCTGTTGCGGCGATTTTGGCCTCGTTGGGCCACATTAGCATAAAATATTATGCTAATGTGGTGCAAGGAGACGGTAGGAGCTCTTAAATCAGCCCCTTAATTTATGATTTCTATACATTACCATCTTAAACTACACAAACCTTAGAAATTCAAAAGTTATAGTTATAACTTTAAGTTATCATTTGCACTCCACCAAAAACTTACTATGACTCAGGCACCTCTGTACACAGTGCTGTGAACTCACTAGCCAGGGGTTCCCAGGGCCAAATATGGACACTGGGGACTGGTGAAGGGGTCTGCAGGACCCCTCTATTACCTAATAGTTTTTTGCCCTGGAAAGATGGTGGTACCTGAGGAGGGGGTGCAGCGCGGCCCCCCTGCATTATAAGTTAGCCCCTGGAAGGTGGCAGTCCCCGGGGCTCGGAGGTCTGCAGGACCCTCCCTAATATTGTACTATTGTTTTGCCCTGGGGAGAAGGTGGCCCCGATGGCGTGGTGGGGGCAGGCAGCCCCCGCACATAATGCACAGTTAGCCCCGGGGAGGTGGTGGTTCCCTGGGACCGGGAGGGGGGGCGCGCAGCCTCCCACATATTTTTGAATCTTAGCCCCAGGGAGGTGGTGGTCCCAGGGGCTACTTAAAACCCCCCTCCTTTTATCAGCTTGCAATGCCCCAGGACCTGGCCCACTCAGTGGCAAAATAAATGAAAAGCGCGGGAGACTGCACTTTTTACAAACAAAAATACTTTTTAGCCCTGGCAGGGTCCCTGGGGGACCCCTGGGCCAAGGCCAAGGGCTCATGGTATTCCTACCCTGGCTCCTTTTCTTTTTTTTTTAGTTTTTTCTTTGGGACTCTGCTGAAGCCGAGACCCAAAATGGCTGCCAACATTTCCTTTTTTAAGTGTTGGCAGCATATCAGATATCAGCATGGGGACAGCTGGCTCCACGGATCCTCTACGTTCCTAGATATCTATATTTTTTAACCTTTAATATCCCAGAAACAATTGAACAGATACACCACACTACAAAACCACAGTCTGGGGAGCACCAGTTAACTTCCTGCCAATTTTGGTGTAATTCTGTTCAGCGGTTCGGACTGTAGGCGTGTCTAAAGACCCTAAGAAAAAATGAATGTTGAAAATGTGTTTTGGGACCTCCCCTTTATCTCGGCCCGCTTGACAGACCACTCCGGAACTTTCAAGGCAGCAACTGAACCGACTGTCATATTAGTTTTGAAAATGTCATGAAAATTCGTTAAGCGGAGCCAAATTTATTGGCAAAACAAAAAATGCTTTTAGCTGGAAACTAGGTCCTAACTATAACTACCTACTGACAGCTGCCACTAGGTAATAGACATATAGATGATATGAAAAAACAAAGATTACAGTGAGGTTATAGTAAGTTGAAAAGATCAGTTAAAATACTATGTTAAATCAATAACAAACATACTGAAATTCACCAGTTCCAATTTGCTGAACTAACTATAAGGTGCGCACCCACCATGCACTGCTTACAACCTCACACATTGAAACTACTGCACAAGTAGGTAGGTCAGGACCTGTGAATCTTTACCCCATTGCCTAGGCAAGGTACAGGAGTCACTCCCACCCTCTTCAGAACACTTTCTGGACATGCACAAGATCAGAAGAGGACTGGACCTGCTGTCTCTGACCTGAGAGGAGCCCTAGAGGATAGATCTGCTCCATCTTGTACCCAGGTCAATGAAGAGGACTCCTAGGGTTGTAAGGCAGACCTCCTGTGTGGCTTCAGGGATACAATACATTTTAAGAGGCCTTTTCCTGGAAGCACCAAACACCCTAGTGGCATTGGGACTGTGGCCCGTTGTTGATGTTGGCAGATGTTGGTAATCTCTGTTGGACTGATCTGTACATCTGCTAGGCTGAAACTACTCCACCCACCAAATTTATAAAAGACCACCAACCTAATAGACATTTTAAAAGAATTTCCTGTTTGGTGCAAGACTTTGTCAGCAGGACAGAGCCCTGCACCAAACAGTTTATTTCTTTTATTTTCAAAATGAAAATGCCAAAACAGGATTTTCTTTTTTTAAATAAAAAATAAAATGCACCCCTCGCCATGGGAGTCTTTTCCCGTGACGAGAAAGCTTTTAGTAGTTTTCACTGCCACTTTCCGAAAAGGTTTTCCTGGCGGTGACAGGCAGTGAAAACTTATAGGAAGCTGGCTTTTATATACTATATCAAAGGGAGAGATAGTGTGCACAGGGTCCAGGGGTTCCCCAAGAGGCTTGACAGAGGCGATAAGAGATAATACTAATGCTCTATTTGCGGTAGTGTGGTCGAGCAGTTAGGCTTATCAAAGGGTAGTGTTAAGCATTTGTTGTACACACACAAGCAATAGAAGAAACACACACTCAATGACTTAACTCCAGACCAATAGGATTTTATATAGAAAAATGTATTTTTGTGACTTTATTACTAGAACCACAAGTGCAGGTACGTACTTAGCATAGACATCAAAGTAACTTTGTTTCACTTTAGTCAAGTAAACAGTTTTTAAGAAAACCGAGAATATCTATTTTAAAAGTGGACACTGCATTTTCAGAACAGTTCCTGGGGGAAGAAAATAAAGTACAGGTTTAGAGGTAAGTACACGACTCACAGTTCCAGTCTTGGGGTTATAGGTAGTCCACCATTGGGCGTTCAAGTCAACCCCAAACACCCACCACCAGCAACACAGGGCCAGCCGGGTGCAGAGGTCAAAGTTGAGCAGTTTTAACCTGGGCTCTTATGGAGACAGGGGGTACTCGGAATTCGGTCTGCCAGCAGGTAAGTACCCGCTGCTCGGAGGGCAGACCAGGGGGGATTAGAGGAGCACTGGAGGGGCCCCAAGTAGGCACCAATCCCACACCCTCAGCGGCACTGGGGCGGCCGGGTGCAGGGTGCAAACAGGGCATCAGGTTTCCAATGAAACTCTATGAGGGGGCCCCAGGGGTCACTCAGGCGCTGCAGGTGAGGTCCGGGGGGGGTTTCAGGCACACCACCGGTCGGATAGGGAAGAGGGCCACCTGTTGATCATAGCTGCAATGGGTGTCAATTTCTCCAAGGCCTGGGGGCTGCGGGTGCAGTGGGTCCTTTGGCGTCGGTTATCTTTGTCCAGGGCAGTCGCAGTCAGGGGGTGTCCTCGGTATTCCCTCTACAGACGTCGTCATGGAGGGGGTGGAGAGATCAACCCAGAGTGGGCTCTTGGTCGCCGTTGCCTGGGGGTCCTCTCTGGTCGGTTGGGCCACCTGGACTCAGGGCCGTGGGCGTCGGGTGCAGAGTGGTTAGGACTCACGCTTCTGGAGTGAGGTGGGAGTCCTTTAGAAGAAGTTTCTTCTTCTGTTCTTCTTTGGACAGGGCCACTGTCCACGGGAGCTCATGATCCTCTGTGATGCAGGCAGTCCTCTGGAGGTTTTTCAGAGGTCGCTGGACCTGCAGGACGCATCGCCTTTCTTCTGCAGGTTCTTTGAAGCAGGAGACAGGCCGGTAGGGCTGGGGCCAAGTCAGTTGTTGTTTCTTTTCCTTCTCTGCTGGGGTTTCTGTGAAACAGGCCTTCTTCTTCTTGTGAGGTCGCCAGGAATCATTAGCTCCCTCTAGCGGCTGGAAGATTAGCTCCCTCTACTCGCTGGTCTCTATAAGCATCATTAGCTCCCTCTAGTGGCTGGAATCTATCAGTGTCACTAGCTCCCTCTAGTGGCAGGGATCTATCAGGGTCATTAGCTCCGCCTAGCGACTGGAATATTACCTCCCTCTACTCGCTGGACTCTATAAGCATCATTAGCTCCCTCAAGTGGCTGGAATCTATCAGTGTCATTAGCTCCCTCTAGTGGAAGGGATCTATCAGGGTCATTAGTTCCCTCTAGCGGCTGGAATATTAGCTCCCTCTACTGCCTGGACTCTATAAGCATCATTAGCTCCCTCTAGTGGCTGGAATCTATCAGTGTCATTAGCTCCCTCGAGGCTGGACTCTATAAGCATCATTAGCTCCCTCTAGCGGCTGAAATATTAGCTCCCTCTACTCGCTGGTCTCGATAAGCATCATTAGCTCCCTCTAGTGGCTGGAATCTATCAGTGGTACTAGCTCCCTCTAGTGGCTGGGATTGATCAGTGTCATTAGCTCCCTCAAGCGACTGGAATCTATCAGTGTCATTAGCGCCCTCTAGTGGTTGGATTAGAATATCATTACCTAACGACCTCCCTCTAGAGCAGAGGTCTTCAAACTGGGGGGCGGGCCCCCCTAGGGGGGCCTTAAGTGATCTCAGGGGGGGCGCCAGACTCTGGCCAAAAAAAGCATTATACAGATAACAGGTCTTTGTTTTAAGCAAAAGCATGTTATTGCATTAAAAACAATATAACAGTACTTAACTGCAATGTTTAAATAGGTCTAGACATATTTAAACATTGCCATCTTCATAAAATAATTGTGAAAAATTCTGAAAGTGGGCCCAATTATTTCTATATTTCAACTGGGGGGCGCGGCATTCAAAAGTTTGAAGACCACTGCTCTAGAGGCTGAAATACACCATAGTGTGGTGAGTGGTTGTAACGTGAAATCAGTGTCCATCGAAGACTAAGGGGCTTGAACAGGATATGTTATATTATGGAAATTTCGAAAGCGCAGGGAATACCCAGATGCGTCTTGGCACTGAGAGTGAGAGGAGTCTAGCGGTGCTAAAAAGCCACATCTTCAGCAGTTTTTGAAAAAGTATCAGGTTAGGGGCATTCTTGATGGCCAATGGCAACTCAATCCAGGCCTTAGAGACACTTGTGGCGAAACTCCTGCTGTCCCGGATTGAATGCTTGAACCTGGGAACTGCAACCCACTTGGCATTGGTAGAGCGCAAAATTCTGCCAGGTGAGTACATTTTGTAAATATTTCGGTCCTGAGCGGTGACGAGCTTCATAGGTAATACACAGGGATTTGAAAGTAATCCTCTGTCTGATGGGCAGCCAGTGAAGTTTTCTGATAGAGTTTGACACTGAGTGGTGTTTAGGGAGCTTTCGAAGGTGTCTTGTTGCATTCTGTAACAATTGTAGTTTGTTTAGGATGTATTGGTGTGCCTTGAGATAAACACTGTGCTGTTACACTAGTCTAGTTTAGCCAACACTAGAGAAGAAACCAATGCCTTCTGCAAGTGGATTGGATTGTAAGGAAAAAAAAAAAAAATTATGTTCTCAACAAGGAGAAGACAGAGGATGTCAGAGCATTGATTTGATCGTGACAAGTAGGTTTATCATCAATAAGAATGCCGAGGTTACGAACCTCTCTCGCAGGTTTGGGTAGGGGTCCCACGTCGAGTGGCCAGCAAGAGGGGGACCAGAGGGTGGCCAGGGAACGAAAAGAATGACTTCAGTCTTATTCAGAGTTTAATTTCAGGCAGTTCCTACCCATCCATTTGTCAACTGCCTGCATGCATTCTCAGAGCCTGGAACCAATACTTGAGCTATCATTTGGTAAAGAGACGACAATCTGGGTGTCGCCAGCATAACATGTTAAGGTAAAGCTAGCTCTGTGAGAGGGGTGATATAGACATTAAAGAGAGTCGAACTAAGCGAGGATCCTTGAGGGACCTGCATGGGACGGAGAAAGAGTGGAAGACAATCTCACCTAACCTTACCAGTTGCTCCCGCCCAGAAAGAAATGCGCTCAGCAGGTCCAGAGATAGTCCTCCAGTTCCGATGTTAGCTAGGCGGCCTAGCACCCTTTGGTGGCTTACTGTGTCAAAGACTGCAGAGAGGTCTAGTAATAGGAGTCCTGCCTCTTGGATTTCCTCAGTGGCTTTAAGCAAGGCTGTTTCCATGCTGTGGCCACTGCAGAAACCAAATTGAATAGCATCCAGAATATCATTATCTTGAATGTGATATTACTGTGTAATGAGCACTGTTCATGGTGGGAATGTGATATCAGTGTGTAATGACTGCCCTTTAGCGGCTGGAATGTGATATTAGTGTGTAAGAAGTGCCCTCTAGAGGCTGTAATGTGATATTACTGAGTAATGAGTGCTCTCTAGTGGCTGGAATGTAATAGTGTGTAATGAGCGCCCTCCAGCAGCTGTAATGTGATATTACTGTGCAATTAGTGCCCCCTAGCGACTGGAATCAGTGTGGTCGATGCCCTCTAGTGGCTGGAAAATGTTATCTAGGTGATAAATTCCCTCTAGCGACTGAAACATTTTAGCATAACAAGCTCCCTCTAGTGGTCCGAAATGGTACCAGTGTGTTTCTAGGCTTTATTGTCAAGAAGAGGATGTCCTATTGTGCCAGCAGTGAGAGAGCTGCAGTAAAAGTGTATGGACAGTTTCTGGTATTTATGTGCCTATTTGGTGTTACACTGAATCATTAAGGCTCTTGGCAGCGTTCACAAACCTCACACCTAGAGGAATGGCGCTTACAAGGAGCGGGTGCTATGCAGGTACATTGCAGTTTCAATAACCACCTTTGCAGGATGCAGAATTGAGTAACTAGCCTATAGCACATGCCAGAGCTCCGCAGATGGGGTTGCTTAAATGAAAGCAATAGTGACCCCTGGTGGCTCTTGAAAGTACTGCAGTGGCTAAGATGTGCAATCCTCCGACTGGCCACAGAGGGCAGTGTAGGTCTAAATTGGTTGTTAGTGTTCCATGTCCTGCTGGTCAAAGTTAAGGCCCCTCTAGATAGAGAAACAAAACTAGTGGGCCTCGTGTTTGTTTGAAAAAAATGACACAACATATGGAGTGCTTAATTTGAGCCGGTGGATGCAGGCGCAGCCGAACAACACTCATCTTTGGAAACCAGTCCAACTTTTCCTTCTCAGTCTCTGATCCAAAGTAAAAGAGAAAAACACACAAGAGGCAAAGAAGGAGGAAGAGACACAGAGGAAAACAGTGAGAAAGGGGGAGGGCAGGAATTAAAAAGAACCTGCAGGTGTGAGATAAAGGGGCAGGGAGTGTCTGGTGTGGATTAAAGAGGCCTGAGGTGGATACAGGGCCACCAGCCTTGGCATTCAGTGCCCCAACCTTCCAGAGAGCCCCAACCTTCCAGAGTGCCGGCTGCGGATTTCTGAGCAAAACTTTGGGCGAAAATATTTTAAATAATTAAGCACTGAAAATAGGAATTTACAAAACTAAACTGGATTCTTGGCTCTTCTAGAAACAGATGTTTCAGAGTTTGGAGGGAGCTCCTTTGCCCCACAGTGAAGGCACGCAGACAGGGATGCTGACACGATGTACGCATCCTCCCAGTGAGGAAGTAATGCTGGAAGGGCCTGTGAGCTGAGAGGCCCAGAGGAGCAGAGATGCTCCAGCACACATGGACAGGTGGGTGGATGTCCCCGGGTCTCCCTCCTGCGCCATTACCTTAAGTATTAATGTAATAAGTGCTGTTTCCCGTCCCTGCGCACCCGGCGCCACTCATGGCGGAGATTAACTGCGCCGATTAGTCTCGGGTATGTTTGCAAACCCCGCTCAGCCGGAATAATCTACTGAGCTTCAGGGCTCAGGTGACAGCTCCACAAATCCTGTCCCGGAAGTGGAAATATACAGCGAGTGGAGGGTGGAGTGCACAGCGGAGACAGCAGTGGCATGATGGTGCACGGAGGCTGCACCGGTGTGCACTGACACTAGAGACTGCAACAGATGGTGCACAGAGGCTGCACCGGTGTGCACTGACACTAGAGATAGCAACTAATGGTGCATAGAGGCTGCACCGGTGCACACTGACACTAGAGACTGCAACAGATGGTGGACGGAGGCTGCACCGGTGCGCACTGATGACACTGGAACCTGCAGCTGATGGTGCACGGAGGCTGCACCGGTGTGCACTGACACTAGAGACTGCAACAGATGGTGCACGGAGGCTGCACCGGTGCGCTCTGACACTAGAGATAGCAACTAATGGTGCATAGAGGCTGCACCGGTGTGCACTGACACTAGAGACTGCAACAGATGGTGGACGGAGGCTGCACCGGTGCGCACTGATGACACTGGAACCTGCAGCTGATGGTGCGCGGAGGCTGCACCGGTGCGCACTGACACTAGAGACTGCAACAGATGGTGGACGGAGGCTGCATCGGTGTGCACTGACACTAGAGACTGCAACAGATGGTGGACGGAGGCTGCACTGGTGTGCACTAACACTAGAGACTGCAAATCATGGTGCACGGAGGCTGCACCGGTGCGCACTGATGACACTAGAACCTGCAGCTGATGGTGCACAGAGGCTGCACCGGAGCGCACTGACACTAGAGACTGCAACAGATGGTGCACGGAGGCTGCACCGGTGCGCACTGGCACTGGAGACTGCAAATCATGGTGCATGGAGGCTGCACCGGTGTGCACTGATGACACTAGAACCTGCAACTGATGGTGCACGGAGGCTGCACCGGTGCGCACTGACACTAGAGACTGCAACAGATGGTGCACGGAGGCTGCACCGGTGTGCACTGATGACACTACAACCTGCAGCTGATGGTGCACAGAGGCTGCACCGGTGCGCACTAACACTGGAGACTGCAACAGATGGTGCACGGAGGCTGCACCGGTGCGCACTGACACTAGAGACTGCAACAGATGGTGGACGGAGGCTGCATCGGTGTGCACTGACACTAGAGACTGCAACAGATGGTGGACGGAGGCTGCACCGGTGTGCACTGACACTAGAGACTGCAACAGATGGTGGACGGAGGCTGCACCGGTGCGCACTGACACTAGAGACTGCAACAGATGGTGCATGGAGGCTGCACAGCTGCGCACTGATGACACTGGAACCTGCAACTGATGGTGCATGGAGGCTGCACAGCTGCGCACTGATGACACTAGAACCTGCAGCTGATGGTGCACAGAGGTTGCACCGGTGCACACTGATGACACTAGAACCTGCAGCTGATGGTGCACGGAGGCTGCACCGGTGAGCACTGATGACACTGGAACCTGCAACTGATGGTGCATGGAGGCTGCACAGCTGCGCACTGATGACACTAGAACCTGCAGCTGATGGTGCATGGAGGCTGCACAGCTGCGCACTGATGACACTAGAACCTGCAGCTGATGGTGCGCGGAGGCTGCACTGGTATGCACTGATGACACTGGAACCTGCAACTGATGGTGCATGGAAGCTGCACCGGTGCGCACTGACACTAGAGACTGCAACTGATGGTGCACGGAGGCTGCACCGGTGCGCAATGATGACACTGGAACCTGCAGCTGATGGTGCATGGAGGCTGCACCGGTGCGCACTGACACTAGAGACTGCAACTGATGGTGCACAGAGGCTGCACTGGTGCGCACTGGCACTGGAGCCTAGAAGCGGCACCAGTGTGCACTGACACTAGAACCTGCAACTGATGGTGCACAGAGGCTGCACTGGTGCGCACTGGCACTGGAGCCTAGAAGCTGCACCGGTGAGCACTGACACTAGAACCTGCAGCTGATGGTGCACAGAGGCTGCACCGGTGCGCACAGGCACTGGAGCCTAGAAGCTGCACCGGTGTGCACTGACACTAGAGACTGCAACTGATGGTGCACAGAGGCAGCACCGGTGCGCACTGATGACACTGGAACCTGCAACTGATGGTGCACAGAGGCTGCACTGGTGCGCACTGACACTAGAGACTGCAGCTGGTGCGCACTGGCACTGGAGCCTAGAAGCTGCACCGGTGTGCACTGACAGTAGAACCTGCAGCTGATGGTGCACAGAGGCTGCACCATTGCGCACAGGCACTGGAGCCTAGAAGCTGCACAGGTGCGCACTGATGACACTAGAACCTGCAACGGATGGTGCACCGAGGCTGCACCGGTGTGCACTGACACTAGAACCTGCAGCTGATGGTGCGCAGAGGCTGCACCGGTACGCACTGATGACACTAGAACCTGCAGCTGATGGTGCACAGAGGCTGCACCGGTGTGCACTGATGACACTAGAACCTGCAGCTGATGGTGCACAGAGGCTGCACCGGTGCGCACTGGCACTGGAGCCTAGAAGCTGCACCGGTGTGCACTGACACTAGAGACTGCAACAGATGGTGCACAGAGGCTGCACTGGTGTGCACTAACACTAGAGACTGCAAATCATGGTGCACAGAGGCTGCACCGGTGTGCACTGATGACACTAGAACCTGCAACTGATGGTGCACGGAGGCTGCACTGGTGCGCACTGATGACACTGGAACCTGCAGCTGATGGTGCACAGAGGCTGCACCGATGTGCACTGACACTAGAGACTGCAACTGATGGAACACGGAGGCTGCACCGGTGCGCACTGATGACAATATAACCTGCAGCTGATGGTGCACAGAGGCTGCACCGGTGCGCACTGGCACTGGAGCCTAGAAGCTGCACCGGTGTGCACTGACACTAGAGACTGCAACTTATGCTGCACAGAGGCTGCACAGGTGCGCACTGATGACACTAGAGACTGCAAATCATGGTGCACGGAGGCTGCACCGGTGCACACTGATGACACTGGAACCTGCAGCTGATGGTGCAAGGAGGCTGCACCGGTGCGCACTGACACTAGAGACTGCAACAGATGGTGCACAGAGGCTGCACCGGTGCGCACGGACACTAGAACCTGCAGCTGATGGTGCACGGAGGCTGCACCGGTGCGCACTGACACTAGAGACTGCAGCTGATGGTGCACGGAGGCTGCACCGGTGCGCTCTGATGACACTAGAACCTGCAACTGATGGTGCACAGAGGCTGCACCGGTGTGCACTCACACTAGAGACTGCAACTGATGGTGCACGGAGGCTGCACCAGTGTGCACTGACACTAGAGACTGCAACAGATGGTGCACAGAGGCTGCACTGGTGTGCACTAACACTAGAGACTGCAAATCATGGTGCACGGAGGCTGCACCGGTGTGCACTGATGACACTAGAACCTACAACTGATGGTGCACGGAGGCTGCACCGGTGCGCACTGATGACACTGGAACCTGCAGCTGATGGTGCACGGAGGCTGCACAGGTGTGCACTGACACTAGAGACTGCAACTGATGGTGCACAGAGGCTGCACCGGTGCGCACTGATGAAACTAGACCCTGCAATTTATGGTGCACAGAGGCTGCACCTGTGCGCACTGATGACACTAGAACCTGCAACTGATGGTGCACAGAGGCTGCACTGGTGCGCACTGGCACTGGAGCCTAGAAGCTGCACCGGTGAGCACTGACACTAGAACCTGGAGCTGATGGTGCACAGAGGCTGCACCGGTGCGCACTGGCACTGGAGCCTAGAAGCTGCACTGGTGTGCACTGACACTAGAACCTGCAGCTGATGGTGCACAGAGGCTGCACCGGTGCGCACAGGCACTGGAGCCTAGAAGCTGCACCGGTGTGCACTGACACTAGAGACTGCAACTGATGGTGCACAGAGGCAGCACCGGTGCGCACTGATGACACTGGAACCTGCAACTGATGGTGCACAGAGGCTGCACTGGTGCGCACTGACACTAGAGACTGCAGCTGGTGCGCACTGGCACTGGAGCCTAGAAGCTGCACCGGTGTGCACTGACAGTAGAACCTGCAGCTGATGGTGCACAGAGGCTGCACCATTGCGCACAGGCACTGGAGCCTAGAAGCTGCACAGGTGCGCACTGATGACACTAGAACCTGCAACGGATGGTGCACCGAGGCTGCACCGGTGTGCACTGACACTAGAACCTGCAGCTGATGGTGCGCAGAGGCTGCACCGGTACGCACTGATGACACTAGAACCTGCAGCTGATGGTGCACAGAGGCTGCACCGGTGTGCACTGATGACACTAGAACCTGCAGCTGATGGTGCACAGAGGCTGCACCGGTGCGCACTGGCACTGGAGCCTAGAAGCTGCACCGGTGTGCACTGACACTAGAGACTGCAACAGATGGTGCACAGAGGCTGCACTGGTGTGCACTAACACTAGAGACTGCAAATCATGGTGCACAGAGGCTGCACCGGTGTGCACTGATGACACTAGAACCTGCAACTGATGGTGCACGGAGGCTGCACTGGTGCGCACTGATGACACTGGAACCTGCAGCTGATGGTGCACAGAGGCTGCACCGATGTGCACTGACACTAGAGACTGCAACTGATGGAACACGGAGGCTGCACCGGTGCGCACTGATGACAATATAACCTGCAGCTGATGGTGCACAGAGGCTGCACCGGTGCGCACTGGCACTGGAGCCTAGAAGCTGCACCGGTGTGCACTGACACTAGAGACTGCAACTTATGCTGCACAGAGGCTGCACAGGTGCGCACTGATGACACTAGAGACTGCAAATCATGGTGCACGGAGGCTGCACCGGTGCACACTGATGACACTGGAACCTGCAGCTGATGGTGCAAGGAGGCTGCACCGGTGCGCACTGACACTAGAGACTGCAACAGATGGTGCACAGAGGCTGCACCGGTGCGCACGGACACTAGAACCTGCAGCTGATGGTGCACGGAGGCTGCACCGGTGCGCACTGACACTAGAGACTGCAGCTGATGGTGCACGGAGGCTGCACCGGTGCGCTCTGATGACACTGGAACCTGCAACTGATGGTGCACGGAGGCTGCACCGGTGCGCTCTGATGACACTAGAACCTGCAACTGATGGTGCACAGAGGCTGCACCGGTGTGCACTCACACTAGAGACTGCAACTGATGGTGCACGGAGGCTGCACCAGTGTGCACTGACACTAGAGACTGCAACAGATGGTGCACAGAGGCTGCACTGGTGTGCACTAACACTAGAGACTGCAAATCATGGTGCACGGAGGCTGCACCGGTGTGCACTGATGACACTAGAACCTACAACTGATGGTGCACGGAGGCTGCACCGGTGCGCACTGATGACACTGGAACCTGCAGCTGATGGTGCACGGAGGCTGCACAGGTGTGCACTGACACTAGAGACTGCAACTGATGGTGCACAGAGGCTGCACCGGTGCGCACTGATGAAACTAGACCCTGCAATTTATGGTGCACAGAGGCTGCACCTGTGCGCACTGATTACACTAGAATCTGCAACTGATGGTGCACAGAGGCTGCACCGGTGTGCACTGATGACACTGGAACCTGCAGCTGATGGTGCACAGAGGCTGCACCGGTGCGCACTGATGACACTAGAACCTGCAAATGATGGTGCACAAAGGCTGCACCGGTGCGCACTGATGACACTAGAACCTGCAACTGATGGTGCACAGAGGCTGCACCGGTGCGCACTGATGACACTAGAGACGGCAACTAATGGTGCACAGAGGCTGCACCGGTGCGCACTGATGACACTGTAACCTGCAACTGATGGTGCACAGAGGGTGCACTGGTGTGCACTGACACTAGAGACTGCAACTGATGGTGCACGGAGGCTGCACCGGAGCGCACTGATGACACTGGAACCTGCAGCTGATGGTGCACGGAGGCTGCACCGGTGCACACTGATGACACTAGAACCTGCAGCTGATGGTGCACGGAGGCTGCACCGGTGCGCACTGATGACACTGGAACCTGCAGCTTATGGTGCACGGAGGCTGCACCGATGTGCACCGATGACACTGGAACCTGCAGCTGATGGAGCACGGAGGCTGCACCGGTGCGCACTGATGACACTAGAACCTGCAGCTGATGGTTCACAGAGGTTGCACCGGTGCGCACTGATGACACTAGAACCTGCAACTGATGGTGCACAGAGGCTGCACCGGTGCGCACTGATGAAACTAGAACCTGCAATTTATGGTGCACAGAGGCTGCACCTGTGCGCACTGATGACACTAGAATCTGCAACTGATGGTGCACAGAGGCTGCACCGGTGCGCACTGATGACACTGGAACCTGCAGCTGATGGTGCACAGAGGCTGCACCGGTGCGCACTGATGACACTGGAACCTGCAGCTGATGGTGCACAGAGGCTGCACCGGTGCGCACTGATGACACTGGAACCTGCAACTGATGGTGCACAAAGGCTGCACCGGTGCGCAGTGATGACACTGGAACCTGCAGCTGATGGTGCACGGAGGCTGCACCGGTGCGCACTGATGACACTGGAAACTGCAACTGATGGTGCACAGAGGCTGCACCGGTGCGCACTGATGACACTAGAACCTGCAACTGATGGTGCACAGAGGCTGCACCGGTGCGCACTGATGACACTAGAGACGGCAACTGATGGTGCACAGAGGCTGCACCGGTGCGCACTGATGACACTGTAACCTGCAACTGATGGTGCACAGAGGCTGCACTGGTGTGCACTGACACTAGAGACTGCAACTGATGGTGCACGGAGGCTGCACCGGTGCGCACTGATGACACTAGAACCTGCAGCTGATGGTGCACGGAGGCTGCACCGATGCGCACTGATGACACTGGAACCTGCAGCTGATGGAGCACGGAGGCTGCACCGGTGCGCACTGATGACACTAGAACCTGCAACTGATGGTGCACAGAGGCTGCACCGGTGCGCACTGATGAAACTAGAACCTGCAATTTATGGTGCACAGAGGCTGCACCTGTGCGCACTGATGACACTAGAATCTGCAACTGATGGTGAACAGAGGCTGCACCGGTGCGCACTGATGACACTGGAACCTGCAGCTGATGGTGCACAGAGGCTGCACCGGTGCGCACTAATGACACTAGAACCTGCAGCTGATGGTGCACAAAGGCTGCACCGGTGCGCACTGATGACACTGGAACCTGCAGCTGATGGAGCACGGAGGCTGCACCGGTGCGCACTGATGACACTAGAACCTGCAGCTGATGGTGCACAGAGGTTGCCCCGGTGCGCACTAATGACACTGGAACCTGCAGCTGATGGTGCACGGAGGCTGCACCGGTGCGCACTGATGAAACTAGAACCTGCAATTTATGGTGCACAGAGGCTGCACCTGTGCGCACTGATGACACTAGAATCTGCAACTGATGGTGCACAGAGGCTGCACCGGTGCGCACTGATGACACTGGAACCTGCAGCTGATGGTGCACAGAGGCTGCACCGGTGCGCACTGATGACACTGGAACCTGCAGCTGATGGTGCACAGAGTCTGCACCGGTGCGCACTGATGACACTAGAACCTGCAGCTGATGGTGCACAAAGGCTGCACTGGTGCGCACTGATGACACTAGAACCTGCAACTGATGGTGCACAGAGGCTGCACCGGTGCGCACTGATGACACTAGAGACGGCAACTGATGGTGCACAGAGGCTGCACCGGTGCGCACTGATGACACTGTAACCTGCAACTGATGGTGTACAGAGGCTGCACTGGTGTGCACTGACACTAGAGACTTCAACTGATGGTGCACGGAGGCTGCACCGGTGCGCACTGATGACACTGGAACCTGCAGCTGATGGTGCACGGAGGCTGCACCGGTGCACACTGATGACACTAGAACCTGCAACTGATGGTGCACGGAGGCTGCACCGGTGCGCACTGATGACACTAGAACCTGCAGCTGATGGTGCACGGAGGCTGCACCGATGCGCACTGATGACACTGGAACCTGCAGCTGATGGAGCACGGATGCTGCACCGATGCGCACTGATGACACTGGAACCTGCAGCTGATGGAGCACGGAGGCTGCACCGGTGCGCACTGATGACACTAGAACCTGCAGCTGATGGTGCACAGAGGTTGCACCGGTGCGCACTGATGACACTAGAACCTGCAACTGATGGTGCACAGAGGCTGCACCGGTGCGCACTGATGAAACTAGAACCTGCAATTTATGGTGCACAGAGGCTGCACCTGTGCGCACTGATGACACTAGAATCTGCAACTGATGGTGCACAGAGGCTGCACCGGTGCGCACTGATGACACTGGAATCTGCAGCTGATGGTGCTCAGAGGCTGCACCGGTGCGCACTGATGACACTGGAAACTGCAGCTGATGATGCACAGAGGCTGCACCGGTGCGCACTGATGACACTAGAACCTGCAACTGATGGTGCACAAAGGCTGCACCGGTGCGCACTGATGACACTAGAACCTGCAACTGATGGTGCACAGAGGCTGCACTGGTGTGCACTGATGACACTAGAGACGGCAACTGATGGTGCACAGAGGCTGCACCGGTGCGCACTGCTGACATTGTAACCTGTACCTGATGGTGCACAGAGGCTGCACTGGTGTGCACTGACACTAGAGACTGCAAGTGATGGTGCACAGAGGCTTCACCGGTGCGCACTGACACTAGAGATAGCAACTAATGGTGCATAGAGGCTGCACCAGTGTGCACTGACAATACAGACTGCAACTGATGGCGCACGGAGGCTGCACCGGTGTGCACTGACACTAGAGACTGCAACTTATGGTGCACGGAGCCTGCACTTTTGCGCACTGATGACACTGGAACCTGTACCTGATGGTGCACAGAGGCTGCACCCCGTGTACTGACATTAGAGACTGCAACAGATGGTGCACAGAGGCTGCACTGGTGTGCACTGACACTAGAGACTGCAACAGATGGTGCACAGAGGCTGCACTGGTGTGCACTGACACTAGAGACTGCAACAGATGGTGCACAGAGGCTGCACCGGTGTGCACTGATACTAGAGACAGCAACTAATGGTGCATAGAGGCTGCACCGGTGTGCACTGATATTAGAACCTGCAACTGATGGTGCACGGAGGCTGCACCGGTGTGCACTGACACTAGAGACGGCAACTCATGGTGCACAGAGGCTGCACTGGTGTGCACTGATGACACTGGAACCTGCAACTGATGGTGCACAGAGGCTGCACAGGTGCGCACTGACACTAGAGACTGCAACTGATGGTGCACGGAGGCTGCACCGGTGTGCACTGACAGTAGAGACTGCAACTTATGGAGCACAGAGGCTGCACCGGTGCGCACTGATGACACTGGAACCTGTAACTGATGGTGCACAGAGGCTGCACCGGTGTGCACTGACATTAGGGACTGCAACAGATGGTGCACAGAGGCTGCACCGGTGCGCACTGATGAAACTAGAACCTGCAATTTATGGTGCACAGAGGCTGCACCTGTGCGCACTGATGACACTAGAATCTGCAACTGATGGTGCACAGAGGCTGCACTGGTGCGCACTGATGACACTGGAAACTGCAGCTGATGGTGCACGGAGGCTGCACCAGTGCGCACTGATGACACTGGAACCTGCAGCTGATGGAGCACGGAGGCTGCACCGGTGTGCACTGATGACACTAGAACCTGCAGCTGATGGTGCACAGAGGTTGCACCGGTGCGCACTAATGACACTGGAACCTGCAGCTGATGGTGCACAGAGGCTGCACCTGTGCGCACTGATGACACTAGAATCTGCAACTGATGGTGCACAGAGGCTGCACTGGTGCGCACTGATGACACTGGAACCTGCAGCTGATGGTGCACAGAGGCTGCACCGGTGCGCACTGATGACACTGGAATCTGCAGTTGATGGTGCACAGAGGCTGCACCGGTGCGCACTGATGACACTAGAACCTGCAGCTGATGGTGCACAAAGGCTGCACCGTTGCGCACTGATGACACTAGAACCTGCAACTGATGGTGCACGGAGGCTGCACCGGTGCGCACTGATGACACTAGAGACGGCAACTGATGGTGCACAGAGGCTGCACCGGTGCGCACTGATGACACTGTAACCTGCAACTGATGGTGCACAGAGGCTGCACTGGTGTGCACTGACACTAGAGACTTCAACTGATGGTGCACGGAGGCTGCACCGGTGCGCACTGATGACACTGGAACCTGCAGCTGATGGTGCACGGAGGCTGCACCGGTGCACACTGATGACACTAGAAACTGCAACTGATGGTGCATGGAGGCTGCACCGGTGCGCACTGATGACACTAGAACCTGCAGCTGATGGTGCACGGAGGCTGCACCGATGCGCACTGATGACACTGGAACCTGCAGCTGGTGGAACACGGATGCTGCACCGATGCGCACTGATGACACTGGAACCTGCAGCTGATGGAGCACGGAGGCTGCACCGGTGCGCACTAATGACACTAGAACCTGCAGCTGATGGTGCACAGAGGTTGCACCGGTGCGCACTGATGACACTAGAACCTGCAACTGATGGTGCACAGAGGCTGCACCGGTGCGCACTGATGAAACTAGAACCTGCAATTTATGGTGCACAGAGGCTGCACCTGTGCGCACTGATGACACTAGAATCTGCAACTGATGGTGCACAGAGGCTGCACCGGTGCGCACTGATGACACTGGAATCTGCAGCTGATGGTGCTCAGAGGCTGCACCGGTGCGCACTGATGACACTGGAACCTGCAGCTGATGATGCACAGAGGCTGCACCGGTGCGCACTGATGACACTAGAACCTGCAACTGATGGTGCACAAAGGCTGCACCGGTGCGCACTGATGACACTAGAACCTGCAACTGATGGTGCACAGAGGCTGCACTGGTGTGCACTGATGACACTAGAGACGGCAACTGATGGTGCACAGAGGCTGCACCGGTGCGCACTGCTGACATTGTAACCTGTACCTGATGGTGCACAGAGGCTGCACTGGTGTGCACTGACACTAGAGACTGCAAGTGATGGTGCACAGAGGCTTCACCGGTGCGCACTGACACTAGAGATAGCAACTAATGGTGCATAGAGGCTGCACCAGTGTGCACTGACAATACAGACTGCAACTGATGGTGCACGGAGGCTGCACCGGTGTGCACTGACACTAGAGACTGCAACTTATGGTGCACGGAGCCTGCACTTGTGCGCACTGATGACACTGGAACCTGTACCTGATGGTGCACAGAGGCTGCACCCCGTGTACTGACATTAGAGACTGCAACAGATGGTGCACAGAGGCTGCACTGGTGTGCACTGACACTAGAGACTGCAACAGATGGTGCACAGAGGCTGCACTGGTGTGCACTGACACTAGAGACTGCAACAGATGGTGCACAGAGGCTGCACCGGTGTGCACTGATACTAGAGACAGCAACTAATGGTGCATAGAGGCTGCACCGGTGTGCACTGATATTAGAACCTGCAACTGATGGTGCACGGAGGCTGCACCGGTGTGCACTGACACTAGAGACGGCAACTCATGGTGCACAGAGGCTGCACTGGTGTGCACTGATGACACTGGAACCTGCAACTGATGGTGCACAGAGGCTGCACAGGTGCGCACTGACACTAGAGACTGCAACTGATGGTGCACGGAGGCTGCACTGGTGTGCACTGACAGTAGAGACTGCAACTTATGGAGCACAGAGGCTGCACCGGTGCGCACTGATGACACTGGAACCTGTAACTGATGGTGCACAGAGGCTGCACCGGTGTGCACTGACATTAGGGACTGCAACAGATGGTGCACAGAGGCTGCACCGGTGCGCACTGATGAAACTAGAACCTGCAATTTATGGTGCACAGAGGCTGCACCTGTGCGCACTGATGACACTAGAATCTGCAACTGATGGTGCACAGAGGCTGCACTGGTGCGCACTGATGACACTGGAAACTGCAGCTGATGGTGCACGGAGGCTGCACCGGTGCGCACTGATGACACTGGAACCTGCAGCTGATGGAGCACGGAGGCTGCACCGGTGCGCACTGATGACACTAGAACCTGCAGCTGATGGTGCACAGAGGTTGCACCGGTGCGCACTAATGACACTGGAACCTGCAGCTGATGGTGCACAGAGGCTGCACCTGTGCGCACTGATGACACTAGAATCTGCAACTGATGGTGCACAGAGGCTGCACCGGTGCGCACTGATGACACTGGAACCTGCAGCTGATGGTGCACAGAGGCTGCACCGGTGCGCACTGATGACACTGGAATCTGCAGTTGATGGTGCACAGAGGCTGCACCGGTGCGCACTGATGACACTAGAACCTGCAGCTGATGGTGCACAAAGGCTGCACCGTTGCGCACTGATGACACTAGAACCTGCAACTGATGGTGCACGGAGGCTGCACCGGTGCGCACTAATGACACTAGAGTCGGCAACTGATGGTGCACAGAGGCTGCACCGGTGCGCACTGATGACACTGTAACCTGCAACTGATGGTGCACAGAGGCTGCACTGGTGTGCACTGACACTAGAGACTTCAACTGATGGTGCACGGAGGCTGCACCGGTGCGCACTGATGACACTGGAACCTGCAGCTGATGGTGCACGGAGGCTGCACCGGTGCACACTGATGACACTAGAACCTGCAACTGATGGTGCACGGAGGCTGCACCGGTGCGCACTGATGACACTAGAACCTGCAGCTGATGGTGCACGGACGCTGCACCGATGCGCACTGATGACACTGGAACCTGCAGCTGATGGAGCACGGAGGCTGCACCGATGCGCACTGATGACACTGGAACCTGCAGCTGATGGAGCACGGAGGCTGCACCGGTGCGCACTGATGACACTAGAACCTGCAGCTGATGGTGCACAGAGGTTGCACCGGTGCGCACTGATGACACTAGAACCTGCAACTGATGGTGTACAGAGGCTGCACCGGTGCGCACTGATGAAACTAGAACCTGCAATTTATGGTGCACAGAGGCTGCACCTGTGCGCACTGATGACACTAGAATCTGCAACTGATGGTGCACAGAGGCTGCACCGGTGCGCACTGATGACACTGGAATCTGCAGCTGATGGTGCTCAGAGGCTGCACCGGTGCGCACTGATGACACTGGAACCTGCAGCTGATGATGCACAGAGGCTGCACCGGTGCGCACTGATGACACTAGAACCTGCAACTGATGGTGCACAAAGGCTGCACCGGTGCGCACTGATGACACTAGAACCTGCAACTGATGGTGCACAGAGGCTGCACTGGTGCGCACTGATGACACTAGAGACGGCAACTGATGGTGCACAGAGGCTGCACCGGTGCGCACTGCTGACATTGTAACTTGTACCTGATGGTGCACAGAGGCTGCACTGGTGTGCACTGACACTAGAGACTGCAACTGATGGTGCACAGAGGCTGCACCGGTGCGCACTGACACTAGAGATAGCAACTAATGGTGCATAGAGGCTGCACCAGTGTGCACTGACAATACAGACTGCAACTGATGGTGCACGGAGGCTGCACCGGTGTGCACTGACACTAGAGACTGCAACTTATGGTGCACGGAGCCTGCACTGGTGCGCACTGATGACACTGGAACCTGTACCTGATGGTGCACAGAGGCTGCACCCCGTGTACTGACATTAGAGACTGCAACAGATGGTGCACAGAGGCTGCACTGGTGTGCACTGACACTAGAGACTGCAACAGATGGTGCACAGAGGCTGCACTGGTGTGCACTGACACTAGAGACTGCAACAGATGGTGCACAGAGGCTGCACCGGTGTGCACCGATACTAGAGACAGCAACTAATGGTGCATAGAGGCTGCACCGGTGTGCACTGATACTAGAACCTGCAACTGATGGTGCACAGAGGCTGCACTGGTGTGCACTGATGACACTGGAACCTGCAACTGATGGTGCACAGAGGCTGCACAGGTGCGCACTGACACTAGAGACTGCAACTGATGGTGCACGGAGGCTGCACCGGTGTGCACTGACAGTAGAGACTGCAACTTATGGAGCACAGAGGCTGCACCGGTGCGCACTGATGACACTGGAACCTGTAACTGATGGTGCACAGAGGCTGCACCGGTGTGCACTGACATTAGGGACTGCAACAGATGGTGCACAGAGGCTGCACCGGTGCGCACTGATGAAACTAGAACCTGCAATTTATGGTGCACAGAGGCTGCACCTCTGCGCACTGATGACACTAGAATCTGCAACTGATGGTGCACAGAGGCTGCACTGGTGCGCACTGATGACACTGGAACCTCCAGCTGATGATGCACAGAGGCTTCACTGGTGCGCACTGATGACACTTGAACCTGCAGCTGATGGTGCACAGAGGCTGCACCGGTGTGCACTGATGACACTAGAACCTGCAACTGATGGTGCACAAAGGCTGCACCGGTGCACACTGATGACACTAGAACCTGCAACTGATGGTGCACAGAGGCTGCACTGGTGCGCACTGATGACACTAGAGACGGCAACTGATGGTGCACAGAGGCTGCACCGGTGCGCACTGATGACACTGTAACCTGTACCTGATGGTGCACAGAGGCAGCACCGGTGTGCACTGACACTAGAGACTGCAACTGATGGTGCACAGAGGCTGCACCGGTGCGCACTGACACTAGAGATAGCAACTAATGGTGCATAGAGGCTGCACCGGTGTGCACTGACAATACAGACTGCAACTGATGGTGCACGGAGGCTGCACCGGTGTGCACTGACACTAGAGACTGCAACTTATGGTGCACGGAGGCTGCACTGGTGCACACTGATGACACTGGAACCTGTACCTGATGGTGCACAGAGGCTGCACCCCGTGTACTGACATTAGAGACTGCAACAGATGGTGCACAGAGGCTGCACTGGTGTGCACTGACACTAGAGACTGCAACAGATGGTGCACAGAGGCTGCACTGGTGTGCACTGACACTAGAGACTGCAACAGATGGTGCACAGAGGCTGCACCGGTGTGCACTGATACAAGAGACAGCAACTAATTGTGCATAGAGGCTGCACCGGTGTGCACTGATGACACTAGAGACTGCAACAGATGGTGCACAGAGGCTGCACTGGTGTGCACTGACACTAGAGACTGCAACAGATGGTGCACAGAGGCTGCACCGGTGTGCACTGATACTAGAGACAGCAACTAATGGTGCATAGAGGCTGCACCGGTGTGCACTGATATTAGAACCTGCAACTGATGGTGCACGGAGGCTGCACCGGTGTGCACTGACACTAGAGACGGCAACTCATGGTGCACAGAGGCTGCACTGGTGTGCACTGATGACACTGGAACCTGCAACTGATGGTGCACAGAGGCTGCACAGGTGCGCACTGACACTAGAGACTGCAACTGATGGTGCACGGAGGCTGCACCGGTGTGCACTGACAGTAGAGACTGCAACTTATGGAGCACAGAGGCTGCACCGGTGCGCACTGATGACACTGGAACCTGTAACTGATGGTGCACAGAGGCTGCACCGGTGTGCACTGACATTAGGGACTGCAACAGATGGTGCACAGAGGCTGCACCGGTGCGCACTGATGAAACTAGAACCTGCAATTTATGGTGCACAGAGGCTGCACCTGTGCGCACTGATGACACTAGAATCTGCAACTGATGGTGCACAGAGGCTGCACTGGTGCGCACTGATGACACTGGAAACTGCAGCTGATGGTGCACGGAGGCTGCACCAGTGCGCACTGATGACACTGGAACCTGCAGCTGATGGAGCACGGAGGCTGCACCGGTGTGCACTGATGACACTAGAACCTGCAGCTGATGGTGCACAGAGGTTGCACCGGTGCGCACTAATGACACTGGAACCTGCAGCTGATGGTGCACAGAGGCTGCACCTGTGCGCACTGATGACACTAGAATCTGCAACTGATGGTGCACAGAGGCTGCACCGGTGCGCACTGATGACACTGGAACCTGCAGCTGATGGTGCACAGAGGCTGCACCGGTGCGCACTGATGACACTGGAATCTGCAGTTGATGGTGCACAGAGGCTGCACCGGTGCGCACTGATGACACTAGAACCTGCAGCTGATGGTGCACAAAGGCTGCACCGTTGCGCACTGATGACACTAGAACCTGCAACTGATGGTGCACGGAGGCTGCACCGGTGCGCACTGATGACACTAGAGACGGCAACTGATGGTGCACAGAGGCTGCACCGGTGCGCACTGATGACACTGTAACCTGCAACTGATGGTGCACAGAGGCTGCACTGGTGTGCACTGACACTAGAGACTTCAACTGATGGTGCACGGAGGCTGCACCGGTGCGCACTGATGACACTGGAACCTGCAGCTGATGGTGCACGGAGGCTGCACCGGTGCACACTGATGACACTAGAAACTGCAACTGATGGTGCATGGAGGCTGCACCGGTGCGCACTGATGACACTAGAACCTGCAGCTGATGGTGCACGGAGGCTGCACCGATGCGCACTGATGACACTGGAACCTGCAGCTGGTGGAGCACGGATGCTGCACCGATGCGCACTGATGACACTGGAACCTGCAGCTGATGGAGCACGGAGGCTGCACCGGTGCGCACTGATGACACTAGAACCTGCAGCTGATGGTGCACAGAGGTTGCACCGGTGCGCACTGATGACACTAGAACCTGCAACTGATGGTGCACAGAGGCTGCACCGGTGCGCACTGATGAAACTAGAACCTGCAATTTATGGTGCACAGAGGCTGCACCTGTGCGCACTGATGACACTAGAATCTGCAACTGATGGTGCACAGAGGCTGCACCGGTGCGCACTGATGACACTGGAATCTGCAGCTGATGGTGCTCAGAGGCTGCACCGGTGCGCACTGATGACACTGGAACCTGCAGCTGATGATGCACAGAGGCTGCACCGGTGCGCACTGATGACACTAGAACCTGCAACTGATGGTGCACAAAGGCTGCACCGGTGCGCACTGATGACACTAGAACCTGCAACTGATGGTGCACAGAGGCTGCACTGGTGTGCACTGATGACACTAGAGACGGCAACTGATGGTGCACAGAGGCTGCACCGGTGCGCACTGCTGACATTGTAACCTGTACCTGATGGTGCACAGAGGCTGCACTGGTGTGCACTGACACTAGAGACTGCAAGTGATGGTGCACAGAGGCTTCACCGGTGCGCACTGACACTAGAGATAGCAACTAATGGTGCATAGAGGCTGCACCAGTGTGCACTGACAATACAGACTGCAACTGATGGTGCACGGAGGCTGCACCGGTGTGCACTGACACTAGAGACTGCAACTTATGGTGCACGGAGCCTGCACTTGTGCGCACTGATGACACTGGAACCTGTACCTGATGGTGCACAGAGGCTGCACCCCGTGTACTGACATTAGAGACTGCAACAGATGGTGCACAGAGGCTGCACTGGTGTGCACTGACACTAGAGACTGCAACAGATGGTGCACAGAGGCTGCACTGGTGTGCACTGACACTAGAGACTGCAACAGATGGTGCACAGAGGCTGCACCGGTGTGCACTGATACTAGAGACAGCAACTAATGGTGCATAGAGGCTGCACCGGTGTGCACTGATATTAGAACCTGCAACTGATGGTGCACGGAGGCTGCACCGGTGTGCACTGACACTAGAGACGGCAACTCATGGTGCACAGAGGCTGCACTGGTGTGCACTGATGACACTGGAACCTGCAACTGATGGTGCACAGAGGCTGCACAGGTGCGCACTGACACTAGAGACTGCAACTGATGGTGCACGGAGGCTGCACTGGTGTGCACTGACAGTAGAGACTGCAACTTATGGAGCACAGAGGCTGCACCGGTGCGCACTGATGACACTGGAACCTGTAACTGATGGTGCACAGAGGCTGCACCGGTGTGCACTGACATTAGGGACTGCAACAGATGGTGCACAGAGGCTGCACCGGTGCGCACTGATGAAACTAGAACCTGCAATTTATGGTGCACAGAGGCTGCACCTGTGCGCACTGATGACACTAGAATCTGCAACTGATGGTGCACAGAGGCTGCACTGGTGCGCACTGATGACACTGGAAACTGCAGCTGATGGTGCACGGAGGCTGCACCGGTGCGCACTGATGACACTGGAACCTGCAGCTGATGGAGCACGGAGGCTGCACCGGTGCGCACTGATGACACTAGAACCTGCAGCTGATGGTGCACAGAGGTTGCACCGGTGCGCACTAATGACACTGGAACCTGCAGCTGATGGTGCACAGAGGCTGCACCTGTGCGCACTGATGACACTAGAATCTGCAACTGATGGTGCACAGAGGCTGCACCGGTGCGCACTGATGACACTGGAACCTGCAGCTGATGGTGCACAGAGGCTGCACCGGTGCGCACTGATGACACTGGAATCTGCAGTTGATGGTGCACAGAGGCTGCACCGGTGCGCACTGATGACACTAGAACCTGCAGCTGATGGTGCACAAAGGCTGCACCGTTGCGCACTGATGACACTAGAACCTGCAACTGATGGTGCACGGAGGCTGCACCGGTGCGCACTGATGACACTAGAGTCGGCAACTGATGGTGCACAGAGGCTGCACCGGTGCGCACTGATGACACTGTAACCTGCAACTGATGGTGCACAGAGGCTGCACTGGTGTGCACTGACACTAGAGACTTCAACTGATGGTGCACGGAGGCTGCACCGGTGCGCACTGATGACACTGGAACCTGCAGCTGATGGTGCACGGAGGCTGCACCGGTGCACACTGATGACACTAGAACCTGCAACTGATGGTGCACGGAGGCTGCACCGGTGCGCACTGATGACACTAGAACCTGCAGCTGATGGTGCACGGACGCTGCACCGATGCGCACTGATGACACTGGAACCTGCAGCTGATGGAGCACGGAGGCTGCACCGATGCGCACTGATGACACTGGAACCTGCAGCTGATGGAGCACGGAGGCTGCACCGGTGCGCACTGATGACACTAGAACCTGCAGCTGATGGTGCACAGAGGTTGCACCGGTGCGCACTGATGACACTAGAACCTGCAACTGATGGTGTACAGAGGCTGCACCGGTGCGCACTGATGAAACTAGAACCTGCAATTTATGGTGCACAGAGGCTGCACCTGTGCGCACTGATGACACTAGAATCTGCAACTGATGGTGCACAGAGGCTGCACCGGTGCGCACTGATGACACTGGAATCTGCAGCTGATGGTGCTCAGAGGCTGCACCGGTGCGCACTGATGACACTGGAACCTGCAGCTGATGATGCACAGAGGCTGCACCGGTGCGCACTGATGACACTAGAACCTGCAACTGATGGTGCACAAAGGCTGCACCGGTGCGCACTGATGACACTAGAACCTGCAACTGATGGTGCACAGAGGCTGCACTGGTGCGCACTGATGACACTAGAGACGGCAACTGATGGTGCACAGAGGCTGCACCGGTGCGCACTGCTGACATTGTAACTTGTACCTGATGGTGCACAGAGGCTGCACTGGTGTGCACTGACACTAGAGACTGCAACTGATGGTGCACAGAGGCTGCACCGGTGCGCACTGACACTAGAGATAGCAACTAATGGTGCATAGAGGCTGCACCAGTGTGCACTGACAATACAGACTGCAACTGATGGTGCACGGAGGCTGCACCGGTGTGCACTGACACTAGAGACTGCAACTTATGGTGCACGGAGCCTGCACTGGTGCGCACTGATGACACTGGAACCTGTACCTGATGGTGCACAGAGGCTGCACCCCGTGTACTGACATTAGAGACTGCAACAGATGGTGCACAGAGGCTGCACTGGTGTGCACTGACACTAGAGACTGCAACAGATGGTGCACAGAGGCTGCACTGGTGTGCACTGACACTAGAGACTGCAACAGATGGTGCACAGAGGCTGCACCGGTGTGCACCGATACTAGAGACAGCAACTAATGGTGCATAGAGGCTGCACCGGTGTGCACTGATACTAGAACCTGCAACTGATGGTGTGCACTGATGACACTGGAACCTGCAACTGATGGTGCACAGAGGCTGCACAGGTGCGCACTGACACTAGAGACTGCAACTGATGGTGCACGGAGGCTGCACCGGTGTGCACTGACAGTAGAGACTGCAACTTATGGAGCACAGAGGCTGCACCGGTGCGCACTGATGACACTGGAACCTGTAACTGATGGTGCACAGAGGCTGCACCGGTGTGCACTGACATTAGGGACTGCAACAGATGGTGCACAGAGGCTGCACCGGTGCGCACTGATGAAACTAGAACCTGCAATTTATGGTGCACAGAGGCTGCACCTCTGCGCACTGATGACACTAGAATCTGCAACTGATGGTGCACAGAGGCTGCACTGGTGCGCACTGATGACACTGGAACCTCCAGCTGATGATGCACAGAGGCTTCACTGGTGCGCACTGATGACACTTGAACCTGCAGCTGATGGTGCACAGAGGCTGCACCGGTGTGCACTGATGACACTAGAACCTGCAACTGATGGTGCACAAAGGCTGCACCGGTGCACACTGATGACACTAGAACCTGCAACTGATGGTGCACAGAGGCTGCACTGGTGCGCACTGATGACACTAGAGACGGCAACTGATGGTGCACAGAGGCTGCACCGGTGCGCACTGATGACACTGTAACCTGTACCTGATGGTGCACAGAGGCAGCACCGGTGTGCACTGACACTAGAGACTGCAACTGATGGTGCACAGAGGCTGCACCGGTGCGCACTGACACTAGAGATAGCAACTAATGGTGCATAGAGGCTGCACCGGTGTGCACTGACAATACAGACTGCAACTGATGGTGCACGGAGGCTGCACCGGTGTGCACTGACACTAGAGACTGCAACTTATGGTGCACGGAGGCTGCACTGGTGCACACTGATGACACTGGAACCTGTACCTGATGGTGCACAGAGGCTGCACCCCGTGTACTGACATTAGAGACTGCAACAGATGGTGCACAGAGGCTGCACTGGTGTGCACTGACACTAGAGACTGCAACAGATGGTGCACAGAGGCTGCACTGGTGTGCACTGACACTAGAGACTGCAACAGATGGTGCACAGAGGCTGCACCGGTGTGCACTGATACAAGAGACAGCAACTAATTGTGCATAGAGGCTGCACCGGTGTGCACTGATGACACTAGAACCTGCAACTGATGGTGCACAGAGGCTGCACCAGTGCTCACTGATGACACTAGAACCTGCGACTGATGGTGCACGGAGGCTCCACCGGTGTGCACTGACACTAGAGACGGCAACTCATAGTGCACAGAGGCTGCACTGGTGTGCACTGATGACACTGGAACCTGCATCTGATGGTGTGTAGAGGCTGCACAGGTGCGCACTGACACTAGAGACTGCAACTGATGGTGCACGGAGGCTTCACCGGTGTGCACTGACAGTAGAGACTGCAACTTATGTTGCACAGAGGCTGCACCGGTGCGCACTGATGACCATGGAACCTGTAACTGATGGTGCACAGAGGCTGCACCGGTGTGCACTGACATTAGGGACTGCAACAGATGGTGCACAGAGGCTGCACCGGTGCGCACTGATGAAACTAGAACCTGCAATTTATGGTGCACAGAGGCTGCACCTGTGCGCACTGATGACACTAGAATCTGCAACTGATGGTGCACAGAGGCTGCACCGGTGCGCACTGATGACACTGGAACCTGCAACTGATGGTGCACAAAGGCTGCACCGGTGCGCACTGATGATACTAGAACCTGCAACTGATGGTGCACAGAGGCTGCAATGGTGCGCACTGATGACACTAGAGACGGCAACTGATGGTGCACAGAGGCTGCACCGGTGCGCACTGATGACACTGGAACCTGTAACAGATGGTGCACAGAGGCTGCACCGGTGCGCACTGATGAAACTAGAACCTGCAATTTATGGTGCACAGAGGCTGCACCTGTGCGCACTGATGACACTAGAATCTGCAGCTGATGGTGCACAGAGGCTGCACCGGCGTGCACTGATGACACTAGAACCTGCAACTGATGGTGCACAAAGGCTGCACCGGTGCGCACTGATGATACTAGAACCTGCAACTGATGGTGCACAGAGGCTGCAATGGTGCGCACTGATGACACTAGAGACGGCAACTGATGGTGCACAGAGGCTGCACCGGTGCGCACTGATGACACTGGAACCTGTAACTGATGGTGCACAGAGGCTGCACCGGTGTGCACTGACATTAGGGACTGCAACAGATGGTGCACAGAGGCTGCACCGGTGCGCACTGATGAAACTAGAACCTGCAATTTATGGTGCACAGAGGCTGCACCTGTGCGCTCTGATGACAATAGAATCTGCAACTGATGGTGCACAGAGGCTGCACCGGTGCGCACTGATGACACTGGAACCTGCAACTGATGGTGCACAAAGGCTGCACCGGTGCGCACTGATGACACTAGAACCTGCAACTGATGGTGCACAGAGGCTGCACTGGTGCGCACTGATGACACTAGAGACGGCAACTGATGGTGCACAGAGGCTGCACCGGTGCGCACTGATGACACTGGAACCTGTAACTGATGGTGCACAGAGGCTGCACCGGTGTGCACTGACATTAGGGACTGCAACAGATGGTGCACAGAGGCTGCACCGGTGCGCACTGATGACAATAGAATCTGCAACTGATGGTGCACAGAGGCTGCACCAGTGTGCACTGATGACACTAGAACCTGCAACTGATGGTGCACAAAGGCTGCACCGGTGCGCACTGATGACACTAGAACCTGCAACTGATGGTGCACAGAGGCTGCACCGGTGTGCACTGACACTAGAGACTGCAACTGATGGTGCACAGAGGCTGCACCGGTGCACACTGACACTAGAGATAGCAACTAATGGTGCATAGAGGCTGCACCACTGTGCACTAACAATACAGACTGCAACTGATGGTGCACGGAGGCTGCACCGGTGTGCACTGACACTAGAGACTGCAACTTATGGTGCACAGAGGCTGCACTGGTGCGCACTGATGACACTGGAACCTGTACCTGATGGTGCACAGAGGCTGCACCCCGTGTACTGACATTAGAGACTGCAACAGATGGTGCACAGAGGCTGCACTGGTGTGCACTGACACTAGAGACTGCAACAGATGGTGCACAGAGGCTGCACTGGTGTGCACTGACACTAGAGACTGCAACAGACGGTGCACGGAGGCTGCACCGGTGTGCACTGATACTAGAAACAGCAACTAATGGTGCATAGAGGCTTCACCGGTGCTCACTGATGACACTGGAACCTGCAGCTGATGGTGCACAGAGGCTGCACCGGTGTGCACTGATGACACTAGAACCTGCAACTGATGGTGCACAAAGGCTGCACCGGTGTGCACTGATGACACTAGAACCTGCAACTGATGGTGCACTGAGGCTGCACTGGTGCGCACTGATGACACTAGAGACGGCAACTGATGGTGCACAGAGGCTGCACCGGTGCGCACTGATGACACTGTAACCTGTACCTGATGGTGCACAGAGGCTGCACCGGTGTGCACTGACACTAGAGACTGCAACTGATGGTGCACAGAGGCTGCACCGGTGCGCACTGACACTAGAGATAGCAACTAATGGTGCATATAGGCTGCACTGGTGTGCACTGACAATACAGACTGCAACTGATGGTGCACGGAGGCTGCACCAGTGTGCACTGACACTAGAGACTGCAACTTATGGTGCACGGAGGCTGCACTGGTGCGCACTGATGACACTTTAACCTGTACCTCATGGTGCACAGAGGCTGCACCCCGTGTACTGACATTAGAGACTGCAAGAGATGGTGCACAGAGACTGCACTGGTGTGCACTGACACTAGAGACTGCAACAGATGGTGCACAGAGGCTGCACTGGTGTGCACTGACACTAGAGACTGCAACCGATGGTGCACAGAGGCTGCACCGGTGTGCACTGATACTAGAGACAGCAACTAATGGTGCATAGAGGCTGCACCGGTGTGCACTGATACTAGAACCTGCAACTGATGGTGCACAGAGGCTGCACCAGTGCGCACTGATGACACTGGAACCTGCGACTGATGGTGCACGGAGGCTGAACCGGTGTGCACTGACACTAGAGACGGCAACTCATGGTGCACAGAGGCTGCGCTGGTGTGCACTGATGACACTGGAACCTGCAACTGATGGTGTGTAGAGGCTGTACAGGTGCGCACTGACACTAGAGACTGCAACTGATGGTGCACGGAGGCTGCACCGGTGTGCACTGACACTAGAGACTGCAACTTATGGTGCACAGAGGCTGCACCGGTGCGCACTGATGACACTGGAACCTGCAGCTGATGGTGCACAGAGGCTGCACCGGTGTGCACTGATGACACTAGAACCTGCAACTGATGGTGCACAAAGGCTGCACCGGTGTGCACTGATGACACTAGAACCTGCAACTGATGGTGCACTGAGGCTGCACTGGTGAGCACTGATGACACTAGAGACGGCAACTGATGGTGCACAGAGGCTGCACCGGTGCGCACTGATGACACTGTAACCTGTACCTGATGGTGCACAGAGGCTGCACCGGTGTGCACTGACACTAGAGACTGCAAGTGATGGTGCACAGAGGCTGCACCGGTGCGCACTGACACTAGAGATAGCAACTAATGGTGCATAGAGGCTGCACTGGTGTGCACTGACAGTACAGACTGCAACTGATGGTGCACGGAGGCTGCACCGGTGTGCACTGACACTAGAGACTGCAACTTATGGTGCACGGAGGCTGCACTGGTGCGCACTGATGACACTGGAACCAGTACCTCATGGTGCACAGAGGCTGCACCCCGTGTACTGACATTAGAGACTGCAACAGATGGTGCACAGAGGCTGCACTGGTGTGCACTGACACTAGAGACTGCAAAAGATGGTGCACAGAGGCTGCACTGGTGTGCACTGACACTAGAGACTGCAACAGATGGTGCACAGAGGCTGCACCGGTGTGCACTGATACTAGAGACAGCAACTAATGGTGCATAGAGGCTGCACCGGTGTGCACTGATACTAGAACCTGCAACTGATGGTGCACAGAGGCTGCACCAGTGCGCACTGATGACACTGGAACCTGCGACTGATGGTGCACGGAGGCTGAACCGGTGTGCACTGACACTAGAGACGGCAACTCATGGTGCACAGAGGCTGCACTGGTGTGCACTGATGACACTGGAACCTGCAACTGATGGTGTGTAGAGGCTGCACAGGTGCGCACTGACACTAGAGACTGCAACTGATGGTGCACGGAGGCTGCACCTGTGTGCACTGACACTAGAGACTGCAACTTATGGTGCACAGAGGCTGCACCGGTGCGCACTGATGACACTGGAACCTGTAACTGATGGTGCACAGAGGCTGCACCGGTGTCGCACTGACATTAGGGACTGCAACAGATGGTGCACAGAGGCTGCACCGGTGCGCACTGATGAAACTAGAACCTGCAATTTATGGTGCACAGAGGCAGCACATGTGCGCACTGATGACACTAGAATCTGCAACTGATGGTGCACAGAGGCTGCACCGGTGCGCACTGATCACACTGGAACCTGCAGCTGATGGTGCACAGTGGCTGCACCGGTGCGCACTGATGACACTGGAACCTGCAGCTGATGGTGCACAGAGGCTGCACCAGTGTGCACTGATGACACTAGAACCTGCAACTGATGGTGCACAAAGGCTGCACCGGTGCGCACTGATGACACTAGAACCTGCAACTGATGGTGCACAGAGGCTGCACTGGTGCGCACTGATGACACTAGAGACGGCAACTGATGGTGCACAGAGGCTGCACCGGTGCGCACTGATGACACTGTAACCTGTACCTGATGGTGCACAGAGGCTGCACCGGTGTGCACTGACACTAGAGACTGCAACTGATGGTGCACAGAGGCTGCACCGGTGCACACTGACACTAGAGATAGCAACTAATGGTGCATAGAGGCTGCACCGGTGTGCACTGACAATACAGACTGCAACTGATGGTGCACGGAGGCTGCACCGGTGTGCACTGACACTAGAGACTGCAACTTATGGTGCACGGAGGCTGCACTGGTGCGCACTGATGACACTGGAACCTGTACCTGATGGTGCACAGAGGCTGCACCCCGTGTACTGACATTAGAGACTGCAACAGATGGTGCACAGAGGCTGCACTGGTGTGCACTGACACTAGAGACTGCAACAGATGGTGCACAGAGGCTGCACTGGTGTGCACTGACACTAGAGACTGCAACAGATGGTGCACAGAGGCTGCACCGGTGTGCACTGATACTAGAGACAGCAACTAATGGTGCATAGAGGCTGCACCGGTGTGCACTGATACTAGAACCTGCAACTGATGGTGCACAGAGGCTGCACCAGTGCGCACTGATGACACTAGAACCTGCAACTGATGGTGCACGGAGGCTGCACCGGTGCGCACTGATGACACTGGAACCTGCAGCTGATGGTGCACGGAGGCTGCACCAGTCCACACTGATGACACTGGAACCTGCAGCTGATGGTGCACAGAGGCTGTACCGGTGTGCACTGACACTAGAATCTGCAACTGATGGTTCACAGAGGCTGCACCGGTGCGCACTGATCACACTGGAACCTGCAGCTGATGGTGCACAGTGGCTGCACCGGTGCGCACTGATGACACTGGAACCTGCAGCTGATGGTGCACAGAGGCTGCACCGGTGTGCACTGATGACACTAGAACCTGCAACTGATGGTGCACAAAGGCTGAACCGGTGCGCACTGATGACACTAGAACCTGCAACTGATGGTGCACAGAGGCTGCACTGGTGCGCACTCGTGACACTAGAGACGGCAACTGATGGTGCACAGAGGCTGCACCGGTGCGCACTGATGACACTGTAACCTGTACCTGATGGTGCACAGAGGCAGCACCGGTGTGCACTGACACTAGAGACTGCAACTGATGGTGCACAGAGGCTGCACCGGTGCGCACTGACACTAGAGATAGCAACTAATGGTGCATAGAGGCTGCACCGGTGTGCACTGACAATACAGACTGCAACTGATGGTGCACGGAGGCTGCACCGGTGTGCACTGACACTAGAGACTGCAACTTATGGTGCACGGAGGCTGCACTGGTGCACACTGATGACACTGGAACCTGTACCTGATGGTGCACAGAGGCTGCACCCCGTGTACTGACATTAGAGACTGCAACAGATGGTGCACAGAGGCTGCACTGGTGTGCACTGACACTAGAGACTGCAACAGATGGTGCACAGAGGCTGCACTGGTGTGCACTGACACTAGAGACTGCAACAGATGGTGCACAGAGGCTGCACCGGTGTGCACTGATACAAGAGACAGCAACTAATTGTGCATAGAGGCTGCACCGGTGTGCACTGATGACACTAGAACCTGCAACTGATGGTGCACAGAGGCTGCACCAGTGCTCACTGATGACACTAGAACCTGCGACTGATGGTGCACGGAGGCTCCACCGGTGTGCACTGACACTAGAGACGGCAACTCATAGTGCACAGAGGCTGCACTGGTGTGCACTGATGACACTGGAACCTGCATCTGATGGTGTGTAGAGGCTGCACAGGTGCGCACTGACACTAGAGACTGCAACTGATGGTGCACGGAGGCTTCACCGGTGTGCACTGACAGTAGAGACTGCAACTTATGTTGCACAGAGGCTGCACCGGTGCGCACTGATGACCATGGAACCTGTAACTGATGGTGCACAGAGGCTGCACCGGTGTGCACTGACATTAGGGACTGCAACAGATGGTGCACAGAGGCTGCACCGGTGCGCACTGATGAAACTAGAACCTGCAATTTATGGTGCACAGAGGCTGCACCTGTGCGCACTGATGACACTAGAATCTGCAACTGATGGTGCACAGAGGCTGCACCGGTGCGCACTGATGACACTGGAACCTGCAACTGATGGTGCACAAAGGCTGCACCGGTGCGCACTGATGATACTAGAACCTGCAACTGATGGTGCACAGAGGCTGCAATGGTGCGCACTGATGACACTAGAGACGGCAACTGATGGTGCACAGAGGCTGCACCGGTGCGCACTGATGACACTGGAACCTGTAACAGATGGTGCACAGAGGCTGCACCGGTGCGCACTGATGAAACTAGAACCTGCAATTTATGGTGCACAGAGGCTGCACCTGTGCGCACTGATGACACTAGAATCTGCAGCTGATGGTGCACAGAGGCTGCACCGGCGTGCACTGATGACACTAGAACCTGCAACTGATGGTGCACAAAGGCTGCACCGGTGCGCACTGATGATACTAGAACCTGCAACTGATGGTGCACAGAGGCTGCAATGGTGCGCACTGATGACACTAGAGACGGCAACTGATGGTGCACAGAGGCTGCACCGGTGCGCACTGATGACACTGGAACCTGTAACTGATGGTGCACAGAGGCTGCACCGGTGTGCACTGACATTAGGGACTGCAACAGATGGTGCACAGAGGCTGCACCGGTGCGCACTGATGAAACTAGAACCTGCAATTTATGGTGCACAGAGGCTGCACCTGTGCGCTCTGATGACAATAGAATCTGCAACTGATGGTGCACAGAGGCTGCACCGGTGCGCACTGATGACACTGGAACCTGCAACTGATGGTGCACAAAGGCTGCACCGGTGCGCACTGATGACACTAGAACCTGCAACTGATGGTGCACAGAGGCTGCACTGGTGCGCACTGATGACACTAGAGACGGCAACTGATGGTGCACAGAGGCTGCACCGGTGCGCACTGATGACACTGGAACCTGTAACTGATGGTGCACAGAGGCTGCACCGGTGTGCACTGACATTAGGGACTGCAACAGATGGTGCACAGAGGCTGCACCGGTGCGCACTGATGACAATAGAATCTGCAACTGATGGTGCACAGAGGCTGCACCAGTGTGCACTGATGACACTAGAACCTGCAACTGATGGTGCACAAAGGCTGCACCGGTGCGCACTGATGACACTAGAACCTGCAACTGATGGTGCACAGAGGCTGCACCGGTGTGCACTGACACTAGAGACTGCAACTGATGGTGCACAGAGGCTGCACCGGTGCACACTGACACTAGAGATAGCAACTAATGGTGCATAGAGGCTGCACCACTGTGCACTAACAATACAGACTGCAACTGATGGTGCACGGAGGCTGCACCGGTGTGCACTGACACTAGAGACTGCAACTTATGGTGCACAGAGGCTGCACTGGTGCGCACTGATGACACTGGAACCTGTACCTGATGGTGCACAGAGGCTGCACCCCGTGTACTGACATTAGAGACTGCAACAGATGGTGCACAGAGGCTGCACTGGTGTGCACTGACACTAGAGACTGCAACAGATGGTGCACAGAGGCTGCACTGGTGTGCACTGACACTAGAGACTGCAACAGACGGTGCACGGAGGCTGCACCGGTGTGCACTGATACTAGAAACAGCAACTAATGGTGCATAGAGGCTTCACCGGTGCGCACTGATGACACTGGAACCTGCAGCTGATGGTGCACAGAGGCTGCACCGGTGTGCACTGATGACACTAGAACCTGCAACTGATGGTGCACAAAGGCTGCACCGGTGTGCACTGATGACACTAGAACCTGCAACTGATGGTGCACTGAGGCTGCACTGGTGCGCACTGATGACACTAGAGACGGCAACTGATGGTGCACAGAGGCTGCACCGGTGCGCACTGATGACACTGTAACCTGTACCTGATGGTGCACAGAGGCTGCACCGGTGTGCACTGACACTAGAGACTGCAACTGATGGTGCACAGAGGCTGCACCGGTGCGCACTGACACTAGAGATAGCAACTAATGGTGCATATAGGCTGCACTGGTGTGCACTGACAATACAGACTGCAACTGATGGTGCACGGAGGCTGCACCAGTGTGCACTGACACTAGAGACTGCAACTTATGGTGCACGGAGGCTGCACTGGTGCGCACTGATGACACTTTAACCTGTACCTCATGGTGCACAGAGGCTGCACCCCGTGTACTGACATTAGAGACTGCAAGAGATGGTGCACAGAGACTGCACTGGTGTGCACTGACACTAGAGACTGCAACAGATGGTGCACAGAGGCTGCACTGGTGTGCACTGACACTAGAGACTGCAACAGATGGTGCACAGAGGCTGCACCGGTGTGCACTGATACTAGAGACAGCAACTAATGGTGCATAGAGGCTGCACCGGTGTGCACTGATACTAGAACCTGCAACTGATGGTGCACAGAGGCTGCACCAGTGCGCACTGATGACACTGGAACCTGCGACTGATGGTGCACGGAGGCTGAACCGGTGTGCACTGACACTAGAGACGGCAACTCATGGTGCACAGAGGCTGCGCTGGTGTGCACTGATGACACTGGAACCTGCAACTGATGGTGTGTAGAGGCTGCACAGGTGCGCACTGACACTAGAGACTGCAACTGATGGTGCACGGAGGCTGCACCGGTGTGCACTGACACTAGAGACTGCAACTTATGGTGCACAGAGGCTGCACCGGTGCGCACTGATGACACTGGAACCTGCAGCTGATGGTGCACAGAGGCTGCACCGGTGTGCACTGATGACACTAGAACCTGCAACTGATGGTGCACAAAGGCTGCACCGGTGTGCACTGATGACACTAGAACCTGCAACTGATGGTGCACTGAGGCTGCACTGGTGAGCACTGATGACACTAGAGACGGCAACTGATGGTGCACAGAGGCTGCACCGGTGCGCACTGATGACACTGTAACCTGTACCTGATGGTGCACAGAGGCTGCACCGGTGTGCACTGACACTAGAGACTGCAAGTGATGGTGCACAGAGGCTGCACCGGTGCGCACTGACACTAGAGATAGCAACTAATGGTGCATAGAGGCTGCACTGGTGTGCACTGACAGTACAGACTGCAACTGATGGTGCACGGAGGCTGCACCGGTGTGCACTGACACTAGAGACTGCAACTTATGGTGCACGGAGGCTGCACTGGTGCGCACTGATGACACTGGAACCAGTACCTCATGGTGCACAGAGGCTGCACCCCGTGTACTGACATTAGAGACTGCAACAGATGGTGCACAGAGGCTGCACTGGTGTGCACTGACACTAGAGACTGCAAAAGATGGTGCACAGAGGCTGCACTGGTGTGCACTGACACTAGAGACTGCAACAGATGGTGCACAGAGGCTGCACCGGTGTGCACTGATACTAGAGACAGCAACTAATGGTGCATAGAGGCTGCACCGGTGTGCACTGATACTAGAACCTGCAACTGATGGTGCACAGAGGCTGCACCAGTGCGCACTGATGACACTGGAACCTGCGACTGATGGTGCACGGAGGCTGAACCGGTGTGCACTGACACTAGAGACGGCAACTCATGGTGCACAGAGGCTGCACTGGTGTGCACTGATGACACTGGAACCTGCAACTGATGGTGTGTAGAGGCTGCACAGGTGCGCACTGACACTAGAGACTGCAACTGATGGTGCACGGAGGCTGCACCTGTGTGCACTGACACTAGAGACTGCAACTTATGGTGCACAGAGGCTGCACCGGTGCGCACTGATGACACTGGAACCTGTAACTGATGGTGCACAGAGGCTGCACCGGTGTCGCACTGACATTAGGGACTGCAACAGATGGTGCACAGAGGCTGCACCGGTGCGCACTGATGAAACTAGAACCTGCAATTTATGGTGCACAGAGGCAGCACATGTGCGCACTGATGACACTAGAATCTGCAACTGATGGTGCACAGAGGCTGCACCGGTGCGCACTGATCACACTGGAACCTGCAGCTGATGGTGCACAGTGGCTGCACCGGTGCGCACTGATGACACTGGAACCTGCAGCTGATGGTGCACAGAGGCTGCACCAGTGTGCACTGATGACACTAGAACCTGCAACTGATGGTGCACAAAGGCTGCACCGGTGCGCACTGATGACACTAGAACCTGCAACTGATGGTGCACAGAGGCTGCACTGGTGCGCACTGATGACACTAGAGACGGCAACTGATGGTGCACAGAGGCTGCACCGGTGCGCACTGATGACACTGTAACCTGTACCTGATGGTGCACAGAGGCTGCACCGGTGTGCACTGACACTAGAGACTGCAACTGATGGTGCACAGAGGCTGCACCGGTGCACACTGACACTAGAGATAGCAACTAATGGTGCATAGAGGCTGCACCGGTGTGCACTGACAATACAGACTGCAACTGATGGTGCACGGAGGCTGCACCGGTGTGCACTGACACTAGAGACTGCAACTTATGGTGCACGGAGGCTGCACTGGTGCGCACTGATGACACTGGAACCTGTACCTGATGGTGCACAGAGGCTGCACCCCGTGTACTGACATTAGAGACTGCAACAGATGGTGCACAGAGGCTGCACTGGTGTGCACTGACACTAGAGACTGCAACAGATGGTGCACAGAGGCTGCACTGGTGTGCACTGACACTAGAGACTGCAACAGATGGTGCACAGAGGCTGCACCGGTGTGCACTGATACTAGAGACAGCAACTAATGGTGCATAGAGGCTGCACCGGTGTGCACTGATACTAGAACCTGCAACTGATGGTGCACAGAGGCTGCACCAGTGCGCACTGATGACACTAGAACCTGCAACTGATGGTGCACGGAGGCTGCACCGGTGCGCACTGATGACACTGGAACCTGCAGCTGATGGTGCACGGAGGCTGCACCAGTCCACACTGATGACACTGGAACCTGCAGCTGATGGTGCACAGAGGCTGTACCGGTGTGCACTGACACTAGAATCTGCAACTGATGGTTCACAGAGGCTGCACCGGTGCGCACTGATCACACTGGAACCTGCAGCTGATGGTGCACAGTGGCTGCACCGGTGCGCACTGATGACACTGGAACCTGCAGCTGATGGTGCACAGAGGCTGCACCGGTGTGCACTGATGACACTAGAACCTGCAACTGATGGTGCACAAAGGCTGAACCGGTGCGCACTGATGACACTAGAACCTGCAACTGATGGTGCACAGAGGCTGCACTGGTGCGCACTCGTGACACTAGAGACGGCAACTGATGGTGCACAGAGGCTGCACCGGTGCGCACTGATGACACTGTAACCTGTACCTGATGGTGCACAGAGGCTGCACCGGTGTGCACTGACACTAGAGACTGCAACTGATGGTGCACAGAGGCTGCACCGGTGCACACTGACACTAGAGATAGCAACTAATGGTGCATAGAGGCTGCACCGGTGTGCACTGACAATACAGACTGCAACTGATGGTGCACGGAGGCTGCACCGGTGTGCACTGACACTAGAGACTGCAACTTATGGTGCACGGAGGCTGCACTGGTGCGCACTGATGACACTGGAACCTGTACCTGATGGTGCACAGAGGCTGCACCCCGTGTACTGACATTAGAGACTGCAACAGATGGTGCACAGAGGCTGCACTGGTGTGCACTGACACTAGAGACTGCAACAGATGGTGCACAGAGGCTGCACTGGTGTGCACTGACACTAGAGACTGCAACAGATGGTGCACAGAGGCTGCACCGGTGTGCACTGACACTAGAGACAGCAACTAATGGTGCATAGAGGCTGCACCGGTGTGCACTGATACTAGAACCTGCAACTGATGGTGCACAGAGGCTGCACCAGTGCGCACTGATGACACTAGAACCTGCAACTGATGGTGCACGGAGGCTGCACCGGTGCGCACTGATGACACTGGAACCTGCAGCTGATGGTGCACGGAGGCTGCACCGGTCCACACTGATGACACTGGAAGCTGCAGCTGATGGTGCACAGAGGCTGTACCGGTGTGCAATGACACTAGAGACTGCAACTGATGGTGCACAGAGGCTGCACTGGTGTGCACTGACACTAGAGACTGCAACTGATGGTGCACGGAGGCTGCACCGGTGCGCACTGATGACACTGGAACCTGCAGCTGATGGTGCACGGAGGCTGCACCGGTGCGCACTGATGACACTGGAACCTGCAGCTGATGGTGCACGGAGGCTGCACCGGTGCACACTGATGACACTGGAACCTGCAGCTGATGGTGCACAGAGGCTGCACCAGTGTGCACTGACACTAGAGACTGCAACTGATGGTGCACAGAGGCTGCACTGGTGTGCACTGACACTAGAGACTGCAACTGATGGTGCACAGAGGCTGCACCAGTGCACACTGACACTAGAGATAGCAAATAATGGTGCATAGAGGCTGCACCGGTGTGCACTGACAATACAGACTGCAACTAATGGTGCACGGAGGCTGCACCGGTGTGCACTGACACTAGAGACTGCAACTTATGGTGCACGGAGGCTGCACTGGTGCGCACTGATGACACTGGAACCTGTACCTGATGGTGCACAGAGGCTGCACCCCGTGTACTGACATTAGAGACTGCAACAGATGGTGCACAGAGGCTGCACTGGTGTGCACTGACACTAGAGACTGCAACAGATGGTGCACAGAGGCTGCACTGGTGTGCACTGACACTAGAGACTGCAACAGATGGTGCACAGACGCTGCACCGGTGTGCACTGATACTAGAGACAGCAACTAATGGTGCATAGAGGCTGCACCGGTGTGCACTGATACTAGAACCTGCAACTGATGGTGCACAGAGGCTGCACCAGTGCGCACTGATGACACTAGAACCTGCAACTGATGGTGCACGGAGGCTGCACCGGTGCGCACTGATGACACTGGAACCTGCAGCTGATGGTGCACGGAGGCTGCACCGGTGCACACTGATGACACTGGAACCTGCAGCTGATGGTGCACAGAGGCTGCACCGGTGTGCACTGACACTAGAGACTGCAACTGATGGTGCACAGAGGCTGCACTGGTGTGCACTGACACTAGAGTCTGCAACTGATGGTGCACGGAGGCAGCACCGGTGCACACTGATGACACTAGAGCCTGCAACTAATGGTGCACGGAGGCTGCACCGGTGTGCACTGATGACACTAGAACCTGCAGCTGATGGTGCACGGAGGCTGCACTGGTGCGCACTGATGACACTGGAACCTGCAGCTGATGGTGCACAGAGGCTGCACCGGTGCGCACTGATGACACTAGAACCTGCAGCTGATGGTGCACAGAGGCTGCACCGGTGCGCACTGATGACACTGTAACCTGCAACTGATGGTGCACAGAGGCTGCACTGGTGTGCACTGACACTAGAGACTGCAACTGATGGTGCACGGAGGCTGCACCGGTGCGCACTGATGACACTGGAACCTGCAGCTGATGTGCACGGAGGCTGCACCGGTGCACACTGATGACACTAGAACCTGCAACTGATGGTGCACGGCGGCTGCACCGGTGGGCACTGATGACACTAGAACCTGCAGCTGATGGTGCACGAAGGCTGCACCGATGCGCACTGATGACACTGGAACCTGCAGCTGATGGAGCACAGAGGCTGCACCGGTGCGCACTGATGACACTAGAACCTGCAGCTGATGGTGCACAGAAGTTGCACCGGTGCGCACTGATGACACTAGAACCTGCAACTGATGGTGCACAGAGGCTGCACCTGTGCGCACTGATGACACTAGAACCTGCAACTGATGGTGCACAGAGGCTGCACCGGTGCGCACTGATGACACTGGAACCTGCAGCTGATGGTGCACAGAGGCTGCACCAGTGCGCACTGATGACACTAGAACCTGCAGCTGATGGTGCACAGAGGCTGCACCGGTGCGCACTGATGACACTGGAACCTGCAGCTGATGGTGCACAGAGGCTCCACCGGTGCGCACTGATGACACTACAACCTGCAACTGATGGTGCACAAAGGCTGCACCGGTGCGCACTGATGACACTAGAACCTGCAACTGATGGTGCACAGAGGCTGCACTGATGTGCACTGACACTAGAGACTGCAACTGATGGTGCACAGAGGCTGCACCGGTGCACACTGACACTAGAGATAGCAAATAATGGTGCATAGAGGCTGCACCGGTGTGCACTGACAATACAGACTGCAACTGATGGTGCACGGAGGCTGCACTGGTGTGCACTGACACTAGAGACTGCAACTTATGGTGCACGGAGGCTGCACTGGTGCGCACTGATGACACTGGAACCTGTACCTGATGGTGCACAGAGGCTGCACCCCGTGTACTGACATTAGAGACTGCAACAGATGGTGCACAGAGGCTGCACTGGTGTGCACTGACACTAGAGACTGCAACAGATGGTGCACAGAGGCTGCACTGGTGTGCACTGACACTAGAGACTGCAACAGATGGTGCACAGACGCTGCACCGGTGTGCACTGATACTAGAGACAGCAACTAATGGTGCATAGAGGCTGCACCGGTGTGCACTGATACTAGAACCTGCAACTGATGGTGCACAGAGGCTGCACCAGTGCGCACTGATGACACTAGAACCTGCAACTGATGGTGCACGGAGGCTGCACCGGTGCGCACTGATGACACTGGAACCTGCAGCGGATGGTGCACGGAGGCTGCACCGGTGCACACTGATGACACTGGAACCTGCAGCTGATGGTGCACAGAGGCTGCACCGGTGTGCACTGACACTAGAGACTGCAACTGATGGTGCACAGAGGCTGCACTGGTGTGCACTGACACTAGAGTCTGCAACTGATGGTGCACGGAGGCAGCACCGGTGCACACTGATGACACTAGAGCCTGCAACTAATGGAGCACGGAGGCTGCACCGGTGTGCACTGATGACACTAGAACCTGCAGCTGATGGTGCACGGAGGCTGCACTGGTGCGCACTGATGACACTGGAACCTGCAGCTGATGGTGCACAGAGGCTGCACCGGTGCGCACTGATGACACTAGAACCTGCAGCTGATGGTGCACAGAGGCTGCACCGGTGCGCACTGATGACACTGTAACCTGCAACTGATGGTGCACAGAGGCTGCACTGGTGTGCACTGACACTAGAGACTGCAACTGATGGTGCACGGAGGCTGCACCGGTGCGCACTGATGACACTGGAACCTGCAGCTGATGGTGCACGGAGGCTGCACCGGTGCACACTGATGACACTAGAACCTGCAACTGATGGTGCACGGCGGCTGCACCGGTGCGCACTGATGACACTAGAACCTGCAGCTGATGGTGCACGAAGGCTGCACCGATGCGCACTGATGACACTGGAACCTGCAGCTGATGGAGCACAGAGGCTGCACCGGTGCGCACTGATGACACTAGAACCTGCAGCTGATGGTGCACAGAAGTTGCACCGGTGCGCACTGATGACACTAGAACCTGCAACTGATGGTGCACAGAGGCTGCACCTGTGCGCACTGATGACACTAGAATCTGCAACTGATGGTGCACAGAGGCTGCACCGGTGCGCACTGATGACAGTGGAACCTGCAGCTGATGGTGCACAGAGGCTGCACCGGTGCGCACTGATGACACTGGAACCTGCAGCTGATGATGCACAGAGGCTGCACCGGTGCGCACTGATGACACTGGAACCTGCAGCTGATGGTGCACAGAGGCTGCACCGGTGCGCACTGATGACACTAGAACCTGCAACTGATGGTGCACAGAGGCTGCACCGGTGCGCACTGATGACACTAGAACCTGCAACTGATGGTGCACAGAGGCTGCACCGGTGCGCACTGATGACACTAGAGACGGCAACTGATGGTGCACAGAGGCTGCACCGGTGCGCACTGACGACACTGTAACCTGTACCTGATGGTGCACAGAGGCTGCACCGGTGTGCACTGACACTAGAGATAGCAACTAATGGTGCATAGAGGCTGCACCGGTGTGCACTGATAATACAGACTGCAACTGATGGTGCACGGAGGCTGCACTGGTACGCACTGATGACACTAGAGACGGCAACTGATGGTGCACAGAGGCTGCACCGGTGCGCAGTGATGACACTGTAACCTGTACCTGATGGTGCACAGAGGCTGCACCGGTGTGCACTGACACTAGAGACTGCAACTGATGGTGCACAGAGGCTGCACCGGTGCACACTGACACTAGAGATAGCAACTAATGGTGCATAGAGGCTGCACCGGTGTGCACTGATAATACAGACTGCAACTGATGGTGCACGGAGGCTGCACTGGTGCGCACTGATGACACTAGAGACGGCAACTGATGGTGCACAGAGGCTGCACCGGTGCGCAGTGATGACACTGTAACCTGTACCTGATGGTGCACAGAGGCTGCACCGGTGTGCACTGACACTAGAGACTGCAACTGATGGTGCACAGAGGCTGCACCGGTGCACACTGACACTAGAGATAGCAACTAATGGTGCATAGAGGCTGCACCGGTGTGCACTGACAATACAGACTGCAACTGATGGTGCACGGAGGCTGCACCGGTGTGCACTGACACTAGAGACTGCAACTTATGGTGCACGGAGCCTGCACTGGTGCGCACTGATGACACTGGAACCTGTACCTGATGGTGCACAGAGGCTGCACCCCGTGTACTGACATTAGAGACTGCAACAGATGGTGCACAGAGGCTGCACTGGTGTGCACTGACACTAGAGACTGCAACAGATGGTGCACAGAGGCTGCACTGGTGTGCACTGACACTAGAGACTGCAACAGATGGTGCACAGAGGCTGCACCGGTGTGCACTGATACTAGAGACAGCAACTAATGGTGCATAGAGGCTGCACCGGTGTGCACTGATACTAGAACCTGCAACTGATGGTGCACAGAGGCTGCACCAGTGCGCACTGATGACACTAGAACCTGCAACTGATGGTGCACGGAGGCTGCACCGGTGCGCACTGATGACACTGGAACCTGCAGCTGATGGTGCACGGAGGCTGCACCAGTCCACACTGATGACACTGGAACCTGCAGCTGATGGTGCACAGAGGCTGTACCGGTGTGCACTGACACTAGAATCTGCAACTGATGGTTCACAGAGGCTGCACCGGTGCGCACTGATCACACTGGAACCTGCAGCTGATGGTGCACAGTGGCTGCACCGGTGCGCACTGATGACACTGGAACCTGCAGCTGATGGTGCACAGAGGCTGCACCGGTGTGCACTGATGACACTAGAACCTGCAACTGATGGTGCACAGAGGCTGCACTGGTGCGCACTCGTGACACTAGAGACGGCAACTGATGGTGCACAGAGGCTGCACCGGTGCGCACTGATGACACTGTAACCTGTACCTGATGGTGCACAGAGGCTGCACCGGTGTGCACTGACACTAGAGACTGCAACTGATGGTGCACAGAGGCTGCACCGGTGCACACTGACACTAGAGATAGCAACTAATGGTGCATAGAGGCTGCACCGGTGTGCACTGACAATACAGACTGCAACTGATGGTGCACGGAGGCTGCACCGGTGTGCACTGACACTAGAGACTGCAACTTATGGTGCACGGAGGCTGCACTGGTGCGCACTGATGACACTGGAACCTGTACCTGATGGTGCACAGAGGCTGCACCCCGTGTACTGACATTAGAGACTGCAACAGATGGTGCACAGAGGCTGCACTGGTGTGCACTGACACTAGAGACTGCAACAGATGGTGCACAGAGGCTGCACTGGTGTGCACTGACACTAGAGACTGCAACAGATGGTGCACAGAGGCTGCACCGGTGTGCACTGATACTAGAGACAGCAACTAATGGTGCATAGAGGCTGCACCGGTGTGCACTGATACTAGAACCTGCAACTGATGGTGCACAGAGGCTGCAACTGATGGTGCACAGAGGCTGCACCAGTGCGCACTGATGACACTAGAACCTGCAACTGATGGTGCACGGAGGCTGCACCGGTGCGCACTGATGACACTGGAACCTGCAGCTGATGGTGCACGGAGGCTGCACCGGTCCACACTGATGACACTGGAAGCTGCAGCTGATGGTGCACAGAGGCTGTACCGGTGTGCACTGACACTAGAGACTGCAACTGATGGTGCACAGAGGCTGCACTGGTGTGCACTGACACTAGAGACTGCAACTGATGGTGCACGGAGGCTGCACCGGTGCGCACTGATGACACTGGAACTTGCAGCTGATGGTGCACGGAGGCTGCACCGGTGCGCACTGATGACACTGGAACCTGCAGCTGATGGTGCACGGAGGCTGCACCGGTGCACACTGATGACACTGGAACCTGCAGCTGATGGTGCACAGAGGCTGCACCGGTGCGCACTGATGACACTGGAACCTGCAGCTGATGGTGCACAGAGGCTGCACCAGTGCGCACTGATGACACTGGAACCTGCAGCTGATGGTGCACAGAGGCTGCACCGGTGCGCACTGATGACACTGGAACCTGCAGCTGATGGTGCACAGAGGCTCCACCGGTGCGCACTGATGACACTACAACCTGCAACTGATGGTGCACAAAGGCTGCACCGGTGCGCACTGATGACACTAGAACCTGCAACTGATGGTGCACAGAGGCTGCACTGGTGTGCACTGACACTAGAGACTGCAACTGATGGTGCACGGAGGCTGCACTGGTGTGCACTGACACTAGAGACTGCAACTGATGGTGCACAGAGGCTGCACTGGTGTGCACTGACACTAGAGACTGCAACTGATGGTGCACGGAGGCTGCACCGGTGCGCACTGATGACACTGGAACCTGCAGCTGATGGTGCACGGAGGCTGCACCGGTGCACACTGATGACACTAGAACCTGCAACTGATGGTGCACGGCGGCTGCACCGGTGCGCACTGATGACACTAGAACCTGCAGCTGATGGTGCACGAAGGCTGCACCGATGCGCACTGATGACACTGGAACCTGCAGCTGATGGAGCACAGAGGCTGCACCGGTGCGCACTGATGACACTAGAACCTGCAGCTGATGGTGCACAGAAGTTGCACCGGTGCGCACTGATGACACTAGAACCTGCAACTGATGGTGCACAGAGGCTGCACCTGTGCGCACTGATGACACTAGAATCTGCAACTGATGGTGCACAGAGGCTGCACCGGTGCGCACAGATGACAGTGGAACCTGCAGCTGATGGTGCACAGAGGCTGCACCGGTGCACACTGACACTAGAGATAGCAACTAATGGTGCATAGAGGCTGCACCGGTGTGCACTGACAATACAGACTGCAACTGATGGTGCACGGAGGCTGCACCGGTGTGCACTGACACTAGAGACTGCAACTTATGGTGCACGGAGGCTGCACTGGTGCGCACTGATGACACTGGAACCTGTACCTGATGGTGCACAGAGGCTGCACCCCGTGTACTGACATTAGAGACTGCAACAGATGGTGCACAGAGGCTGCACTGGTGTGCACTGACACTAGAGACTGCAACAGATGGTGCACTGAGGCTGCACTGGTGTGCACTGACACTAGAGACTGCAACAGATGGTGCACAGAGGCTGCACCGGTGTGCACTGATACTAGAGACAGCAACTAATGGTGCATAGAGGCTGCACCGGTGTGCACTGATACTAGAACCTGCAACTGATGGTGCACAGAGGCTGCAACTGATGGTGCACAGAGGCTGCACCAGTGCGCACTGATACTAGAGACTGCAACTGATGGTGCACAGAGGCTGCACCGGTGCACACTGACACTAGAGATAGCAACTAATGGTGCATAGAGGCTGCACCGGTGTGCACTGACAATACAGACTGCAACTGATGGTGCACGGAGGCTGCACCGGTGTGCACTGACACTAGAGACTGCAACTTATGGTGCACGGAGGCTGCACTGGTGCGCACTGATGACACTGGAACCTGTACCTGATGGTGCACAGAGGCTGCACCCCGTGTACTGACATTAGAGACTGCAACAGATGGTGCACAGAGGCTGCACTGGTGTGCACTGACACTAGAGACTGCAACAGATGGTGCACAGAGGCTGCACTGGTGTGCACTGACACTAGAGACTGCAACAGATGGTGCACAGAGGCTGCACCGGTGTGCACTGATACTAGAGACAGCAACTAATGGTGCATAGAGGCTGCACCGGTGTGCACTGATACTAGAACCTGCAACTGATGGTGCACAGAGGCTGCAACTGATGGTGCACAGAGGCTGCACCAGTGCGCACTGATGACACTAGAACCTGCAACTGATGGTGCACGGAGGCTGCACCGGTGCGCACTGATGACACTGGAACCTGCAGCTGATGGTGCACGGAGGCTGCACCGGTCCACACTGATGACACTGGAAGCTGCAGCTGATGGTGCACAGAGGCTGTACCGGTGTGCACTGACACTAGAGACTGCAACTGATGGTGCACAGAGGCTGCACTGGTGTGCACTGACACTAGAGACTGCAACTGATGGTGCACGGAGGCTGCACCGGTGCGCACTGATGACACTGGAACTTGCAGCTGATGGTGCACGGAGGCTGCACCGGTGCGCACTGATGACACTGGAACCTGCAGCTGATGGTGCACGGAGGCTGCACCGGTGCACACTGATGACACTGGAACCTGCAGCTGATGGTGCACAGAGGCTGCACCGGTGCGCACTGATGACACTGGAACCTGCAGCTGATGGTGCACAGAGGCTGCACCAGTGCGCACTGATGACACTGGAACCTGCAGCTGATGGTGCACAGAGGCTGCACCGGTGCGCACTGATGACACTGGAACCTGCAGCTGATGGTGCACAGAGGCTCCACCGGTGCGCACTGATGACACTACAACCTGCAACTGATGGTGCACAAAGGCTGCACCGGTGCGCACTGATGACACTAGAACCTGCAACTGATGGTGCACAGAGGCTGCACTGGTGTGCACTGACACTAGAGACTGCAACTGATGGTGCACGGAGGCTGCACTGGTGTGCACTGACACTAGAGACTGCAACTGATGGTGCACAGAGGCTGCACTGGTGTGCACTGACACTAGAGACTGCAACTGATGGTGCACGGAGGCTGCACCGGTGCGCACTGATGACACTGGAACCTGCAGCTGATGGTGCACGGAGGCTGCACCGGTGCACACTGATGACACTAGAACCTGCAACTGATGGTGCACGGCGGCTGCACCGGTGCGCACTGATGACACTAGAACCTGCAGCTGATGGTGCACGAAGGCTGCACCGATGCGCACTGATGACACTGGAACCTGCAGCTGATGGAGCACAGAGGCTGCACCGGTGCGCACTGATGACACTAGAACCTGCAGCTGATGGTGCACAGAAGTTGCACCGGTGCGCACTGATGACACTAGAACCTGCAACTGATGGTGCACAGAGGCTGCACCTGTGCGCACTGATGACACTAGAATCTGCAACTGATGGTGCACAGAGGCTGCACCGGTGCGCACTGATGACAGTGGAACCTGCAGCTGATGGTGCACAGAGGCTGCACCGGTGCGCACTGATGACACTGGAACCTGCAGCTGATGATGCACAGAGGCTGCACCGGTGCGCACTGATGACACTGGAACCTGCAGCTGATGGTGCACAGAGGCTGCACCGATGCGCACTGATGACACTAGAACCTGCAACTGATGGTGCACAGAGGCTGCACCGGTGCGCACTGATGACACTAGAACCTGCAACTGATGGTGCACAGAGGCTGCACCGGTGCGCACTGATGACACTGTAACCTGTACCTGATGGTGCACAGAGGCTGCACCGGTGTGCACTGACACTAGAGACTGCAACTGATGGTGCACAGAGGCTGCACCGGTGCACACTGACACTAGAGATAGCAACTAATGGTGCATAGAGGCTGCACCGGTGTGCACTGACAATACAGACTGCAACTGATGGTGTACGGAGGCTGCACCGGTGTGCACTGACACTAGAGACAGCAACTAATGGTGCATAGAAGCTGCACCGGTGTGCACTGATACTAGAACCTGCAACTGATGGTGCACAGAGGCTGCACCAGTGCGCACTGATGACACTAGAACCTGCAACTGATGGTGCACGGAGGCTGCACCGGTGCGCACTGATGACACTGGAACCTGCAGCTGATGGTGCATGGAGGCTGCACCGGTGCACACTGATGACACTGGAACCTGCAGCTGATGGTGCACAGAGGCTGTACCGGTGTGCGCTGACACTAGAGACTGCAACTGATGGTGCACAGAGGCTGCACTGGTGTGCAATGACACTAGAGACTGCAACTGATGGTGCACGGAGGCTGCACCGGTGCGCACTGATGACACTGGAACCTGCAGCTGATGGTGCACGGAGGCTGCACCGGTGCGCACTGATGACACTGGAACCTGCAGCTGATGGTGCACAGAGGCTGCACCGGTGTGCACTGACACTAGAGACTGCAACTGATGGTGCACAGAGGCTGCACTGGTGTGCACTGACACTAGAGACTGCAACTGATGGTGCACAGAGGCTGCACCGGTGCACACTGACACTAGAGATTGCAACTTATGGTGCATAGAGGCTGCACCGGTGTGCACTGACAATACAGACTGCAACTGATGGTGCACGGAGGCTGCACCGGTGTGCACTGACACTAGAGACAGCAATTTATGGTGCACGGAGGCTGCACTGGTGCGCACTGATGACACTGGAACCTGTACCTGATGGTGCACAGAGGCTGCACCCCGTGTACTGACATTAGAGACTGCAACAGATGGTGCACAGAGGCTGCACTGGTGTGCACTGACACTAGAGACTGCAACAGATGGTGCACAGATGCTGCACTGGTGTGCACTGACACTAGAGACTGCAACAGATGGTGCACAGACGCTGCACCGGTGTGCACTGATACTAGAGACAGCAACTAATGGTGCATAGAGGCTGCACCGGTGTGCACTGATACTAGAACCTGCAACTGATGGTGCACAGAGGCTGCACCAGTGCGCACTGATGACACTAGAACCTGCAACTGATGGTGCACGGAGGCTGCACCGGTGCGCACTGATGACACTGGAACCTGCAGCTTCTGGTGCACGGAGGCTGCACCGGTGCACACTGATGACACTGGAACCTGCAGCTGATGGTACACAGAGGCTGCACCGGTGTGCACTGACACTAGAGACTGCAACTGATGGTGCACAGAGGCTGCACCAGTGCGCACTGATGACACTAGAACCTGCAACTGATGGTGCACGGAGGCTGCACCGGTGCGCACTGATGACACTGGAACCTGCAGCTGATGGTGCACGGAGGCTGCACCGGTGCACACTGATGACACTGGAACCTGCAGCTGATGGTGCACAGAGGCTGCACCGGTGTGCACTGACACTAGAGACTGCAACTGATGGTGCACAGAGGCTGCACTGGTGTGCACTGACACTAGAGACTGCAACTGATGGTGCAGAGAGGCAGCACCGGTGCACACTGATGACACTAGAACCTGCAACTGATGGTGCACGGAGGCTGCACCGGTGTGCACTGATGACACTGGAACCTGCAGCTGATGGTGCACGGAAGCTGCACTGGTGCGCACTGATGACACTGGAACCTGCAGCTGATGGAGCACGGAGGCTGCACCGGTGCGCACTGATGACACTAGAACCTGCAGCTGATGGTGCATAGAGGTTGCACCGGTGTGCACTGATGACACTGGAACCTGCAGCTGATGGTGCACAGAGGCTGCACCGGTGCGCACTGATGACACTAGAACCTGCAGCTGATGGTGCACAAAGGCTGCATCGGTGCGCACTGATGACACTAGAACCTGCAACTGATGGTGCACAAAGGCTGCACCAGTGCGCACTGATGACACTAGAACCTGCAACTGATGGTGCACAGAGGCTGCACCGGTGCGCACTGATGACACTAGAGACGGCAACTGATGGTGCACCGAGGCTGCACCGGTGCGCACTGATGACACTGTAACCTGCAACTGATGGTGCACAGAGGCTGCACTGGTGTGCACTGACACTAGAGACTGCAACTGATGGTGCACGGAGGCTGCACCGGTGCGCACTGATGACACTGGAACCTGCAGCTGATGGTGCACGGAGGCTGCACCGGTGCACACTGATGACACTAGAACCTGCAACTGATGGTGCACGGCGGCTGCACCGGTGCGCACTGATGACACTAGAACCTGCAGCTGATGGTGCACGAAGGCTGCACCGATGCGCATTGATGACACTGGAACCTGCAGCTGATGGAGCACAGAGGCTGCACCGGTGCGCACTGATGACACTAGAACCTGCAGCTGATGGTGCACAGAAGTTGCACCGGTGCGCACTGATGACACTAGAACCTGCAACTGATGGTGCACAGAGGCTGCACCGGTGCGCACTGATGAAACTAGAACCTGCAATTTATGGTGCACAGAGGCTGTACCTGTGCACACTGATGACACTGGAACCTGCAGCTGATGGTGCACAGAGGCTGCACCGGTGCGCACTGATGACACTGGAACCTGTAGCTGATGGTGCACAGAGGCTGCACCGGTGCGCACTGATGACACTGGAACCTGCAGCTGATGGTGCACAGAGGCTGCACCGGTGCGCACTGATGACACTAGAACCTGCAACTGATGGTGCACAAAGGCTGCACCGGTACGCACTGATGACAATAGAACCTGCAACTGATGGTGCACAGAGGCTGCACTGGTGCGCACTGATGACACTAGAGACGGCAACTGATGGTGCACAGAGGCTGCACCGGTGCGCAGTGATGACACTGTAACCTGTACCTGATGGTGCACAGAGGCTGCACCGGTGTGCACTGACACTAGAGACTGCAACTGATGGTGCACAGAGGCTGCACCGGTGCACACTGACACTAGAGATAGCAACTAATGGTGCATAGCGGCTGCACCGGTGTGCACTGACAATACAGACTGCAACTGATGGTGCACGGAGGCTGCACCGGTGTGCACTGACACTAGAGACTGCAACTTATGGTGCATGGAGGCTGCACTGGTGCGCACTGATGACACTGGAACCTGTACCTGATGATGCACAGAGGCTGCACCCCGTGTACTGACATTAGAGACTGCAACAGATGGTGCACAGAGGCTGCACTGGTGTGCACTGACACTAGAGACTGCAACAGATGGTGCACAGAGGCTGCACTGGTGTGCACTGACACTAGAGACTGCAACAGATGGTGCACAGAGGCTGCACCGGTGTGCACTGATACTAGAGACAGCAACTAATGGTGCATAGAGGCTGCACCGGTGTGCACTGATACTAGAACCTGCAACTGATGGTGCACAGAGGCTGCACCAGTGCGCACTGATGACACTAGAACCTGCAACTGATGGTGCACGGAGGCTGCACAGGTGCGCACTGATGACACTGGAACCTGCAGCTGATGGTGCACGGAGGCTGCACCGGTGCACACTGATGACACTGGAACCTGCAGCTGATGGTGCACAGAGGCTGCACCGGTGTGCACTGACACTAGAGACTGCAACTGATGGTGCACAGAGGCTGCACTGGTTTGCACTGACACTAGAGACTGCAACTGATGGTGCACGGAGGCTGCACCGGTGCGCACTGATGACACTGGAACCTGCAGCTGATGGTGCACGGAGGCTGCACCGGTGTGCACTGATGACACTGGAACCTACAGCTGATGGTGCACGGAGGCTGCACCGGTGCACACTGATGACACTGGAACCTGCAGCTGATGGTGCACAGAGGCTGCACCGGTGTGCACTGATGACACTAGAACCTGCAACTGATGGTGCACGGAGGCTGCACCGTGTGCACTGATGACACTGGAACCTGCAGCTGATGGTGCACGGAGGCTGCACCGGTGCACACTGATGACACTGGAACCTGCAGCTGATGGTGCACAGAGGCTGCACCGGTGTGCACTGACACTAGAGACTGCAACTGATGGTGCACAGAGGCTGCACTGGTGTGCACTGACACTAGAGTCTGCAACTGATGGTGCACGGAGGCAGCACCGGTGCACACTGATGACACTAGAACCTGCAACTGATGGTGCACGGAGGCTACACCGGTGTGCACTGATGACACTAGAACCTGCAGCTGATGGTGCACGGAGGCTGCACTGGTGCGCACTGATGACACTGGAAACTGCAGCTGATGGTGCACGGAGGCTGCACCGGTGCGCACTGATGACACTGGAACCTGCAGCTCATGGAGCACGGAGGCTGCACCGGTGCGCACTGATGACACTAGAACCTGCAGCTGATGGTGCATAGAGGTTGCACCGGTGCGCACTAATGACACTAGAACCTGCAGCTGATGGTGCACAGAGGTTGCACCGGTGCGCACTGATGACACTAGAACCTGCAACTGATGGTGCACAGAGGCTGCACCGGTGCGCACTGATGAAACTAGAACCTGCAATTTATGGTGCACAGAGGCTGCACCTGTGCGCACTGATGACTCTAGAATCTGCAACTGATGGTGCACAGAGGCTGCACCGGTGTCCACTGATGACACTGGAACCTGCAGCTGATGGTGCACAGAGGCTGCACCGGTGCGCATTGATGACACTGGAACCTGCAGCTGATGGTGCACAGAGGCTGCACTGGTGCGCACTGATGACACTAGAACCTGCAGCTGATGGTGCACAAAGGCTGCACCGGTGCGCACTGATGACACTAGAACCTGCAACTGATGTTGCACAAAGGCTGCACCGGTGCGCACTGATGACACTAGAACCTGCAACTGATGGTGCACAGAGGCTGCACCGGTGCGCACTGATGACACTAGAGACGGCAACTGATGGTGCACAGAGGCTGCACCGGTGCGCACTGATGACACTGTAACCTGCAACTGATGGTGCACAGAGGCTGCACTGGTGTGCACTGATACTAGAGACTGCAACTGATGGTGCACGGAGGCTGCACCGGTGCGCACTGATGACACTGGAACCTGCAGCTGATGGTGCACGGAGGCTGCACCGGTGCACACTGATGACACTAGAACCTGCAACTGATGGTGCACGGCGGCTGCACCGGTGCGCACTGATGACACTAGAACCTGCAGCTGATGGTGCACGGAGGCTGCACCGATGCGCACTGATGACACTGGAACCTGCAGCTGATGGAGCACGGAGGCTGCACCGGTGCGCACTGATGACACTAGAACCTGCAGCTGATGGTGCACAGAAGTTGCACCGGTGCGCACTGATGACACTAGAACCTGCAACTGATGGTGCACAGAGGCTGCACCGGTGCGCACTGATGAAACTAGAACCTGCAATTTATGGTGCACAGAGGCTGCACCTGTGCGCACTGATGACACTAGAATCTGCAACTGATGGTGCACAGAGGCTGCACCGGTGTGCACTGATGACACTGGAACCTGCAACTGATGGTGCACGGCGGCTGCACCGGTGCGCACTGATGACACTAGAACCTGCAGCTGATGGTGCACGAAGGCTGCACCGATGCGCATTGATGACACTGGAACCTGCAGCTGATGGAGCACAGAGGCTGCACCGGTGCGCACTGATGACACTAGAACCTGCAGCTGATGGTGCACAGAAGTTGCACCGGTGCGCACTGATGACACTAGAACCTGCAACTGATGGTGCACAGAGGCTGCACCGGTGCGCACTGATGAAACTAGAACCTGCAATTTATGGTGCACAGAGGCTGCACCTGTGCACACTGATGACACTAGAATCTGCAACTGATGGTGCACAGAGGCTGCACCGGTGCGCACTGATGACACTGGAACCTGCAGCTGATGGTGCACAGAGGCTGCACCGGTGCGCACTGATGACACTGGAACCTGTAGCTGATGGTGCACAGAGGCTGCACCGGTGCGCACTGATGACACTGGAACCTGCAACTGATGGTGCACAAAGGCTGCACCGGTGCGCACTGATGACAATAGAACCTGCAACTGATGGTGCACAGAGGCTGCACTGGTGCGCACTGATGACACTAGAGACGGCAACTGATGGTGCACAGAGGCTGCACCGGTGCGCAGTGATGACACTGTAACCTGTACCTGATGGTGCACAGAGGCTGCACCGGTGTGCACTGACACTAGAGACTGCAACTGATGGTGCACAGAGGCTGCACCGGTGCACACTGACACTAGAGATAGCAACTAATGGTGCATAGAGGCTGCACCGGTGTGCACTGATAATACAGACTGCAACTGATGGTGCACGGAGGCTGCACTGGTGCGCACTGATGACACTAGAGACGGCAACTGATGGTGCACAGAGGCTGCACCGGTGCGCAGTGATGACACTGTAACCTGTACCTGATGGTGCACAGAGGCTGCACCGGTGTGCACTGACACTAGAGACTGCAACTGATGGTGCACAGAGGCTGCACCGGTGCACACTGACACTAGAGATAGCAACTAATGGTGCATAGAGGCTGCACCGGTGTGCACTGACAATACAGACTGCAACTGATGGTGCACGGAGGCTGCACCGGTGTGCACTGACACTAGAGACTGCAACTTATGGTGCATGGAGGCTGCACTGGTGCGCACTGATGACACTGGAACCTCTACCTGATGGTGCACAGAGGCTGCACCCCGTGTACTGACATTAGAGACTGCAACAGATGGTGCACAGAGGCTGCACTGGTGTGCACTGACACTAGAGACTGCAACAGATGGTGCACAGAGGCTGCACTGGTGTGCATTGACACTAGAGACTGCAACAGATGGTGCACAGAGGCTGCACCGGTGTGCACTGATACTAGAGACAGCAACTAATGGTGCATAGAGGCTGCACCGGTGTGCACTGATACTAGAACCTGCAACTGATGGTGCACAGAGGCTGCACCAGTGCGCACTGATGACACTAGAACCTGCAACTGATGGTGCACGGAGGCTGCACAGGTGCGCACTGATGACACTGGAACCTGCAGCTGATGGTGCACGGAGGCTGCACCGGTGCACACTGATGACACTGGAACCTGCAGCTGATGGTGCACAGAGGCTGCACCGGTGTGCACTGACACTAGAGACTGCAACTGATGGTGCACAGAGGCTGCACTGGTTTGCACTGACACTAGAGACTGCAACTGATGGTGCACGGAGGCTGCACCGGTGCGCACTGATGACACTGGAACCTGCAGCTGATGGTGCACGGAGGCTGCACCGGTGTGCACTGATGACACTGGAACCTGCAGCTGATGGTGCACGGAGGCTGCACCGGTGCACACTGATGACACTGGAACCTGCAGCTGATGGTGCACAAAGGCTGCACCGGTGTGCACTGATGACACTAGAACCTGCAACTGATGGTGCACGGAGGCTGCACCGTGTGCACTGATGACACTGGAACCTGCAGCTGATGGTGCACGGAGGCTGCACCGGTGCACACTGATGACACTGGAACCTGCAGCTGATGGTGCACAGAGGCTGCACCGGTGTGCACTGACACTAGAGACTGCAACTGATGGTGCACAGAGGCTGCACTGGTGTGCACTGACACTAGAGTCTGCAACTGATGGTGCACGGAGGCAGCACCGGTGCACACTGATGACACTAGAACCTGCAACTGATGGTGCACGGAGGCTACACCGGTGTGCACTGATGACACTAGAACCTGCAGCTGATGGTGCACGGAGGCTGCACTGGTGCGCACTGATGACACTGGAACCTGCAGCTGATGGTGCACGGAGGCTGCACCGGTGCGCACTGATGACACTGGAACCTGCTGCTGATGGTGCACGGAGGCTGCACTGGTGCACACTGATGACACTGGAAACTGCAGCTGATGGTGCACGGAGGCTGCACCGGTGCGCACTGATGACACTGGAACCTGCAGCTGATGGAGCACGGAGGCTGCACCGGTGCGCACTGATGACACTAGAACCTGCAGCTGATGGTGCATAGAGGTTGCACCGGTGCGCACTAATGACACTAGAACCTGCAGCTGATGGTGCACAGAGGTTGCACCGGTGCGCACTGATGACACTAGAACCTGCAACTGATGGTGCACAGAGGCTGCACCGGTGCGCACTGATGAAACTAGAACCTGCAATTTATGGTGCACAGAGGCTGCACCTGTGCGCACTGATGACACTAGAATCTGCAACTGATGGTGCACAGAGGCTGCACCGGTGTGCACTGATGACACTGGAACCTGCAGCTGATGGTGCACAGAGGCTGCACCGGTGCGCACTGATGACACTGGAACCTGCAGCTGATGGTGCAGAGAGGCTGCACTGGTGCGCACTGATGACACTAGAACCTGCAGCTGATGGTGCACAAAGGCTGCACCGGTGCGCACTGATGACACTAGAACCTGCAACTGATGTTGCACAAAGGCTGCACCGGTGCGCACTGATGACACTAGAACCTGCAACTGATGGTGCACAGAGGCTGCACCGGTGCGCACTGATGACACTAGAGACGGCAACTGATGGTGCACAGAGGCTGCACCGGAGCACACTGATGACACTGTAACCTTCAACTGATGGTGCACAGAGGCTGCACTGGTGTGCACTGATACTAGAGACTGCAACTGATGGTGCACGGAGGCTGCACCGGTGCGCACTGATGACACTGGAACCTGCAGCTGATGGTGCACGGAGGCTGCACCGGTGCACACTGATGACACTAGAACCTGCAACTGATGGTGCACGGCGGCTGCACCGGTGCGC